>NC_026003.2:69175127-69205028 GCF_000442705.2 Elaeis guineensis
TGTTAATAAGGACGACAGCTTCTATCGAGCATAGGTCGCTGTAGGCCATATAGGTTGGTTGTCCTCTTAACCAAGGAGTGTGGAGACACTGGTATGGCATACAGGTGAGATGTAAGGGTACATCATCATTGAACGTGATCAACTCCAGAGTATTCTGCTATCGAGAATGTCTCTGATGGGATATAGATATAAGTGTCCCTTAGACTTGAGATCGTCTCAGTGACTTGCAAGCAACTCACTGTGCTTTGGTACTGGACTAACTGAATTTCTAATTCAGGGACGGAAGGCTTCTGGGCACAGTCAAGTACTTGCAAAGTCAGAGTGTGATCGAGATAGGATTGATCACTCCAAGAGTTGGAGAAGAATGAGTCGCTATATTTCAATTTAGCAAAACCTTGGCCAGGGTAATCCATCAGATGGATTTGATATTTTGAAATACAATATGGACAACCTGATCAGAGTTGACAGTTGAACTCTGGGGTGTTTTATGATCATTTTGGTCAAGGGGATGAATTATATAAAAACTATATCCGCATGGGTTCTAAGGATGTTGTTCTACACATTCGACCTATCCGGTCGTCGGGTACCATTGCTAGATGGTCACTTTGATTGGTACAGAAATTTATTTCTGTACTACCTACTTAGATTCAGACCTATGAGGTCACACACATTAGAATTCATGATTTGATTGGATGGTTAATCAACGAATGAGAATCGTTCTAGGGTTAAATGATCAATATGATTGACATTTAACCCAGTGCAAGTATTGCAGGAGGATCGATTAGCAATTCGATTGCTAATTGGCTTAATTTGATTAAGCCAATGGGTTGAGATTAAGTCTAATTAAATATGATTTAATTAGATTTATTTTAAACTTGATTGGATCAAGTCCAGTTGGTTTATTGGATAAGCCAAGTGCAAGAAAAAACTAGTCCTAGTTCAATTTGGACTTGGGTCAATCTAATTTCTAATTTGATTAGAAAATTAAATCAGATTTAAATCTAATTTAATTTGATTAAATTAGGTTCTTAATTGGGTTAAGACCTATTTTAATTAGGTTGATCTAGTTTTGGTTTGATTTGGTTTGGGAAACCAAATTAAAACAAGTCATAAGATAGAATCCTAGTAAGACTAGGATTCCACCTTGCGCCACATAAGCCTTCCCCACACCCTCTCTCTTATTCAATGCCAATCTCCACTTATTTGTGTGACAAAAGCCCTCTCCCAGATCTCTCCCACATTCACAAAAGGTTTCCTCTCTTCTTTCTTACATGGAAGGTGGTTTGGATCAAATCAAAAAGGAATAAGTTTGGATTTCGAATTCTATGAGATAGAGTTTTAGAAATCCAAAACTCTTTCAATTTTACACCGAATTTATCTAATTTTTTTTTGAAATTTTTATAACTTTTAGGGTACACATTGCGCACTCTTTTTTGGTGATCCATGTATGAAAATATGGAGGAGGTGCTCAAGAGTTGGGCGCCCCTTAACTTGCCATGTTTGGATAAGCCTTGACTAAGTATTTGACCTAGACAAGGACTCTATCATATCTCTCTGTATAAAATGAGTTTCTTTATGAAATTTTAGGAGATGATAGAAATTTAAGAGACCTTTGTGCCATCTAAAAATCAAAGAGAAAGACCTTTGGATCATGGAGATATAAAAGATGCAAGTTAGGGTGTCTAGAGAGAAAAACGTGAAGAAGAAGAGGGTCTTCTTCTAGGTTTTTTGTTTTCATATCTTTTCTCCCTCCATCTTGAGTTTTCTATGAGTGTCTCAGATTTGAAACTCCTCCTTTTACTTTCCATCTTTGGAAGAGTCCAAATCAAGAAGAAAGAGGCACCTGATCAACCATCAAAGAAGGATCAATGCAGTACTAGCATACTGTGCTGATTTCCTGAAGCAGGACTTCTGATCGAGATTCGTGGGCTCATGTGGATGACTCCTAGAGGCTGGATGTGTGTGCGGCTTGCAACATTATCCTTAAGTCCAGATCAGTGAGGTTAGAGCATCTAACTTGCAAGGTAATAGATCTGATCTATTGTTTAATACATACATTAGATGTGGTATAGAAACATATTGATATGATCAACATGTAGTTCATGCTATATTTATATATTTTAATTTTTGATTTAATGCTATGTAATAATCATATAATAGGATCTTAGATCTAGAGATTCTCTAATTTTAAAAAATAAATTTTGATTTATTTTAGTATTCCGCTGTATGATCTTGAAAAAGTTTCAAGATCTAATCCTGAAACCCTAGATCTGGTTCCTACAATTGGTATCAGAGCCTAGGTTCTTTATTACATGATTATTTATACATGCTTAGATTTTTTCTTAGATTAGATCTAATTTATAATCTGATTATTAAATCTGAAATTAAAATTTTAGATCAATCACAAACTGCAAGGTTGTCCTGCTGTAAGGTTTACCCCTTACAGTGCAAAGGTTGTCCTAGTTTGTGTAGATCTATCTTTAATCATAAATTTATTAGATATGATCTAGATTAAATTTATGATTTGTTAGATTTAAAAGATATTTAAATCTAAAATAAAATCTCTTTGTTAATAATTTTTGTGCAAAAAAATTGTTTAAAGTTGAAATTATTTCAATTACATAAACCTGTTTAGATTAGATCTAAAGTAGTTTCATGTTTATTTCACTTGTATCTTGATTATGAATCAAACATGCAATATGGTTGGTAGAATCATATTGTAAAATTATTTTACAAATATGAAAATTATTTTTTGAAAAACCGAACCCAACCCTCAGCCCAAAACTTAATTAAGAATTAAGAAGTTGTTTGATTAGGTTCTAGGATTGTGAATTGAAGAACCTAAGACACAAATCATAACACATTGGGTAAATGGGTTAGTGGGAATTAGGTCCATTAATTGGGTTAGACCTATGGTTAGATTAAAGATGGACTTAATTAGAGAATTGACTAAATCTAATCAATTGTTGTCTTAGATTAGGTCAAGGATTCTCTAGATCAATTACAATAGTTGTAGTTGGTCAAGTCCATATCTTTAACGAGAATCAAATAGACTTGATTCTTGGCTAAGCGGTCTAGCACGAACTGTTAGGTTGATCTAATCAAAACTAATTAACTAATACGCATTGCCTTAAATTCTCGATCATAAATCTTATGTCTTGATGCCAAAATTTATTAAAATTTTTGTGATATGTAAAACACTAAGAGTCCTTCTGCTCCAAGTAATTAGATTACTAAAATTTTGCTCAATGAATTTATTTGGTGCATGGGAAGTTGGAGTGCCAAAGGTTGGCGCCCCTTCATCCCATGTGACATCCCCTGGTCCCCTATTTATAGGGATGTTCCACATAGTTTCTAACTAAGATTTTTGAGTAAAATCAGAGAGAATGATGTGGTAAATATCAAAAAAAATTCTAAAAAAATTTTAAGAAAAAAAAAGAGAAAATTTTGAGTGGCAAAAATTGCTATAAGGGTGGTGAGATTTTCAGCAAATGTTGCTTGAGTGTCCTAGGATTTGATTTTTCCATATGTTGGAGCTAAAAATCAAATCCTAAGTTTTATGACATCTAAAGAGTGTCTTATTGATGTTATTCTAGTGATAAGATCAAAAGCAACTGAGCTTTGGTGTGATCGTGACGTAAGTTTGAAGCCGGTAGTATTCTTGAGAAGATAAGGCTGTGGCAGCGCACTGGTTGGGAAGGACCTTGGCTATCTTCTGTGTGAATCACTGTTGGAGAACTTCTATCTTGAGATCTCATGGAGAACATCAATATATCATTTTTTTTATTTTGATAAAAGTATAAAATTCTATCCTTATGCATGCTTGTTTTTGCTTTGATCGATATCGGCAAGGTGATTCTGGGGTTTAGATTTCGGCTCGATAGTTTTATTTGATAAAGTTATTGATTTACTTATTTTAAAATTTTTGAAAATTATTTTTTACTACATGGTCAAAATTCAAAAGTGGTATCAGAGCCATCCTTATCTCATTCGATCAAATAAGTGTAATTTGGTAGCATAAAATCGTTCTTGTTCATATCCTGCCAAAAATGTAGCATTGTTTTTAGCATCGATTCTTCAAATTCAAAAATTATTTTTAACTTTTAGTAAACCATAATTTTAAATTTTAATTATTAAAATTAAAAATTTATGATAGTTTAAAATTTTATTATCATGGTAGTATGATGCTTAAATCGATGTATTGGAAATAAGGGTGTTATGCATGCCTAATTAGATTAGGGTTTGTTATATTATATGAATTTGTTTGTCATATGTTATGACTTCGATTGTACTCTTATGTGATTTTTGATATGATAATGTGATTGCTATTATGAATAGTTGAAACATGCAAATTTGCATAATTTGTCGTGTTTATTTTATGCACTTATAGTTAGGATGTAACGAGATCAGTTTAAAGTCCCTCGTAAAAATTATATTAAGTTGTAATGTCAAGATTCACTTTTTAATCAAAAGTTAAATTCTTAAGATCAATTAGTGTCAAGAAAAGTGTTGGTGCAAAAATCCACCTGCGTCGGAGAAGCTGGAGTCGAGGGAGTCACAGTCACCGCCGGGACCTGCAAAAGAAGTCTAAACCGGAGTCGGGGTTGCTCCGGCAAGACCCTCCGATGCTCAAGTTAGTTCTCTGCCTCAACAAGAATGGAGTGCTCGAATGAAAATTTTAGCAGAGTTTTGGGATAGAAAATTAGAGCTTAGAGAATAACGTATCTGGGGTCCCCCTTTATTATAGGCGGAGGGGGCAACAGACTGATAGCGATGTCTATAACCGTCTGGCAGTGGGTTTCCCAGGGTCAGGAGGAGTTTGTTGTGAAGAGTAGTGGAGTGGGATCGTGGCCATCACCGGGACATGCCACGTGAAGTCTGTTGCGGGGAGTGGAGCGACGTCCGTTGTCGTGACTTGCCAGAGGGTGGAGGAACCACGTGGTATCCATCGTAGGAAGTGGAGCGGAATCGTGGCCATTATTGTGGTCTGCCAGGGAGTGATGGAGCCACGCAGAATCCATTGCAGGAAGTGAAGCAGAGTCGTGGCCATTACTGCGGCCTGCCAGGGAGTGATGGAGCCACACGGAATCTGTTGCAGGAAGTGGAGCAGAGTCGTGGCCGTTACTGTGGCCTGCCAGGGGGTCCAGGTCTCAGTTGGAGTCCAGTCCCCGTAGAAGTCCGGATGGAGATCATTTATCGAGGAGTCTCAGCCAAGGCCGCTCGTGATAGAAATTTGAAGTAGATCGTTTGCAGCAGAAACTCAGAGTGGGTCGCTTGCAGTAGGAGCTCGGAGTCCGACTCCCGTAGGAGTTCGGACGAAGTCTTCCTGCAGCCGAAGTCAGAGATGTTGTCCGGCTTCTGTAGAAGTTTGGGCGAAGTCCTCTTGCGGTTGAAGTCGGGGATGAAGTCTTGCTCCCGTAGGAGTCCAGACGGAGTCTACCTGCGATCAAAGTCGGGGGTGAAGTCTGGCTCCCGTAGGAGTCCGGATGGAGTCTAGCTGCAATCAAAGTCGGGGGCGAAGTCCGGCTCCCGTAGGAGTCCGGACGGAGTCTACCTGCGATCAAAGTCGGGGGCGAAGTCCGGCTCCAGTAGGAGTCCGAACGAAGCCTTCGATCAAAGTCGGGGGCGAAGTCCATCTCCAGTAGGAGTCCGGACGAAGTCTTCTTGTGGTTGAAGTCGGGGATGAAGTCCGACTCCCGTAGGAGTCCGGATGGAGTCTACCTGCGATCAAAGTCGGGGGCGAAGTCCGGCTCCAGTAGGAGTCCGGACGAAGCCTTCGATCAAAGTCGGGGGTGAAGTCCAGCTCCAATAGGAGTCCGGATGAAGTCTTCTTGCGGTTGAAGTCGGAGATGAAGTCCGGCTCCCGTAGGAGTTCGGACGGAGTCTTCTTGCGGTTGAAGTCGGGGATGAAGTCCGACTCCCGTAGGAGTCCGGACGGAGTCTTCTTGCGGTTGAAGTCGGGGATGAAGTCTGGCTCCCGTAGGAGTCCGGACGGAGTCTTCTTGCGGTTGAAGTCGGGGACGAAGTCTGGCTCCCGTAGGAGTTCGGACGGAGTCTTCTTGCGGTTGAAGTCGGGGATGAAGTCCGGCTCCCGTAGGGGTCCGGATGGAGTCTTCCTGCGGTTGAAGTCGGGGATGAAGTCCGGCTCTCGTAGGAGTTCGGACGGAGTCTTCTTACAGTTGAAGTCGGGGATGAAGTCCGACTCCCGTAGGAGTCCGGACGGAGTCTACCTGCGATCAAAGTCGGGGGCGAAGTCCGGCTCCAGTAGGAGTCCGGACATGTCTTCTGCGATCAAAGTCGGGGGCGAAGTCCGGCTCCCGTAGGAGTCCAGACGGAGTCTTCTAGGTGGTAGACCACCGCCGAACTTGGGTGGAGTCCGCTCGTCGTGGTGAGTCCAGCCCACACTGGTGGGGGTTCATCCGTCGGCAGAGCTCGAGAATATTACGGAGGCTCAGCCGTCGGAGAGGTTTGGAAAGGTGTCGTCGAAGGTCGGATGTCAGTAGAATCCCTGGAGGGTCGCTCCTATCACGAACTTCGACTAGGAGGTATTTTATACCCAACAAAAAGTATAAATAGTGGTTTTCTAATTAGGTTTGTATGTTGGCCTAGCCAACTCTGTTGGTGTCTAGAAAAGCTATGGGGAGCCTCCCACCTACTTACCTGACCAATTTGATCTTGTTGAATTTCGGACTTAGATTGATTAAGTGATGTTGACATTACAAGAACCTTCCTTCAAACTTGGTCGATAGAGTATGTCAAGATCTTAGTGAATTTGTTGTGCTATCCATAAGGCTTACTATAGAAATTGACATGATGTTGATCAAGTGCATATTGATGCTTATGGCATATTTGAATAGTATTGCTTTGTTGTGCTATCCACAAGGGCAGAATTATTTAAGTATGACCATATGAGATTGAAGGATCAACTTAACTAGAACACTATAGTTTGTTGTGCTATCCACAAGACTATATGTGATCTAAAGGTCAGAGTAAAAGATGTTTAGAATTGTAGAGGTACAATTGGTAAAGAGTTACCTATTCTTGAACTCATAAATGCTTATTGTGCTATCCACAAGGTGTTTGTGAGGAATAGGGATCTCAACCCTACTAAAAAATGTTAGAATATTTTTCAATTTTCATATTTGAGGGATATGAAGTTCAATAAAATAGTGAAAGATATAATTAGATAAAAGTCCTAATCTAGTTGTGCATGTCATCATGAGTTGTCCGCTTATATTATGTTCTTGTTGTTGTAGATTAACTACATATATGGCATCCTCACTTTCATTTAGAGGTATCCTAAATACAAACAAGTTGACTGGATCCAACTATATCGACTGGTTAAGAAATTTGAAAATTGTTCTCACTCAGAAGAAAGTCTCCTATATTTTGGATACATCTGCTCCAGATTTTCTTGAGAAAGATGCTTTCGAGGAGGAAAGAACCACATATAAGATGTGAAAAGATGATAGTGTGACTGTCACTTGCATCATGCTTGCTTTTATGAGCAATGAGCTTTAGAGGCAGCATAAGGATATGGACATTCCCTCTATTCTCCTTAATCTTAAGGAGTTATATGGAGAACAAAGTCGAACTGCTCGATATGAGATATTGAAGCAGTTATTCTGTGCCTGCATGACTGAAGGCACCTCCGTGCAAACTCATATCCTAAAGTTGATTGATTTGATCACTCGTCTGGGATAGCTGGGTTTTGCCATGAATGATGAACTGAGCTAGGATTTGATCTTGCAGTCTCTCTGTGACTCTTTTTCTCAGTTTGTCATTAATTATCACATGAACAAACTGAACATCAACTTGCCAGAATTATTGAATATGTTAAAAATAGCAGAGAGCTATTTCAAGGATGAGAAGGCTCAGGTCCTTCATGTTGATAAGATCAGCAAGAAGAAGGTAAAGAAAGGTTCTAAGAAAAAGATGAACCCTAAGGTTGGTATCTCCAACAAGAAGGCGAAAAAGGTCTCCGCCAAAGGTACTTGTTATCAATGTGGTGAGGAGGGCCACAGGAAAAGGAATTGCAAGGAGTACCTTGCAACCATGAAATCGACAAATGTTGCTAAAAGTTTGTATATGATATAAATTAATTTATCATTAAGTATAAATTAATTTATCATTAAGTATTTCAATGTCAGATTCTTGAGTATTGGATGTCTCCTGTGGTTCACACCTTTGCAAATCATTATAGGGTATACAAGAAGTAAGGAATCTGAATAGAGATGACTTCGACCTGTTCGATGCTAGTAGAGAGTCCATTCAGGCTGAAACCATAGGAATCAGGATTTTGAAATTGCCTTCGGACAAAGTTTTGGAACTGAAGATCTGTTATTATATTCTTGATATTGTTAGAAATATTATTTCTGTACCATTATTACTGGAATAAGGTTTTGAAATAATTACAAAGAATAATAGTTATTCTATTTATTTTTCTAACGAATATTATAGAAGTGTTTTTATTAATAATGATCTTTTATTTCTTTCACTTAATGATAATGTGCTTCATGTTGATAATGTTGGGAAATATGTCCCAAAAGCCAATCGTCAGCCTGTTGACGGTTGAGCAATCTTGTATTGTAATTGATTTGTTAATAAATAAAATATATTTTTGGTATTTTCATCATAAGTTTTCATCCTCTAATGAACTCTATTGTTGTGATGAAGTTTTTAAGACTATTTAGGTTCGATAAAGAGAGAATTTATCGATTAGTCCTTAAAACTGTTCACGACTAAATGATAGGCTGTTAATAAGGATGACAGCTTCTATCGAGTATAGGTCACTGTAGGCCATATGGGTTGGTTATTCTCTTAACCAAGGAGTATGGAGATACTAATATGGCATATAGGTGAGATGTAAGGGTACATCGACATTGAACGTGACCAACTCTAGAGCATCTACTATCGAGAATGTCTCTGATGGGATATAGGTATAAGTGTCCCTTAAACCTGAGATCACCTCAGTGACTTGCAAGCAACTCACTGTGCTTTGGTACTGGACTAATTGAATTTTTAATTCAGTGATAGAAGACTTCTGGGCATAGTCAAGTACTTGCGAAGTCGGAGTGTGATCAATATGGGATTGACCACTCCAAGAGTTGGAGAAGAATGAGTCACTGTATTTCAATTTAGCAAAACCTTGGCCAAGATAATCCATCAGATAGATTTGATATTTTGAAATACAATATGGACAACCTGATCAGAGTTGACAGTTGAACTCTGAGGTGTCCTATGAGCATTTTGGTCAAGGGGATGAATTATATGGAAACTATATCCGCATGTGTTTTAAGGATGTTGTTCTACACATTCGACCTATCCGACCATCGGGTACCATTGCTAGATGATCCTTCGATTGGTTTATTCCTGTGCTACCAACTTAGGTTCAGACCTATGAGGTCACATACATTAGAGTTCATGATCCGATCAGATGGTTGATCAACGATTAAGAATCGTTCTAGGGTTAAACAATCAATACGATTACATATAACCTAGTGCAAGTATTGTAGGAGGATCGATTAGCAATTCGATTATTAATTAGCTTAATTTGATTAAATCAATGGGCTGAGATTAAGTTTAATTGAATATGATTTATTTAGATTTGGTTTGGGCTTGATTGGATCAAGTCCAATTGGTTTATTGGATAAGCAAGTGCAAGGAAAAACTAGTCCTAGTTCAATTAGGACTTGGGTCAACTTAATTTCTAATTTGATTAAAAAATTAAATTAGATTTAAATATTATTTAATTTGATTAAATTAGATTTTTAATTGGGTTAAGACTTATTTTAATTAGGTTGATTTGGTTTTGGCTTGATTTGGTTTGAGAAACCAAATTTGAACAAGTCATAGATTGAACCCTAGTAAGACTAGGATTCCACCTTGCGCTACCTTAGCCCCCCATGCCCACTCTCTCTTATTTTGTGTGACAAAATCTTCTCTCTCAGGCCTTCACATACATCCAAAGCTTTCCACTCTTTCTCTCTTACATGGAACGTGGTTGTGGACCAAGTCAAAGTAGGAATTAGTTTGGATTTCAAATTCTATGAGATAGAGTTTTAGGAAACCAAAACTCTTTCCTTATAGTGCTGATTTTATCCATATTTTTTTTGAGATTTTTGTGAGTTTTATGTCACATATTATGCATCCTTTGCTGGTAGTCCATGGTAGAAAAAGAAGGAGAGGGTGCCCAACTCTTGGGCACCCCTTGTCTTGTCCTGTTTGGATTTTTCTTGACTAGGATTTGACCTAGACAAAGATTTTTCATATCTCTTTATTTAAGATGAATTTCTTCTTAAAATTTTTATGGATTATAGAGCATTGAGATACTTTTTGGGTATGTGAAAATCAGGGAGAAAGAGTGTTGGGGCATAGAGATATAGTAGACACAAAACTAAGTGTCTAGGTTAGAGCAAAGAGAAGAAGAAGAGGGTCTTCTTCTAGGGTTGCTGAGTTCACCTCTTCTCTTCCTTCATTTGTGAGTTTTCTGAGAGTGTCTCATATTTAAAACTTTTTTTTCTATTTTTCATCTTTGGAAGAGTCCAAATCAAGAAGAAAGAGGCATCTGATCGACCATCAAAGAAGGATCAGCACAATACTAGCATACTGTGCTGATTTTCTGGATCAGGACTTCTGATTGTGATTCGTGGGCTCATGTGGATGACTCCTAGAGGTCGGATACATGTGCGGCTTGCAACATCATCCTCAAGCTCAGATCAGTAAAGTTAGAACATCTAACTTGCAAGGTAATAGATTTGATCTATTATATTTTACATACATTAGATGTAGTGTAGAAACATGTTGATATGATCAACATGTAGTTTTTGCTCTTTATATTTTAATTTTTAATTTAATACCATATAATAATCATATAATAAGATCTTAGATCTAGAGATTTTTTAATTTTATAAGATAAATTTTGATTTATTTTAGTCTTCCGCTGCCTGATCTTGAAAAGTTTCAAGATCTAATCCTGAAACCTTAGATCTGGTTCCTTCAAGAACGACATCAAAAACTTTTAGATCTAAATTTTTTTTTATGAATTTTAGATCTAAATCTTAATCTCATGCATATGATGTGGCTCTGATACTACTATTAGAATTTTATAGTTTCATGTATGCAAAAAATTTGAAACAAGTACGTAGCAAAAATTTTAAAAAATGTCAGATTAAATCTAATTTAATCTAAGCATACATAAGATCAAATCTTAAAATCATACAACAGGATCTACATATGTGAGATAAGATTCAGATACATAAATCTAATAGAAAAAAATAAATAGAGAAGATTAAATCTTCATACCTTGGCTTGGGTCGATCTATACTGTGAACTGATGATCGTGGATATCTTCCGAAGGTCCCTTCAAGCCGCACAAATATCCGATCTCTACGGATATCCACATGAAATTTTGATCTAATTAAAAGCTTTTTGATCTCATCAAGGTGCTAGCTCCTTTGTAGAGATTATATCTTGATGGTTGAAAATTCTTCTTTTCTCTTAAGACACTCTTAGAGAAGAAGAAGAAAATAGGAGGATGATGATCTCTATGCTAGAGATCATGAGAAGAATATTTTCTTCTCTTTTCTTTCTAAAACTCATACACCAAATCTCTATGCTAGAGATGTAAGAACATATATCTAACTCTTGCACAAGGAGGATAGAAAAATTCATGTCCAAACAAAGATAAAAGAGAGAGAATAGGTCCTAACAACCAACCTTTAGTTATTGGTAAGAAAGAAGAGATAAGAGCAACCTTACCTCACACCCTTCTCTTGGATGCCGCACCTCTCTTTCTCTAATATTTTCATGCATGCCTCCTCTCTATTTGGCATGCAAAAACTTGATCACATCTGGTTGATAGTGCCTCATATGGTCCCATGTTTAAATAGGAGAAGAGATAGGGTTTAGGTAGGAGATAAGAGTCCAAACTCCTTAGGACTCTTGCATATAATGCCGTCCACCCTTTCTTTCTTTTTGCACCTACAATATCTCATGAAAAAGGGAGTTCAGTGTGAACTCTTACACGTTAAAAACCTCATGCAAAAGAGAGAAAAATAGACATAAATAAAAGTGGGGGGTGGGGCTAGTTTATGGCGTATGGAAAGTGGGAGTTCTAACACCATGGTATTGAGAATTGTGTCCTAAAATCAATTGTGTGATGATTGAGTTCATCTTTGCATATAAATTATTGATTATTGAATAAAAATTATTTTAATATTTTTCATCATAAAGTAACATCTTTCTTGAACTCTTGTGCTATGATGAAGTGCTTAGAACTATGCTAGTATATGATAAAGAGAGAATTTATGGTATAATTTTTAAACATATTTGCAATCAAATGATACATCATTATAAGATGATGACGTTTATCAAGTTGAGGTCATTGTGTGCCATATGGATTGGTTGTCCTCTTAACCAAGGAGTGTGGTGATACTATTATGGCATATAGATAAGATGTAGGAGTACATCGTCACTAACAAGTGACTCATCTGCTGAGTATTCTACTATCAAAAGATGCTTGCGAAGCATATGAGTATAAATATCCTTTAGACCTGAGATCACCATAATGACTTGCAAGCAACTCACTATACTTTGGTGTCGAATTATCTGAATTTCTAATGCAATGATGGAAGACTACTGGGTACAGTTAAGTACTTACGAGGTCTGTGTGTAGATCAAGATGGGATTGATCCCTCTGGATTATTGGAGTTGATGTATTACTGTATTTTAAATTAGCAAAATTTTGATCAGGATAATTCATGAGATAGATTTGAAAGGTTGAAATACAATGTGGATGAAGCAATTTTGGTTGATAGTTAACCTGAGACCATCCTAGAGCATCCAAGATCAAAAGGATGAATTATGCGATAACCATGTGTGTGGATTCTGAAATATTCTTTTACGATAATTTGATCTATCTGGATATTAGGAATCATTACTAGATGATATCTCGATTAGTGCAGAAATTGATTCTTGTGTTATCGACTCAGTGTTTGAACCTATGGAGTCACGCACATAAGTCAGACAAAGTAGGAAAGAATTGATCTATATTTATGTCTAATTTGAAAGTACTTGACTTGATTGAACATATAAGCTAACTTGATTGAGAATTAAGTTATGGATCAAATGAGATTGAAGAGTTGACTATGTTTAGCTAGTACTACACATGAGATTCAGGTTCGATCCCGAGGATGAACAGTTTTTGATCTATGATTCTTGTAGCATATGAAAGATTGAATTTAAGTATTGATTAATTTTAGATTAGATCTAAATTAAGTAGACTTAACCTAGTTCAAAAATTAAAGTTAGATTTGGTACAAAAGTCCTAAAGAATTTGGGATTGACAGTCGTTTGAAATTATTTTAAACCAGCTTCGAATTAGATTTGAATCGGATCCATTTTGATAAGATATGAGAATTTTCATTTGCACTAAGATTCTCCTCTCATATGGGCCATCCAACGTCTGGAATGGTGCTGGTTTGGGGCATCCCATGTGGGTGAGGGTGTAGGTGCAAATTGGTTGTCATAAGTGATGGCAATTCTATCTCATGTAGAAATCTTTTTATGAGTATTGAACTGATTCAAATCAGATTAGAGTTAGAACTCCTATACTTATTGGGTCATAAAATTTATCTATAAATAGAGAGGGTCTCTACCTATGGATATACAGTAAATAAATCAGATTGAGAAAAGAGAGAAAGAGAGAGAGAGGCGTGAGAAAAGGAGAGCCTTTCTTCTTCCATTGGTCTCTTTTCTTTTGGTGTCGCCCCTCTTCCCTTGGGCATGGGTCCTTCTTTGACATCCCACCTACTAGTGTGAGGTGTTACACCAGTACATCTCTTCTCTCATTTGATTGGGTTGCAAAGATGATTAGATCGGAGTTCATCTCACTTTCCTATGGCGTCTAGCGTGCATGCAAAGTAGAGGGTTTGCACATCCAGACCTTCACAAAAGTTTAATCTAGATAATTTGAGATTTGATCTTTGGTTTTACTATTATTTATATAAAAATTTGATCTTTAGTCATGTAGATGAATAGAAAAAATTTTAGATGCAACTTGAGCCTTCCGAAGAAAAATAGTTTTCCTTCCCTTCAACTGGTATCAGAGCAGGTCTAAAATATATATATATATATATATAACTAATTTTTTTAGAATAAATTATATAAGATATAATTAAAATTTTTTATAAAATATTAAATCTAATTTAAATCTATTTATATAAAATTTTTGATCTAATTTTGATTGGATTAGAGGTGCCTAATCAATGGTTGATTAAGGTTGTTATAAGTTTGTTATAACATAATTCTGTTATTACTGAATTTTAGATAGAATAACAATATAATTTAAAATATATTTTAAATTTATTTTATTATTTTTGTTATAAAGTGAGTTTATTTTATTGAATTAGATCTATTTCGATGGATATTTAGATCTGAATTCTATCAAAATTTAGCACTGCACGAAAATAGATTTTACCAAAAATTTATTCCTTATGCATTCATATTTATATCTAATTAATTTTTTATATAATATTAAATCTAAAATTAATATTTTATAATCAATATAAGATATATTTTAGATTTGATATAACATATATGATGCATTAAAGCTAATTAGATTAAATAAAAAATATAATTGATAAGATTAAGGATACATTCATGGCACAAAATTATTTTGTCAATAACTGCATGTTGATGTAATTGTATATGAAATTAGATTTCAGATCTTAGTAGCCTAATACTTGAATTAATGAGATCATCAGACCATCCAATCATAGGAGATTGAAGAGATTAATCTATCTTTTGCCTATTCGATGTATTCTCTTATGACGTGTAGGGGTATCATTGTGATTCGATTTTATGAAGAAGAAAAGTGAATAGATTTTTATGTATTATTTTGATCATAAATATATTTAGATTAGATCTAAAGTGATTTATGATTCATTACAATAAGATAAAATTCAAATATAAAATTATTTTAGATCTGAATTATATATTACATATGATGTAATCAGTATCAATCTAAAAGTTATCATGATGCATAAGATGTATATGTGAAGTTTAGATCATATCTATGCATGTTTAATTATCAAACATATTATAAAAAATTATTTTCATGGATTGAAATATATAGTATGCTTCATCTGAAATCCTTGTAGAATAGTTCTACAGACTGAAATACACATTTCACATATTTAATTATGAATTAAGCTTTGAATGATCTAGATTTGAGAATTGACACCACATAAAATAATGGACAAAGGGCTAGCTTGAATCAAGTCTTTCTAATGGGTTAGACCTAGGGTTAGAAATACATATGAACCAAGTAGAGAAATTGATTAAATCTAGTCAAGTGTTGAATTAGATTAGGTCAGTATTTCTCTAAATCAATCTCAATAGTTAAAGTTTGATCAAGTTTATGTATTTGACCCTAATAAATGGACCATGATCATGGCTCCGTGGATGAGTCCGAATCTTCTGGTGAACCAAATCAAAACTAATTAACCAGTTAGTGTTTAAGGTAAGTTTGGCAGATTCGATCAAGTGATTTTTAATTGGAAGCTATTCACCTAGATGCATCTATGGTGAGTTAAGAGCGCATCCCTCCCACTGATCTCACTTATCTAGCCTATATGATAGATTATGTTTTGATTAGATCACTAGTCAATTCATGTAGACCCATGCCATTAAGGTAAATCAGTGCGATTGATTTAGGTATCTTTAGACCAGCTTGTGTTTAATCCTTTATATGATTTGGTGAAGTTAGTGAGAAGATTTGCAGCTTGTAGATCGACTTCTTCTCTTATTCTCACATCAATAAAATTAAATCTTCTAAATTTTTAGATCCATAAAGTGATAAAGTTATGAGATAACTCGATTATTGTCTCCCATTAAGGTGAATGATAATGAGTCTAATATTCCAAATAGGCATTGGAGGCACCACACGCCTAGTGTCTATTACATATTGAAATTGTCATTCATCATATGACCATCATGATGTACCTTCAGATCAATGCTCAGGTTGGTCAAGCCACACTCGGGCCGGACATCTGTTTGTTGGATGCACTTGGTGTGTCATGTTAATGGTTGGATCTAACCAAAGATATAAATGAGTCCAGAATTAACAAGTTATACAAAGATAATTTCTTTGATCCTTATGATTATGAATCATATAGAACATGTGAATCTTGCCTCAGGAGAAAAATAATCAAGACTCCATTTACTGGATATGAAGAAAGGACAAGTGATATTTTGGATCTTGTACATACTGATGTATGTGGTCCAACATCGACTCAAGCCAGAGGTGGATACTTTTACTTCATCACGTTTACTAATAATAGGTCTAGATTTGGATATGTGTATTTAATATACAAATCTGAAGCCTTTGACAAATTTAAAGAGTATCAAAGAATGGTCGAGAAACAAACTGATAAAAGTATTAAAACTCTTTGATCGGATCGAAGAGGAGAATACTTATCTAGTGAATTTTTTGATTATTTAAAATAAAATAAAATACTTTCTCAATGGACATCTTCTTATACTCTATAATTAAATAAAATTGCAGAAAGAAGGAATCGTACCTTATTAGATATGGTGTGGTCCATGATATGTTTCACGGACCTTCCAATATCCTTTTGGAGATATGCCCTCAAAGCTGCAGCATATATCTTAAATAAAGTGCCTTCTAAATCTATTTCTAGCACTCCATATGAAATATGAAAAGAAAAAAGATCCAATCTTAGGTATTTTAAGATTTGAGTTTGTCCAGCTTATGTAAAAAATATTGATAGACATAAGCTGGATGCTAGATCAGAAAAATATAAGTTTGTAGGTTATCCCAAGGAGAGTATAGGATACTACTTCTATAATCCTACTCCACAAAAGATATTTGTTGGTAGGCATACCATTTTCTTAGAGAAAGAGTTTATCTAAGAAGGAGGCCGTGAGAGGTCTGTTGAACTTGAGAAAATTCAAAACCTACAACCCATCCAAAATTTACTAAATAATTTTCAACCAGATGTGCCCATTGTTGAGGCACAGCCACTACACACACCTCTACGAAAGTCGAGCAGAGTGTGTAATGTACCACTCAGGTATGGGTTTGTCATTGAGCATAACAACACAACACATATCATTGAGAATGATGATTTCACGATCTATTCGGAAGCTATCATGAATAGTGACTCTGACAAGTGGCTCAATGTCATGAAATCTGAAATGGACTCCAGATATACTAACGAAGTATGGACTTAGGTTGATGCGCCTAAGGGTGTGACCCCAATTGGCTGCAAATGGATCTTCAAAAAGAAGATTGGAGTAGATGGCCAGGTAGAGACCTATAAGGCCAGGCTTGTGGCAAAAGGTTTCAGACAAAAACTAGATATTGATTATGAAAAAACTTTTTCGTCGGTAGCCATGCTCAAGTCTATTCGGATAATGCTTGCTATAGCAGCATATCATGACTATGAGATCTAGCAGATGGATGTCAAGACTACCTTCCTCGATAGAAACCTTGAAGAAAAAGTCTATATGACTCAGCTAGAGGAATTTGTCTCAAGTGGGAGAGCAAATCAGGTATGCAAGCTGAATAGATCCATTTATGGATTGAAGCAAGCATCGAGGAGCTGGAACATCCATTTTGATAATACAGTCAAATTGTTTAGCTTCATCAAAAATATAGATGAACCTTGTGTATATAAGAAGAATAGTAGGAGTGCTATTGTCTTCTTGGTCTTGTATGTGGATGACATACTGCTTATTGAGAATGATATCCCGATGTTGTAATCGATCAAAATCTGGCTATCACAAAAATTTTTCATGAAAAACTTGGGTGAGGTATCCTTTATACTTGGTATAAAGATCTATATAGATAGATCAAAAATGATGCTTGGTTTGTCCCAGTCTAGGTATATTGATCTGGTGTTGAAGAGATTCAACATGGAGGAAAGTAAGAGAGGCTACTTGTTTATAGGTCATGGCATACAACTCTCTAAGAAGATGTCTCCTAAGATAACTGAAGAGAGAAATAGAATGAGTTCTATTCCTTATGCTTTGACTGTAGGATTGATAATGTATACTATATTATGTACCAGGCCTGATGTGGCTTATGCTTTAGGCATTACAAGTAGATTTCAAGCTGATCTCGGGGAGGATCATTGAAATATTTTGAAAAATATACTCAAGTACTTGAGAAGGACTAGAGATTTTTTTCTGATATATGGTGGATCTGATTTAAAACTAGAAGATTATATCGATTCTAATTTTTAATCTGATCTGGATGATAGCAAATTAATATCTGGATATGTGTTCACCTTGTACGATGGTGCAGTAAGTTAAAAAAATTTCAAACAGTAAATGATTGCTGACTCGGTCACTGAGGCTGAGTATATTGCTACAAGTGAGGCTGTTCAAGAGGTCGTCTGGATGAAAAAATTCATTACTGAGTTGGATGTGGTTTCAGAGATTGAACAACTAGTATTTCTTTATTGTGATAATACTGGGATAGTTGCTCAAGCCAAAGAACCAAGATGTCACCATAAATCCAAGCACATCTTAAGACGGTTTCACCCCGTTCGGGAGATTATCGAAAGATGCAATGTGTTCATGGAGCCAGTTGATATCAAGAATAATATAGCAGATCTGTTCACTAAGATCTTGTCAATGCAGTAGTTTGACCACCATCTTGATAGCATGGGCATCAAGTATAGGGGCGATTGGCTTTAGTGCAAGTGGAAGATTGAAAGAATAATGTCCTACAAGCCAATCGCATATGGAATGCTATAGGATGTATTTTGTAATTTATCTTCCAGACTCATGTAATTGATATTTATAATTAATAAAATAAGATATTTTTATTTCATTATATACTGCATCTTATTTATTTTAAGATTATAATGAACTTCATAGGTTTGGATAATGATTTTAGGACCATGATGAGATCACGTCAATGAGACCTAATTCCTTGATAGCACTAATCTAAAATATTTTTATCATTAGTATATTAAGTCAGAGATTAATGATATCGATAAGACTGGCATATCTTATGTATGCTCAGAAATGAGGATGGTTGATCTCATAACCACTTATGTGGTGATACTAATACAAGGATATGGATGCTTATTAGAGAATAAGTTCACTGAATTGATCTACGAGAGAATATCAAATGGAGTCTTATTTATATATCAACTGATGATTCTCTAATGGAAGTTGTGTAAGTAATTCTTAGATCTGAGGTCACCATGGTACCTTGTGTACATGGTGAAGGAACCAGATCTAGGGTTTCAGGGTTAGATCTTGAAATTTTTTCAAGATCAGGCAGCGAAAGACTAAAATAAATTAAAATTTATCCTATAAAATTAAAAGATCTCTAGATCTAAGATTCTATTATATGATTATTTCATGATATTAAATTAAAAATTAAAATATAAAGAGTAAGAACTATATGTTGATCATATCAACATGTTTCTATACTACATCTAATGTATGTAAAATATAATAGATCAGATCTATTACCTTGCAAGTTAGATGCTCTAACTTTGCTGATCCGGGCTTGAGGATGATGTTGCAAGCTGCATATGTGTCTGACCTCTAGGAGTCATCCACACGAGCCCACAAATCATGATCAGAAGTTCTGGTCCAGAAAATCAGCACAGTAGCTAGTACTGTGCTGATCCTTCTTCGATGGTCGATCAGATGCCTCATTCTTCTTGATTTAGACTCTTCTAAAGATGAGAAGTAGGAGAAGGAGTTTTAGATATGAGACACTCTCAGAAAACTCACAGATTGAGGAAGGAAAGAGGTGAACACAGCAACCCTAGAAGAAGACCCTCTTCTTCTTCTCTTTGCTTTCACCTAGACACCTAGTTTTGTATCTATTATATCTCCATGCTCTAAAATTATTTCTCCTTGATTTTTACATACCCCAAAGGTCTCTCAATGTTATATAATTCACAAAAATCTTAAGTAGAAATTTATTTTAAATAATGAGATATGAAAAATCTTTGTCTAGGTCAAATACCTAGTCAAGAAAAATCCAAACAGGGCAAGACAAGTGGTGCCTAACTCTTGGGTTCCTCCTCCTTCTTTTTCTACCATGGACCACCAGCAAAGGGCGCACAATATGTGCCATAAAAGCCATGAAAATCTCAAAAAAAAATTGGATAAATTAGTACCATGAGGAAAGAGTTTTGGTTTCCTAAAATTCATCTCATAGAATTTGAAATCCAAACTAATTACTACTTTGACTTGATCCACAACCATATTCCATGTAAGAGAGAAAGAGAGGAAAGCTTTGGGCATACATGAAGGCCTGGGAGTGAAGGTTTTATCACACAAAATAAGAGAGAATGGGCATGGGGGGCTAAGGTGGCGCAAGGTGGAATCCTAGTCTTACTAGGATTCAATCTATAACTTGTTCAAATTTGATTGTTCAAACCAAATCAAACCAAAACCAAATCAATCCTATTAAAATAGGTCTTAATCTAATTAAAAATATAATTTAATCAGATTAAATTAAATTTAAATCTGATTTAATTTTTTAATCAAATTAGAAATTAGGTTGACCTAAGTCCTAATTGGACTAGGACTAGTTTTTCCTTGCACTTGGCTTATCCAATAAACTTATTGAACTTGATCCAATCAAGTCCAAACTAAATCTAATTAAATCATATTCAATTAGACTTAATCTTAGTCCATTGGCTTAATCTAATTAAGCCAATTAGCAATCAAATTGCTAATCAATCCTCCTATAACACTTGCACTAGGTTAAATGTCAATCGTATTGATCGTTTAACCCTAGAACGATTCTCAATCGTTGATTAACCATCCGATCAAATCATGAATTCTAATGTGTGTGATCTCATAGGTCTGAATCTAAGTAGATAGTACAGAAATAAATTTTTA
The DNA here is from genome assembly GCF_000442705.2 of Elaeis guineensis. Taxonomy (NCBI): domain Eukaryota; kingdom Viridiplantae; phylum Streptophyta; class Magnoliopsida; order Arecales; family Arecaceae; genus Elaeis; species Elaeis guineensis. The sequence continues at coordinate 69,196,032 of NC_026003.2, forward strand.
TACCAATCGAAGTGACCATCTAGCAATGGTACCCGATGGCCGGATAGGTCGAATGTGTAGAACAACATCCTTAGAATCTATGCGGATATAGTTTCCATATAATTCATTCTCTTGATCAAAATGCTCATAGGATACCTCAGAGTTCAACTGTCATCTCGATCAGGTTGACCACATTATATTTCAAAATATCAAATCCATCTGATGGATTACCCTGGCCAAAGTTTTGCTAAATTGAAATACAACGACTCATTCTTCTCCAACTCTTGGAGTGGTCAATCCCATCTCGATCACACTCTAACTTCGCAAGTACTTGACTGTACCTAGAAGCCTTCCATCACTGAATTAGAAATTCAGTTAGTCCAGTACCAAAGTACAGTGAGTTGCTTGCAAGTCACTGAGGCGATCTCAGGTCTAAGGGATGCTTATACCTATATTCCATCAGAGACATTCTCGATAGCAAAATGTTCTGGAGTTGATAACATTCAATGATGATGTACCCTTACATTTCATCTATATACCATACCAGTGTCTCCACACTCCTTGGTTAAGAGGACAACCAACCCATATGGCCTACAGCGACCTATGTTCGATAGAAGCTGTCATCCTTATTAACAGCCCATCATTTGGTCATGAATAGTTTTAAGGACTAATCGATAAATCTTCTCTTTATCAAACCTAAATAGTCCTAAGGACTTCATCACAACAATGGAGTTCATTAGAAGATGAAAACTTATGATGAAAATATCAAAAATATATTTTATTTATTAACAAATCAATTACAATATAAGGTTGCTCAACCATCAATAGGTTGACGATTGGCTTTTGAGACATATTTTCTAACAACTCCCACTTATCCTAAAGCCACTCGGCACAGTATCTAATACCCATCTTCGATTTGTGGTTGTCGAACTCCTTTATCGCCAGGACTTTAGTGAAGGGGTCGGCCAGGTTCTCCTTTCCATTGATCTTCTGAAGGTCGGCGTCATCTCAATCCACGATCTCCCGAACCAGGTGGAAGCAGTGCAAAATGTGTTTCATCCGTTGGTGTGCTTTGGGTTCCTTCGCCTAAGCAATGGCACCAGTGCTGTCGCAGTAGAGCAGGACCAGACCATCGATAGAGGGTGCTCCTCCAAGCTCGGTGATGAATTTTCTCAGCCACACAGCCTCTTTCGTGGCATCCGATGCTGCGATGTACTCCACCTCACAAACAGAGTCTGCCACAGTATGCTGCTTGAAACTCTTCCAGCAGATGGCTCCACCATTCAAAGTAAAGATATAACCCGACACGCTTCTACTGTCATCATGGTTAGATTGAAAGCTGAAGTCTGTGAACTCCATAAGTTTCAGATCTGACTCGCCATAAACCAACCATTGGTCCTTAATATTTCTCAAATACTTAAGGATGGCTTTAACCACTTTGTAGTGATTTTCTCCAGGATCATATTAGTATTTACTCACTACTCCTAGTGAGTATGCCACATCTGACCTTGTACATGTCATGGCATACATGATAGATCTCACGATCGAAGCATATGGGACTCTACTCATACGCTCTCTCTCTTCAGGAGTTGTCGGACAATCCTTCTTAGAGAGAGAAATTCCATGGCCTATCGGTAGATAGCCCTTCTTGCAATTCTCCATGCTGAACCTCTTCAGCACAGTGTCTATGTACGCGAACTGAGATAACCCAAGCATCCTTTTAGATCTATCTCTATAGATCTTCATCCCTAGGATGTAGAATAGTTTATCCAAGTCCTTCATGGAGAACTGCAATGACAATCAAATTTTTATTCCCTGTAGTGCAGGGATGTCATTTTCGATTAAGAGAATGTCATCCATGTACAAGACAAAGAATACCACAACTAGATCATTTGTCCATTTATAGATGCAGGGCTCTTCTCTATTCTTAATGAAATCATATGTTTTGATCATCTTATAAAAATGCATGTTCCAACTCTGAGAAGTTTGCTTCAATCCATAAATGGATCTCTGAAGCTTGCACATCCTGGACTCATCTGTGGATGTAAACCCCTCAGGTTGTATCATATACACCTCTTCGGTCAGCTCTCCATTCAGGAAAGCTACCTTAACATCCATCTGCCAGATCTCATAATCCAGATGGGCAGCTATTGCAAGCATTATCCGAATGGATTTGAGCATTTCCACAGGGGAGAACGTCTCGTTATAGTCAATACTATAATGTTGACGATATCTCTTGGCAACCAGACGGACTTTGTAGGTCTCCACCTTTCCGTCTACGCCCCTCTTCCTTTTGAAGACCCATTTACAACTAATGGGTTTAACCCCTTCAGGTGGGTCAACTAATATCCATACATCATTGACCTTCATGGACTCCATTTCAAATTTTATGGCTTCAAACTATTTTTCAAAATCAGGTCTCTGCATTGTATCCATATAGGTGATCGGATCCTCATCATTCTCATTGAGTTCGATGGGATCACCGTCTCGGACCAAGAAATCGTAGTATCTATCTGACTGATGCGGTACTCTATCGAATCACCTTAATGATACAGGTATATTGGGCTCCGAATCTGATCTAATCAAATCCGACTCAGGTTTAGCTATTGGTGTCGGTCCTTCTACCTGTTGAACTTCATCAAGTTCAACCTTAGAGGCAACATTTCCTTCACCAAGGAACTTCTTTTCTTAAAAGGTTGCCTTAAGACTGACGAACACCTTTTGTTCATCAGCATGATAGAAAAAAATATCTTTTGGTCTCTTTGGGGTACCCTATGAATGTGCATTTGTCAGACCTAGGTCCGAATTTATCTGTAACTAACCGTTTGACATAGGTCGGGCACCCCCAGACCTAAGGTGTGAAAGTGTTGGCTTATGCCCTGTCCATATCTCATATGGAGTCTTAATTACAGACTTACTTGGAACCCTATTTAACAGATAACAAGCCGATTCGAGTGCATATCTCCAGAAAGATATCGGCAAGCTGACAAAATCCATCACGGATCGGACCATGTCTAACAGAGTCTGATTTCTTCTTTCAGATACACCATTATGCTGTGGTGTTCCTGGAGGAGTCCATTGGGAGAGAATCTCATTCTCTCCTAGATATGTGAGAAATTAATTCACCAGAAAGGTATTCCCCTCCTTGGTTAGACCGAAGAGTTTTAATACTCTTTTCAGTTTATTTTTCTACTTCACTTTGGAATCGTCTGAACATTTCAAATGAATCTGACTTATGTTTCATCAGATAGACATATCCATATTTGGATAGATCATCTATGAAAATGATGAAGTAGAAATATCCACCTCTAGCACTTGTGCTCATGGGCCCGCATACATCAGTATGTACTAGGCCCAAGAGCTTAGTAGCTCTCTCACATTTTTTAGTAAAAGGTGACTTGATCTTTTTATCAAGAAGACAGGACTTATAGGTCGGAAGTGATTCACAATCACTGACTTCGAGGATTCCCTCTTGAGTCAACCTGTTTATCCTATTCTTGTTTATATGACCTAGCCTACAGTGCCATAAGTAGATATCTGATACACTATCTAATCTAGGGTGCTTGCCTGTAGAATAGACTACGTTAACAGGTTGCGATAACATATACATACCATTGTTCAAATGTCCACAAAAAATAGTAATACCATTCATAATGATATTACAAACTTATTTCTTTATTGAAATTTCATAATTATTTTTGGCCAGAAGGCCTACAGAAATAATATTTTAAAAAAAACTGGGACAGAAATGACAATCATTAAGAACAACGGTATGGAAGTCAAATACAAGTTTCAAGATTTCTAATGCTAGAACTGAAGTTGATCTTCCATCTCCAACATTCAGGAACCTCTCGCCTTGCTCGAATCTCCTACTAACCTGCAACTCCTGTAACGAATTGTAAATATGGTAAGGGCTATCGGTATCCAATACCCAGTCAATTATATCATAAATAGAGAAATTGTAAGGATTTATCATATAAATATCTTGTCCAGCAATAGCTTGCTTCTTTTTCTGCCTATTCAGGTCCAGGGAGGCAATGTACTGAGGACAGTTCCTCTTTCAGTGCCCCCGCTTCTTGTAAAAGAAGCATTCAACTTGACTCTTATCGGGCTTGATCTTTCTGGTCTGGCCCTGCACTGATGTCCCAGCCTGAACTTGCACCTTCTTCACTTTCTTCTTCTTGTTCTTCTTCTCTTTTTCAAAGGATCGAGAACTAGAAGACGAACCTCCCACTAAGTTCACCGACTCCTTGTGGAGTTGGTGATCTTTCTCAAAGTTCTGAAGCAACCCCAATAACCCATGGTAGTTTACTTCAGGCTTTGTCATTCTATAATGAGTGAGGAATGAGAGATAAGACTTAGGCAGCGAGTTCAGTATTGCATCTTTCCCAAGCTGCTCATGTAAGAAAAAGTCGAGCTTGCTCAAACGCTCCATAAGCTCGATCATGTACAATACATGATCAGTGACAAAGGTACCATCCCGTATTTTGGCATTGAAGATGGTACAACTAGTCTTGTGCCTCTCCACATTATCGGGTGTGCCAAAGGCATCCTCCAACACTTGAAGCATGTCCTTTGGCTGAGCTATCTCAAATCTGCAACTGAAGTCGTTGCTTATGGCAGCCAGCATGATGCAGCACACCGTGATCCGATCACTAAGCCACTTTTGGTAAGTATCTATGTCTGTTCCACGTGCATTGGTAGCTGGCTCCTTAGGTGCGAGATCCATTATCACATATAGGATCCGTTCATGCTCCAGGACTATCTTCAACTTTCGGTACCAGCTACCGAAGTTGGATCCCACCAACTTATCATTGTGCAACAATGATCGAAGCGATAGGGAAGTGGCCACATCTGTACAAACAAAAATCATAACCTAATTAGTAATTGATTCATTAAACCTAAAGATTTGGACTTTAATCAAAAGATTTCTCCCACTATTTTATTCGAATTGGTAGCCTATACCTCCAATTCGAGGAATTACCCTAATTCTTTAGTGGGTACTAGAATCCAATTAGACTGCACACAAGTCGAACTTTGGTTGGCCAACCCATGTACATCTAAGGATAGGTTCATAACCAATTATTTCTCTAAATAATTTTTAGTAATTTTAATTTTGCCCCAGTCTCTAATTAGTAGGCTTTGGCCTCCACTGAAAAGATCTTGCTAGGTCCAACCATTAACATAACCATACTTGGTCCATCTAGCCAATGAATGATTAGGCCCAACTTTGGTTGGCTAACCTAACCACCATTTAGAAAGATGCAGTCAAAAAATCATATTATGAATGACAATTCCATGTTGGGAATAGTGTCCCAAAGCCAATCATCAGTCTGTTGACGGTTGTGCTCCTTTTGTATATGTACATGAATTATGAATTAATAAAAATTATTTTGATATTTTTTTTCATCATAAAATGTTTCATCTTCTAATGAACTCCTATGTTGTGGTGAAGTCCTTAGGACTATTTAGACTCGACAAAGGAGGATTTGTCGTTTAGTCCTTAAATCTGTTCGCGACCAAATGATACGTTGCTACCAAGGATGACAACATTTATCAAGCATAGATCGTTGTATGCCATATAGGATGATTGTCCTCTTAACCAAAGAGTGTGTAGACACTGGTATGGCATACAGGTGAGATGTGAGGGTACATCTGCACTGAACGTGACCGACTCCGGAGCTATTTCTACTGTCAAGATTTGCTCCGATGGAATATGGGTATAAATGTCCCTCCGATCTGAGACCGTCACAGTGATTTGCAAGCAACTCACTGTACTTAGGCACTGGACTACCTAAATTTTTAATTCAGTGACAGAAGGCTACTGGGTGTAGTCAAGTACTTGACTTGTCGGTGCGTGTGTCAAGATGGGATTGACCACTTCAGTTTAGGAGCTGTGTACAGTCATGTTTCAATTTAGCAAAACCTTGGTCAGGATAGTCCTTGTGAGGAGTCACAGGACTGTTTGAGTTGAGCACAATTCGGATGATCTAATCAAGGTTGACAGTTTAACCCTGAGTCATCCTAAACACAGAGGTCAAAAGGATGAATTATATAGTAACCATATTCATGTAGGTTCTGAGTGTTGTGATTATGACTATTCGACCTATCCGATCGTCGGATACCATTGCTAGATGGTCACTTCGATTAGTACAAGAATTGGTTCCTGTGCTACTGGCTTAGGTTCGAACCTGTGGGGTCACACACATTAAAGGTTCCTATCTGATCTGATAGCTGGTGAAGAGTTCTTCATGTCTGAGATTCTGTGATCGAGATTCAGGATTCTCTGATCATGAATTCCACACATTTTGGGTACTGGGGTCAAGAGTCCCACTGGTTTAGGACTCTTCGATCAGGGTTACATATCGATGAATTTTGATGTCCGATTACCCATCGGATTTGGACTCAATATTTATGAGAGATTTAATTAGTGATTTGATCACTAATTAACTCAATTTGATTGAGTAATTATTTTTGGATCAAGTTCAATTGAATTAGATTCAGTTGGGTTTGACCCGATTAGGTTAAGAGTTGACCTAATCGTCGAGATGGTTTGGTCCTGATATGATCAGGGGTTGGACTTAATCAATTTCTGATTTGATTAAGATTTTATTGAGCCTAATTAAGCCTAATTAAGTTGGGTTTAAATTAGTCTAATTGGGTCTAACTTATTTGGTTCAATTAGGTTGGTTTAAATAATGAAACCATCTTGACCCATTCTCCCTGTGCCACCTCACTTCTACTGTGCCCATTTGAATTCACGAGAAGAAAGTTCTCATGAATTTTTTCTCACGTAAAGCCCTCCTCATGCCCTACTTTAATGTGCCAAATGAGTGGATAAGGATGATTGGTTGGCCATTCAAATTCAAAATAAAGTTTGAATTTAAATGAGCAACCAATCTTAGCTCCTTGACCTTATCCTCTTTTAACACCCCATTTATTACACGAGAAAATATTTCTCATGAAATCACTCATGCACAAATTAAGCCACGCCCTCCTCTTCTCATGCCCTTAGTGGATAAGAATAAATTAATTTTTATTTGAATTCAAAATTTAATTTGAATTTAAATGTGCAATTACTTATCTTTATCCTCTCATATGGATAAGACGTTTGACTTTGTTTTAAAAGGAGGAGAAGAGTAGGGCGTGTGTAAGAAAATTTTTGAAGAGAAAATCTGGGTGTGAGAAAACCTTGTGTGCAAGGTGAAGGTCTATATCCTTCCGAGAGAAAAAGAAAAAAAAGAAAGAAAAAGTGTGGGCAGGGTTTCAGTGAGTTCTTCAGGGTTTCAGTCTGGAGTTCGGAAAGTGAGAAGGTGAGCTACGAGTGTCGTGAGCCCACCAAATTTCAGGAAGATCTTCAACATCCTCTCAAGCACGTCTGCTGATGATCCACAGAGGTCAGACATACTGTGTGGCTGCATCGCGATGATCAGACTCTCCCGATGGTGATCAGATTGCGACGATCTACTATCTGCATAAAGGTATTGTGTTCTGAACACATTACAGTAAAGTGTTTACTGTTCAAATTTGAATTTTAAATTTAAATGCATGCATGCTATATATCATATTTAGATCCTAATATAGGATAAATTCATGTTAATTAATTAGATTAATTAATATTTTTTCACTGTAAAATCATAATTTTGAAAAAAATTTAAAATTACCATTTTACCCCTATACTGAATTTCTCCACATTCCATCAGCCGATAAGTACCAGACCTTTGGGCCTCCAATGATTATCCAACTGATGGATCCATTATCATCCACTTAATGGGAGGCTATGATCTAGTTATCATCATAACTATTTCATTTTAAGAACCTAATAATTTTAGAAGATTTAATTGATTTAGAGAAGGAGGTCAGATGAACCAGCTTATCATGATCCTTCCACTGGCTTCACCAAGTCAGCTTAAGGGAGACCATTAAAAGAGCTGGTCTAGGAGCACCTAAATTAGTCACACTGATTTACCTAGCTGACATGGGTCAGCTCGAATAGTCAAATGATCTAATCAAAATATAATTTCACCAAGAGGCCAGGTAAGTTCGATTGGTGGAAAGGTCTGCCAAAGCTTGTCTTAGACACCATCAGAAATGGTCAGGTAAGCGGGCTGCCAATTAAAAATCACCGATCTGATTTATCTTAGATACCAACTGGTTTAATTAGTTTTGATTAGATCAACCTAACAGTTTGTGCTAGACCGCTTAGTCAAGAATCAAGTCCATTTGGTTCTCGTTAAAGACATGGACTTGACTAACTACAACTATTGTAATTGATCTAGAGAATCCTTGACCTAATCTAAGACAACAATTGATTAGATTTAGTCAATTCTCTAATTAAGTCCATTTTTAATCTAACCTTAGGTCTAACCTATTTAATAGACCTAATTCCCACTAACCCATTAACCCAATGTGTTATGGTTTGTGTCTTAGGTTCTTCAATTCATAATTCTAAAACCTAATCAAACAACTTCTTAATTCTCAATTAAGTTTTGGGCTAAGGTTGGGGTTTGATTTTTTGAAAATAATTTTCATATTTATAAAATATTTTTACAACATGGTTTTTACCAACCAAGTTGCACATTTGATTCATAATCAAAATGTAAGTAAAATAAGCATGAAACTACTTTAGATCTAATCTAAATAGGTTCATGTAATTGAAACAATTTCAACTTTAAACTGCGCAAATTTTTCAAATAAATATATGATGATTCTTTGCACAAAAATTATTAACAAAGAGATTTCATTTTAAATTTAAATATTTTTTAAATATAATAATTATAAATTTAATTTGGATCACATCTAACAAATTTATGATTAAAGATAGATCTACACGAACTAGGACAACCTTTGCATTGTAAGGGGTAACCTTACAGCAGGACAACCTATAGTTCGTGATTGATCTAAAAATTTTAATTTTAGATTTAACAATAAGATTATAAATTAGATTTAATCTAAGAAATAATCTAAGCTTGTATAAATAATCATGTAATAAATAGCCTAGGCTTTGATACCAATTGA
>NC_026003.2:69205128-69272608 GCF_000442705.2 Elaeis guineensis
TTTGATAAAGCTATTGATTTACTTATTTTAAAATTTTTGAAAATCACTTTCTGCTGCATGGCCAGAACCTAACAAAAACTACTACCAACTTTGTTATTTCCAGAATAAATGTTACAGTGGTCCTTAAAGAAACTAATTATATAATCTTCTTACGTTAAGCAAGAGATAGAAATTAGATTCCTACTCGCGGCAGGTACAAAGTAACAATCTCTTAATAATAAAATATTCTTCGATGGTGGTCGCAGAGGGTACATTTCCATGGCCACAGTTGTAACTTTTGCTCCATTCTCGATACGTAGGATCATTTCTCCATCCCTTAGTCTTTTGCCATCCTCAAGACCCTGCAAAGAAGTGCATAAGTGAGCACTAGATCCAGAGTCAAGCATCCAACTAGATGTAGAAGAAATCGTTAAGTTTACTTATATGATGAGCATACCTTCAGAAGATCCACCTTTCTTCTAGTTCTTCAGTGTCGCCAAGTAAGCAAGGCAGTTCCACTTCTAGTGGCCATCAATATTGCAATGGAAATATTTTTCTTTATTAACGGCCTTCTTCTTTAGAACTACCTTCTTCTCCTTCTTCTTACTCTCTACTTTCTGTTTCTCTGCAGACTTTTTTTCTTTTCAGTAGACTTTCTCTTAGAAGAAGTTTACTTCACAGTAAGTACAGAGCCCCTTGAACTCTTCAAAGTTTGCTTAGTTGTGACTAGCATGTTCATCAACTCGGCCATGGTGCATTGGATCTTATTCATATAGAAGTTTATAATAAACTGCCCATATGAATCAGTCAAGGACTACAGAATATGGTCAATCTGCAAGTCCTTATCCATGGACATCTCTGAAGGAAATATGCGGTAGTGCAGTACATATGATTTAAAATTTTTATGCAGCAGATATGAATGATTAAATAATTTAATCCTAATCATATACATAAGATCTAATCTTAAACTATCACATCATCATCTATGATATAAAAATATATACTTTAGATCTAAAAATAAAAATATGTATCAATCTCATCGGTGCTGAAATTCTAGATCTAACTATTAGATCTATTGTAGGAATCAAAATAAGTTAGATATCGTTACCAAACAAATTTGATCTTGATCTCCTCTGATCCAATAGTTGAAAAAGTTGTCTTTTAGGTTACTCATAGCCACACGAAGTCGTCTGACCTCTACAGGAAGATCCATGTGAAGATAGACGCAGATCAGACCTGCAAGCAACTTCAACGACTGATTTGTTCCTCCTTCTTCAAGTCCCTTGGACACTTCAAAGTAAGAGAGGATCAAGAGGAGGAATAGAGGAGAAGGAGAAGAGGCTCTGAAAACAAAAATTAGTAAGGGATAGATCATGAGACATCCAAGAGAGAGGACCCCTTTTTATGGACTAAGAATTAGGGTTTTCCAAAGAAGAGCACCAAGAGTCAACGCCAAAACCTCCTTTTGGCATCCAAAAAATTTTAAAAAATCATTAGAACATGGAGAAGGATTCTAGAGTTTCATATACCAAAGAATTTTTTAAGAAAAATAAGAAAAAAATAATATAGTGCCAACAATATTTCATATACAAAAAATCTCTTTCTTGGTTTACATCTTATCTCTAATTCGGATCATATTTGAATTAGGCAAAATATAATATTATGACTCATCAGCTATATCCACCCACCCTTATTGGATCCTCTATCATGATGCCAAAAATCATAACCCAAATCCAATTAGACATGAAGAAATTGGCATAGATCCAGGTATGGTGCAAAAGATAAGAATAGAGTCCTAGTTTGACTTGGATTCTTCATTTCTAATTCAATTCTAATCTAAATCAAATTTAGATTGAACCCACTAATAGAAATGAATCTAATCTAATTAGAAATTTAAATGTCTCATCAAATTTCTAATCATTTAAGAATTAGTCAAGTCAAAATCCTGATCAAATCAGGATCAAATTCTCTTGTAATCAGGCTCGATCATATCCAACCCAATCAGAGTCGAACTGAATCTAATTCAATTAGACTTGTTCCAAAGTACTTTGCTCAATAAAATTTAGTCAATTAGTAATCTAATTACTAATAAAATTTTCAAAAATAGTAGAGTCCTAGTCCTTATGGGACTCTCCTCCAAAGTCCTAGTTGGAGTAGGTCTCTTCACCAGAGTTACAATCTAATTGGACTCTTCAGCCATCTGATCTGATCAAATCTTTTAATGTGTGTGACTCCATAGGTTCAAATCTAAGTCAGTAGAATAGAAATAACTTTCTATACCAATTGATGTAACCATTTAGCAATGATGACCCGATGATTGGATAGGTCGAAGTATTACAAAGCAACCTTTAAGAACCTACTGGCATATGGTTACCGTATAATTCATCCCTTTGACCCAAATACTCAAAGCAACCTAGGGTTTAACTGTCAATCCTAATTTAGTCAATTACATTATATTTCAACCTTTCAAATCCATCTCATGGATTATCCTGATCAAGATTTTATTAAATTAAAATACACTGATGCATATCTCCTACTAATTTAGAGGGGTCAATTCCATCTTGACTCACTCACCGACTTGATAAGTACTTGACTACACCTAGTAACCTTCCGTCACTGAGTTACAAACTCAAATGATCCAATACTAAAGTATAGTAAGTTGCTTATAAGTCACCGTGGTGGTCTCAAATCAGAGGGACACTTATAGCCATATCCTTCACGAGCTACTCTTGACAGTAGAGCATTCAGTACATGGACATGTTCGATGTGAATGTACTCCTACATTCTATTTGTATGCCATAACAGTGTCTCTACACTTCTTGATTAAGAGGACAATCAACTCATATGGCACACAATGACCTACACTTGATATTGCTATCATCCTAGTAATAGCTTATCATTTGGTCGTGAACATTTTTAAGGACTTAACGACAAATCCTCCTTCATTATAGTCCTAAGGACTTCATTACAACATAGGAGTTCAAAGATGGATAATTTATAATAAAAATATCAAATAATTTTTATTAATAAAAATTTATATACAATTTATAAGATGAGCACAATCGTCTAACGATTGATTTTGGGATATATTTCTCAATAATTTTCATTTAAACTAAAGCCAATCGATACAGTATCGAATATCCATCTTCAACTTATGGTCATCAAACTTCTTGATTTTGAGAGCTTTAATAAATGGATCGATCAGATTCTCTTTTCCATCAATCTTCTGAAGGTTGACATCATCTCGATCTATGATCTTCCAGATAAGATGATAGCGGTGCAGAATATGTTTGGTACACTAATATGATCTCAGCTCTTTGGTTTGAGCAATGACTCCAGTATTGTCACAGTATAATAAGACAGAACCATCAACAGAGGGTGTCACTCCGAGCTCGCTAATGAACTTCTATAACTATATAGCTTCCTTCATAGCATCGGATACCGCGATATACTTCGCTTCGCAAATAAAGTCTGCCACAGTATGCTATTTGAAATTTTTCCAGCAGATTGTTCCACTATTTAGGATAAAAATATAACCTGACACATTCTTGCTATCATCATGATCTGACTAAAAGCTGGAGTCGGTGAACTCCATCAGTTTCAAGTCAGTTTTACTATACACAAGCTGTCGATCCTTAATATTTATCAAATACTTAAGAATAATCTTTACGATCTTTCAATGATTTTCTCTTGGATCAGACTGGTATCTGTTCACTATCTCTAGTGAATATGTCATGTCTGATCTCGTACATGTCATAGCGTACATAATAGAATCTACTGTCGAAGCATATGGAACTCTATTCATACACTCTCTATTGAGGAGTTGTCGAATAATCTCCTTTCGAAAGAGAAATTTCTTGGTCTATCGGAAGATAGTCTTTCTTGAAATTTTTCATGCTGAGCCATTTCAGCATGGTATCTATGTACATAGATTATGAGAGCCCAAGCAACCTCTTAGATCTATTTCTATAGATCTTCATCCCTAGGATGTAGGCTGCTTCTTCCTGATCCTTCATGGAGAATTATGATGATGGCCACACTTTTATTCCTTATACTGCAGGGACATCATTCCTGATTAAGAGAATGTCATCCATATACAACACAAGAAATATAATTATTGAACTATTTGCCCACTTATATATGTAGGGTTCCTCTTCGTTCCTAAAAAAGCCATATGTTCTGATCATCTTATCAAAACGTATGTTCCAACTCTGAGATGCTTGCTTCAATCTATAAATAGATCTTTGAAACTTGCACATCTTGGACTCATCTATGGATATGAAACCTTCAGGTTATATCATATACACCTCTTTATTCAGCTCTCTATTTAAGAAAGCTGTCTTCACATCCATTTGCCAGACTTTATAGTCCAGGTATGCTGCTATCACAAGCATAATCCGAATGGACTTAAGTATTACCACAGGAGAAAATATCTCATCATAGTCAATACCATAATGCTGACGATAGTCCTTGATAATCAAACAGGCTTCATAGGTCTCTATCTTCCCATCTGCACCCCTCTTTCTCTTGAAGACTCACTTACACCCTATGGGTTTAACCCCTTCAAGTGGGTCAACCAATGTCCATACATCGTTGACCTTCATGGACTTTATTTTGGATTTCATAGCTTCAAGCCATTTATCAGAGTCAGACCTCTGCATCACATTCATATAGGTGATCGAATCTTCATTGTTCTCATCAAGTTCGACAGAATCTCTATCCCAGACTAAGAAATCAAAGTATCTGTCTGGCTAATGTGGTACTCTACCGAATCATTTTAAGGATATTTATTTATTAAACTCCGGATTTGATCTTATCAAATCTAGTTCAGATTCAATCATTGGTGTCGGCTCTTCTATCTGTAGAACTTTGTCAAGCTCAATTTTAGAGGCACTTATTCCTTCACTAAGGAATTCTTTTTTCAAAAAGTATGCTTTATTGCTAACAAACACCTTTTGTTCAGTAGGCAGATAAAAGTAATATCCTCTTATTTCCTTGGGGTATCCTATGAAGTTACATTTATCAGACCTAGGGCTGAGTTTGTCAGTTTGTAATCGTTTAACATAAGTCGGACACCCCTAGACCCTAAGGTAAGAGAGGTTCGACCTATGCTCTAACCATATCTCATATGGTATTATACTAACTAACTTGTTTCGAACATTATTGAGCACAAGACAGGCTGTTTCAAATGTATATCCTCAAAAAGAGATCAATAGAGTTGCAAACCGCATCATGGATCGAATCATGTCCAACAAGGTTTGATTCATCCTTTTTGAGATGCCATTATATTATGTCCCTGAAGGGGTCCATTGAGAGAGAATCTCATTTTCTCCTAGATATATCAGAAATTCACTGAAAATGTATTCACCTTTTCGATCAGACCGAAAGATTTTAATATTTTTTTTAGTTTATTTTTTTACTTCATTACGAATCCATTTGAACATTTCAAATGATTCAAACTTGTGTTTCATCAAGTAGATATACTCATACCTAGATAGGTCATCTGTGAAGGTAATGAAATAGCTATACCCTTCTCTGGTATATGTGCTCATGGGTCTACATACATCAGAATGTATCAGACCCAGCACATCATTGGCTCATTCATCTTTTTTAATAAAAGGTGACTTGATCATCTTTTCAAGTAAACAAGACTCATAAGTAGGTAACGATTCATAGTCGTTTTGATCAAGAATCTCTTCTTGAGCTAACCTATTTATCCTGTTCTTGTTGATATGACCTAGTCTACAATGTCAAAGGTAGGCATCTGTGACATCATCTATTCCAGAGCGTTTATTTGAAATATATATTACATTAGGCCTAGATACAATATAGATACCATTATTCAACTATCCACGTAAAATTGTAACACCATTCAAAATGATATCACAAAAGTCTTTCTTTATTGATATTTCATAATTAGAATTGGCCAAAAAGTCTACAGAAATAATATTTAAAAGAAAACTAGAACAATAATGATACTCATCAAGAATAATATAACGAGACTCGAATACAAGCTTGATAATTTCTAAAGCTAGAACTGAAACTGATCTTCCATCTCCAATGTTCAGGATTCTCTCACCATCTCCAAATCTTTTAGTAACCTAAAGACCCTGCAACGAATTATAAATGTGAATAGGGCTACCAGTATCTAATATCCAGATTATTGTATCAAAAAGAGAGAAGTTACAAGGTGTTATCGCATAAGTATCTTGTCCAGCAACTGATTGTTTCTTTTTTTTTGGCCTGTTCAGATCAAAGAAAGTGATATACTGAGGATAATTTCTCTTCTAATGATCCTACTTCTTGCAAAAGAAGCACTCTGTCTGACTTTGATCAGCCTTGAACTTGAGTTTCTGGGACTGATTCCCAGTGCCAGGCACCTTCTTATTTTTTTTTCTTTTTTCTTTCTTAAAAAGATGATGACTATCCGAAAAAGATCCTCCCACTAGATTCACCATCTCCTTATGGAACTAGTGATCTTTCTCAAAAATTTGTAACAATCTCAATAGATCGTGGTAGTTGACTACAGGCTTCATCATTCTGAAATGACTAAGAAACAGCAGGTAAGACTTGGGTCGGGAGTTCAGGATCGCATTTTTCTCTAGCTGTTCGTGCAATAAAATATCGAGTTTGCTCAGTTTTTCAATCTGCTCGATCATGTATAATACATGATTGGTAACAGATGCACCCTTCCTTATCCAAAAGTTGAAAATGGTGCAACTAGTCTTGTGCCACTCAACATTGTCAGGAGTACCAAAAGAATCCTTCAACACTTGAAGGATTTTCTTTGGTTGAGCCTCTTCAAATTTTCAATTGAACTCATCGTTCATAGAGGCCTGCATAATACAACGAATCATGATGCGCTCGTTCAGCCACTTCAAATAAGTATCTCGAACCATGCCTTAGGCATTGGGAGCAAGCTTCTCGAGTGTCAGATCCGTTATCATATAAAGGATCCCCTCGTGCTCTAGGACTATCTTTAATTTTTGATATAAATTATCGAAATTCTGTCTAGTAAGCTTCTCACTATCCAACAATGATCGGAGCGACTAGTTTGAGGCCATATTTGCACGCACAAAGAAAACACAAAACCTAATTAGTGTATGAATTTGTTGATCCTAAAGATATGAACTTTAGTCTAAAGATTGTCTCACTATTTTATACGAATTGGTAGCCTCTACCTCCAATTCGAGGAATTATCTTAATTTCTTAGTGGGTACTAGAATCCACACAGACTACATATAGGTTCGAAGATGGCTTGATCAATCCATATGCACCTATAGGTAGGTTCTCAATCAATTATTTTTTCAAATAACTTTTAGTATTTAATTTAGCCTCAGATTTTATTTCAATAGGCGATGGGCCTCCACTGAAAGTTTCGGTTTGGTCAAACCATTAACATGAACCTAATCAATGATTCTACCTAATGAATGATCAGGTATGAGGATGGCTCGATCAACCCAACCATCATCAGATAGTTCAATAGAGTCATCATATGATGAATGATAATTTTATTATTCAGAGTGAACACTAGACGGATGGTGCCTGTAATATCAATCATAAATAGTGGATTTATTACAATTCACCTTAATGGGAGGCTATGATCTAGGTATCACCATAACTAGCTCATTTTAGAGACCTAATAATTTAGATAATTTAGTTAGTTTAGAGAAGAAAAGAGAAGAAAAGATTAATCAGTAGACCACAATCTTCTCACTGATTTCATCAGGTCATTAAATTGGGTTAGGTCATGCTGATTGAATTGGCACTTAGATTAGTCACACTGATCAACCTTAATGGCATCGGCTAACTTGAATTATGTAGCGATCTAACCAAACTCTAATTCATCAAATTGGTCAGATAAGTGAGATCGATGGAAGGATCTACTAAGCTTGTCTTAGACACCATTGAAATAGTCAGGTAAGCTGCTCTCCATTAAAAATCATCGATCAAAATGTCAAACTTATCTTAGACACAAATTGGTTAACTAATTTTGATTTGACCAATGTAATGATTTGGATTCAACCATTGAGCCACAATCAAGGTCCATTTAGTCTAATCAAAGACATGGACTTAACCATCTACAATTATTGTATTAAAAAAATCCTGATTAATCTAATTCAACATTTGGTTAGACTTAATCAATTTCTCTATATGGTCAATCAATTTTTTAATTTTAATCTTAGGTCTAACCCAATTAAAAAAAAAGATCTGATTTGAGCTAACCCATGCTCCATGTTTTATGCAATATCATTAGATCTAAATTACAATTTTAGATCTATTGAGTTTAACACTTAATTCTTAATTAAGTTTTGCATCAATATGATTAAGATTTTGAAAATAATTTTTTATATAAATTTTTTATATTAAATCATAAAATTTTTTATATTAAATCTAAATTTTTATGATTTTAAATCAAAATAAATTTGATTAAATAAGATTAGATGTAACTAGTTTCTTCATAACTTGCATCATATATAACAACATCTAGAGTTTCAAGATCTAAAATTTTGTAAAATTTTTTTTTTTTTTACTTTATTTTTTATGAGACCTCACAGTGGCACCCCTACATGTCATGAAAAGCACTCCATTGAATAAAAAGAGAGGATCATGAAACTCTACTTGCTTCTATGATCGGATGGTCTGGTCACCTAATCTGAGTACTTTGCTACTCAGAATATCTAATCTAAATAGATGATAATCAGATCTAAAAATAAACTTATTTAGATCTATTAAATCATAAATAATCAGATCTAATATAAAAAATTTAGATCTAAAGTCATGTTAATTCATATCAAAACAACAGATATGAATATTTAAATAATTTAATCCTAATCATATACATAAGATTTAATTTTAAACTATCACATCATAAACTATGATATGAAAAACATACATTTTAGATCTGAAAATAAAAATATGTATCGATCTCATCGATGCTGAAATTCTAAATCTAACTATTAGATCTACCATAGGAATTAAAATAAATTAGAGATTGTTACCAAACAAATTTGATCTTGATCTTCTCTAGTCTAATAGTTGGAAAAGATGTCTTTCAGATCACTCACAACCACACAGAGTCATCTAGCCTCTATAGGAAGATCCACATGAAGACAGGCGCAGATCAAGAACTTGAAGGTGCTAGCCTGCAAGTAACTTTGACAGCTGATTTGTTCCTTCTTCTTCAAGTAACTTGAACACTCCAAAGTAAGAGAGGATCAAGAGGAAGAATAGAGGAGGAGGAGAAGAGGCTCTAAAAATAAAAATCAGTGAGGGATAGATCATGGGTCATCCAAGAGAGAGGATCCCTTTCTATAGACTAGGAATTAGGGTTTTTCAAAGAAGAGCACCAAGAGTCAACACCAAAACTTCCTTTTGGCATCCCAAAAAATTCCAAAAAAGTCATTAAGATTTGGAAAAAGATTCTAGAGTCTCACATGCTAAAGAATTCTTCAAGAAAAATAAGAAAAAAATTTAATATGGTGCTAACAATATTTTATATATGAAAAATTTCTTTCATACTTTACATCTTATCTCTAATTCGGATCATATTCGAATTAGGCAAGAGATAATATTATGACTCATCAGCTATAGCCACCCACCCTTATTGAATCCTCTATTATGATGTCAAAAATTACAACCCAAATCCAATTAGGCATGGAGAAATTGGCATGGATCCAGGTGTGGCGCAAAAGATAAGGATAAAGTCTTAGTTTGACTTGGACTCTTTATTTCTAATTCAATTCTAATTCAAATCAAATTTAGATTGAACTCACTAATAGAAATGAACATCATCCAATTGGAAATCTAAATATATCATCAAATTTTTAATTCAATTAAGAATTAGTTGAGTCAAAATCCTAATCGAATCAGGATCAAAATTTTCTTATAATCAGGCTCGATCATATCGAACCCAATCATAGTCGAACTGAAGCTAATTCAATTAGACTAATTCCAAAGCTCTTTACTCAATTAAATTGAGTCAATTAATAATCTAATTACTAATAAATTCTCTAAAAATAGTAGAATCTCAGTCTCAATGAGACTATCCCTCAGAGTCCTTATCGGAGTAGGACTCTTCACCAGAGTCGCAATCCAATTGGACTCTTTAGCCATCTGATCTAACTAAATCTTCTAATGCATGTAATCCCATAGGTTCAAATTTAAGTCATTAGCATAGGAATAACTTTCTATACCAATTGATGTAACCATCTAGCAATGATGATCCGACGATCGGATAGGTCAAAGTATTGCAAAGCAACTTTCTAGAACCTACTGGCGTATGATTATCGTATAATTCATCTCTTTGATCCAAATATTCAAGATGACTTAGGGTTTAACTGTCAACCCTAATTTAGTCGATCACATTGTATTTCAACCTTTCAAATCTATCTCATGGATTATCTATTAGATGTGTACCCTAGATGTCAGATTGACTGACACATTCCTATACAAATCTAAGGGCAAATTTGTAATTTTGACTATAAATCAATAAATAGGTTATTCTTCTATCATATTGTGTCTGTGATATATCATTTGAGTTAGTAGGAATGTCAATTCATATTTTCAAGAGTTAAAAATTTAAGGCATGAATTTACATAACTAACTCATAAATAGCTCCTGACCATATGATCATCACGAGGATGGTGATCAATCTGGAAGGTTGGTGTACGATTGCTTCTTTAGGGTAGATGTATCTTGAGTCTACAGTGTGGAGATATCAGAGCGAGAGTACAGATATTCATTGAGAATGAGAGTACTGAGCGTGACCATATTGAGCAGTCATAAGGAAGTCTATCTTCTCATCGATGACTAGCTCGATGCTGCAGTTGTGTGTCTAGTTCTTTGACCTGAGGTGCATCGACAGTTCACCTTAAGTGTGTTATAGTTTGACTACATCATAACTCGATCTCCTAGCCATTCAGAATCTTGAGGTGTATGTTGACTGTAGCCTATTCATTGTAGGAATCAGATTGCACCAAGATGAGATCTATCAACCTCGGTAGATAAGAGGAGTAGTCCTATGATGATCGAAAGATCGAGTCCTTAAGCCCATGGCCATGGCAGAGTGAAATAATGGAAAAAAGTTTTCCATTGGGGTTTCACATCGGACTCGGATCAATCGATTGATTCATATGACTGATGTTGGGTTTGACGAGTTCACCTTAACCCTAATTCAGTCGGGACTCATGATAGAGGAACTCAATCACATAGGTAGCTGCACCGAGAGGTTCATCTTCAGTTCTGATGGGTTGCCACCATATACTGCTAGGTGTCACTGGTGGATTTTGGGAGCAATTAGAATAATCTTGATGATCGATCGTTCTAATTGTCTGAATCAGAAGAGTTTTGGTCCATCGAAAGGAGTTTCAATGATGTTGATGATGAGATCATGACATGTCTCATTACCATACAGAATTGAACCTAACTGGGTCACACTAATAAAGGTTAGAATCTAGATGTCATCAATTAGGCTAGCCCAATTGATTTAGATTAGATCCAATTAGGATCAAGAAAATCGTGCTAGCACACGATTGAGCCTAACTTTCTCCTCGTGTAATCTTTTCTATCTCAACTGAGCCAAATGTGATTTGACTCATACAGAGAATCTTGAGAAAGTTTCTCTCAGTCTAATTGAAGCTTATCCAGCTTAGAAAAAGCTTATCTTAATTCATGAGATGAATTTAAGACAAGCACCTGCTAATTCTTGTCACCTGCCAATTTCATTTTAGGACATCAGTCAAAAGTTGACATATGGATCTTAAATTGAAGGCCACTTAGCAAGAGCTCATTAGAGGATTTTTGTGGAGTGTCCATATACCAAATTAGCATCAAATTAAGCACCATAATCAAATTATGGCATGATCCCAATTGGATAAAGAGGGCACCCCAAGTGGATAAAGATCAAGAGGAGTCTTGATCAACATAAACTCTTGGGCGCCATCTCCCTTGTGCTTATCCAATCTTCACGCCAATATAGGAGAGAGGGTGAGAGTTCTTATCTGATATGATCAAATAATATCACTCCACCAATCAAAATTTTTTCAGATTTATTAAAATTTTTTGATTGGTCGAATGATGTGGTACTGCACAGTGCAGCAGGGTCTATATAAACCCTATCTGCGCCTAGGGTTTCAAGTGATTGCACCAAACCCATCAAAGCTGCCACCTCCCTTCCTCTTCTCTACATCCCATCTAAAGTCCTCCCTCCCCTCTTCATGTCCAAGGAGTTGGGCATCCATCTGGTGCAAGATCAAGGTGTGGTGATGCCTTGAACAGGAAGGCTGCAGGAGTTCTTCGACAAGCTGCTGCTCCAACTTCAGGAAGACTTTTGAAGATCTTCCTAATCAGATTTAGTTCTAATTTTTGGAGCAAAGCTTCAAGAGGAGAAGATGATCTAAATCCTACCTGAGTGGATATTGGTAGAGGTTAGGTGATTGCGTGGCTAAATCAGAACCTCAGGCTTGCTGCGATCATCTACAGGGTAATCAGATTACCCTTGAGGTATTTCATATTTCCTCATACTTCTAGATTTATTTTAGAATTAATATCAGATAATAAAATTAGATCTAAAGATTTAGATTTAAAATAAATATAGAATAAATTTTTTAAAATTATTTCACCTCAGATTTGATGAAATATGGAAGATCCTACAAGGAAAAAGGCAGTTTTTCCTTCAACTGATATCAGAGCCAGATTGATGGCTCAATTTCAGATCTAATTTAGATCTGATTTTAATTTTAATTTATCTAATATTAAAAAATTTCAGATATCATATTAGATATAATAAGATCTGAAATCAAAATATTTAAAATTAAATCTGAGAAGATCTAACATGCATGAGATGCATGACTAGACTAGGAATAGTTTGATCTATGAATAGTCTTGTAAGTTTATGTTTTAATGAGATTAAAATATAATTTAAATCTAATTTATTTTTTAATTTTGATGATATAAATATTATATATTCAAATCAAAAATAAAAAATAAAAATTTGGATAATACATAAGATTGATCTGTTGCATGTCTAGACTAGTTATAGAATTGTTCTAGTAATTATCTAGAATAAATTTTATGTTGAATAGTTCAATTTAAATTTTATTTATCAGATGTTACATGTGATGTATTAAATCTGAAAGTATGTTAATTAGATCAATTTTTGATACATGAGATGTATGCAAAGCATGTATTTGTTAGATCTTAAATTGTATATGTGATATGTAAATTTAGATCTAACTAGTTTTGTAGTTAAATTTATATTTCTGATTAAGATGTTCCTCATGGCCGTCCGATCATAAGAATAAAGTAGGGTTTAAAGGCCCTCTTCTCCTATTCAATGGGTGTTCTTATGACGTGTAGGGGTGCTGCGCGTTCATCCTTAATCAAAAATCAAAACTTACTTTTCTGCAAAACCCTAGATCCTGAAACCCTAAGATTTATTTTACATGTTTTATTTATGAACCCAAGACTTAATTAATGAATTAAACTTATGAAATTAAATTAAGTCTAAAATTGAGAATTTTAGATCTAAGTCATTTTCATAAAATTAGGTTCGGACTTGGGTAGCTCAATTAGGTCTAGCGGTTGATCAAATCGAATCAACAGTTGGTTAGGTGGGATTATGAAAGGTAATAATTGACCAGCCTAATAGGATTAAGTCTGGGTCAAGGTCGAATCATATTTAGATGTGACTCGATCAAGTTAAGACCTAATTTGGCTCAGTGGTTAGAGCCTGGATTGTAGGCTAACCCAATTAATTCTGGTTCGATAATTTGGTGTCTAAGGTAAGTTGGGCAGATGCGATCAACTGATTTTTAATTGGGAGCTACTCAACTCGAATACGTTCTTGTCGAGTTAATGGCATATCCCTTCCACCGGTCTCACTTATCTGGCCATATGTGTCGACCCAATTCTGATTTGAGGTGGCTAACAATTCGAGCTAACCCATGCCACTAGGTTAGTCATAATTGTTATGACCATGTCAAGTCAAGTTTAATGAGACCTAAATCAAATCTCTCTAAGAAAATATTAAGTCTAGGTCTTTCACCATTGTGGATGTGCGGGCCCTTCCCGGGGTTGATTGTTCTCGGTTGGATACAGTGGCTCAGTTGCATCAGAAAGACACAACCATATCCATTAGGCATTGGATACTACAAATTAGAGGATGGGTTGGGCTCAATATTTTGGATACGATGAGGAACCCAATCAGGAATCTAGTTCGTGCAAATGGTGGGTTTGACTTAATTAAGGATTGGAGTAATATTTCGGGCACGGTGAGCTTCATGAATTAGAGATCAAGTTTTGGATGCACCATGATTAGAGAATCATTGGACAAGAGTTGTCCACTCATCAGTTGATCCATCACCAATAACTATTAGGTGAGGTGGTGAGCCAGTCGATGGGACCGCACCACCCACTAAAAATCACTAATCACGGAGATTTTCACATCTCTACCAAGGAAGTGTGGGGATCTGAGAAAATAGTGAGAGCCTAATTTGTTTAAAAATAAAACTTCTAAATAAATTGGTTAAGTCTAATTACAAAATCTAACTAGAAACTTTTGACTCTCTATAGGAAACATGTCTACGTCCAACCCTCTGACCAAAATACTAGACACCCACAGATTGACTGGACCCAATTTCAAGGATTGGTTAAGGAACTACAGAATTATTTTGAATTCTAAAAAATTGACTCATGTCTTCGACCAGGACCCACCTACCATGCCAGCACGTCCGACTGCTGAACAGAGAGCATCTCTGAAAAAGTAGACAGATGATGATAACAAAGTAAGATACTACATGTTGGGTGCAATGTCTGATGACTTGCAGCGTAAACATGAGAACATTTTGACTACCTACCAAATGTTGGCTCACCTACAAGAGTTATTTGGTGAACAAAGTCATGCAGCCAAGTATCAAGTCTGTCAAAGACTTTTTAAGGCTAAAATGCGTGATGGGCAGTCAGTCCAAGATCATTGTTTGACAATGATCAAGGATCTTGAGGAGCTTGAGAAGCTTGGTGTCATCTTAAACAAAGATTTTCAGACTGATATGATCCTTCAGTCCATGTCTGATGCATATGGTCAGTTTATTATGAACTTCCATATGCATAAGATGCAGTGTACCTTGGCCGAATTAATGAACATGCTGGTTATGGCTGAGCTTTCTATGAAGGGTTCAAAAAGCTCAGTTCTTACTGTGGAGTAGACTTCTTCCAAGAGAAAGTCTTTTGGAAAGAAAAAGAAGTCTGCGAAGAAGCAGAAGGTGGATGGGAAGAAGAAGAAGACAGAACCAAAGAAGAAGACTGCTGAAAAGAAAAAATATTTTCACTGCCAATCAGACGGTCATTGAAAGCAGAACTGTCCTCAGTACCTAGCCACCCTAAAGAACAAGAAGGATGGTCCTTCTGGAGGTATGCTCATTTTAGAATCTAATCTTACGATTTCTTCTGCATCCAGTTGGGTGCTTGACTCTGGTTCTAGTGCACATTTGTGCACTTCTATGCAGGATCTTGAGGAGAGCAGGAGGCTGAGGGATGGAGAGATGATCCTACACGTCGAGAACAGAGCTAGAGTTGCTGTTGTGGCCGTGGGAACCTACCCTCTACGATTACCGTTAGGATTAGATTTATTTTTTAGAGATTGTTATTATGTGTCTGCAGCAAGCAGGAATTTGATTTCTGTTTCATGTTTAGCATAAGAAGGCTATGTGATTAGCTTTCATAAGGACCATTGTAACATATTTTATGAAAATAATAAAGTTGCAAATAGTTTTCTTATTAACGGTCTCTATCAGCTACATATGGATGTATCTGTATTTAATATCGAACAAAATGTGAATGCCATAGGAATTAAAAGGCCTAGAGATAGTCTAAATGATAGGTATTTGTGGCACCTAAGGCTAGGTTATATAGCGGAAGACAAGGTTAACAAATTGAAGAAATTTGGGCTGTTAAGTCTGTTGACTTTTGAGTCATATCCAGTTTGTGAATCATGCCTTCAAGGAAAAATGACCAAACTCCCTTTTGTAGGACATGGGGAAAGGGCCACAGACCTACTTGCCCTAGTACATACGGATGTGTGCGGCTCATTTGATATGCTGGCTAAAGGCAACTATGTCTACTTCATTACCTTTACCGATGATATGTCTAGGTACGGGTATGTATTTCTAATGAAACACAAGTCTGAAGCCTTTGAAAGGTTCAAAGAATTCAGATATGAAGTAGAAAAACAAACAGGAAAGCCCATTAAGGTTCTTCGATCAGATCGAGGAGGTGAATACCTTAGTCGGGAGTTCCTAGACTATCTTAAGGATAATGACATAGTCTCTCAATGGACTCCATCTGGAACACCACAACTCAAAGGAATTTCAAAATGGAGAAATCGGATCTTATTAGATATGGTCCGTTCCATGATGAGCTTCACGGACCTCCCTGAGTTTCTTTGGGGACATTGTCTCATGACAGCAATATATGTATTGAATAGGGTTCCATCTAAAATTGTTCCTACTACACCATATGAGATATGGCATGGTAAAAAGTTAAGTCTGAATCATCTCAGAATTTGGGGTTGTCCAGCTCATGTCAAGAGATAGCAGGCGGACAAGTTAGAGTTCAGATCTTTTAAAGCTCGATTCATAGGATATCCTAAAGAGTCATTAGGATACTATTTTTATATTCCGAAAGACCACAATGTGATTGTGAGTCGAAATGCTATTTTTTTTGAAAAATAGTTTATTCAAGATGGTGGCATTGAAAGAATAATTAAGCTCAAGGAGAATGTCTCTCAAGAGCAATGAGCTAAAGAACCTGAGGAACCAAATCAATTAAAACCAGTCCTAACACAACCTCTTCTACCTCGTAAATTGACTAGGATTTTTCGTCCTCTTAAAAGGTACTTAGGTACCATACAAGAGGATATAGAGAAAATATTCCTCATGGGAAATGGGGCTCATAGTGATGATCCCAAGACCTATGACGAGGTGATATCAGATATCGACTCTGAGAAATGGTTAGAGGTAATGAGATCAGAAATTGACTCGATGCACTCAAACCAAGTCTGGACCTTGGTAGATTCACCTAAAGATATTGTACCTATTGAGTGTAAATGGATCTTCAAGAGAAAGATAGGTGCAGATGGGAATGTAGAAATATTCAAGGCTAGGCTCGTAGCGAAAGGTTATAGTCAGCGCGAAGGTATTGACTATCAGGATAGCTTCTCGTCCGTAGCCATGCTAAAATCCATCCGCACATTGCTTGCTGTTGCAGCCTATTTCGATTATGAAATATGGCAGATGGACGTGAAAACGGCATTCTTAAATGGACATCTTGAGGAAGATATCTATATAGAATAGCCACTTGATTTCACATCCAGTGATGATGATCACAAGGTCTGCAAGCTGTAAAAATTCATTTATGGACTTAAGCAAGCATCTCGGAGCTGGAATACTCATTTTAATGATGTGATCAAAATATTTGGTTTCATCAAGAACGAGGAGGAACCATGTGTGTTCAAAAAGGTCAGTGGAAGCACAGTTATCTTCCTCGTATTGTATGTAGATGACATTCTCCTAATTGAGAATGACATTCCCATGTTGACCTCAGTCAAAGTATGGTTGTCTAAGGAGTTCTCTATGAAAGATCTAGGAGAGGCATCCTTTATACTGGGTATTAAGGTCTATAGAGATAGACCAAATAGGATGCTGGAACTTTTACAGAAGATGTACATAGAGGATGTGCTAAAAAGTTTAGCATGGAAAACTCCAAAAGAGGTTTAGTACCTTTTAGACATGGCATTCATCTCTCCAAGAAGATGTGCCCTAGCACACCTGAGGAGATTGAACGCATGAGCAAAATCCCTTATGCTTCGGTAATAGGGAGCCTCATGTATGCCATGCTATGTACACGACCTGATATAGCACATGCTGTGAGTGTCACAAGCAGATATCAGTCGAATCTAGATGAAGAGCACTGGACTTCTGTGAAATGTATCCTTAAGTACTTGAGAAGGACTAAGGATATGTTTATAGTCTTTGGGAATGGAGAACTCCAGATTCAGAGATATACAGACTCAGACTTTATGTCTGATATAGATAATCGAAAGTCGACATCTAGGAGTCTGTTCATTTGTAATAGTGGTGCAGTTAGCTGGAAGTGTTCCAAGCAGACGGTGATTGCACATTCCACCATGGAGGCAGAGTATATTGCTGCATCGAAAGCTGCAAAGGAGGTATTCTGGTACAAAAGTTTGCCACGGAGCTTGGAGTGATGTCATCAGATGCCATCCTCTTTACTGCGATAATAATGGCACCATGGCCCTAGCTAAGGAGCCAAGGTCTCACCAGAAGTCCAAGTATATCGAGCGACAATTCCATCTGATCTGTGATTACCTCGAAAAAAATTATGTCGAGGTTAAGAGAGTCGACTCCACAGACAATGTGGCAGACCCACTGACAAAGTCATTGGGCCAGCAGAAGATCGAAGCCCACCTTGAGAAGATGGGACTTAGATATGTAGCCAATTGGCATTAGGTCAAGTGAGAGTTTGTTAGATGTGTGCCCTAGATGCCAGATTGGCTGACACATTCCTGTACAAATCTTAAGACAAATTTATAATTTTGACTATAAATCAATAAATAGATTATTCTTCTATCACATTGTGTATATTGTGTCTGTGATATATCCTTTGAGTTAGTAGGAATGTCAATTCATATTTTCAAGAGTTGAAAATTTAAGGCATGAATTTACATAACTAACTCATAAACAGCTCCTGACCACAGGATCATCACGAGGATGGTGATCGATCCGGAAGGTTGGTGTACGATCACTTCCTTAGGGTATATGTGTCTTGAGTCTATAGTGTGGAGACACCGAAGTGAGAGTACAGATATTCGTTGAGAACGAGAGTACTAAGCGTGACCATTTCGAGCAGTCATAAGGAAGTCTACCTTCTATTCGATGACTAGCTCGATGTTGCAGTTGTGTATCTAGTTCTTTGACCTGAGGTACATCGACAGTTCATCTTGAGTGTGTTATAGTTTGACTACACCATAACTCGATCTCCTAGCCATTCGGAACTCTGAGGTGTATGTTGGTTGTAGCATATTCATTGTAGGAACCAGATTGCACCAAGATGGGATCTATCAACCTCGGTAGATAAGAGGAGTAGTCCTATGATGGTCGAAAGATCGACTCCTTAAGCCCATGGCCATGGAAGAGTGAAATAATGGAAAAGAATTTTCCATTGGGGTTTCACATCGGACTCGGATCAATCGATTGATTCATATGACTGATGTTGGGTTTGACGAGTTCACCTTAACCCTATTCAGTCGGGACTCATGATAGAGGAACTCAATCACATAGGTAGCTACATCAAGAGGTTCATCTTCAGTTTTGATGGGTTGCCACCATATACTGCTAGGTATCATTGATGGATTTTGAGAGCAATTAGAATGATCTTGATGATCGATCATTCTAATTGTCTGAATCAGAAGAGTTCTGATCCATCGAAAGGAGTTTCGATGATGTTGATGATGAGATCACGATATGTCTCATTACCATACAGAATTGAATCTAACTGGGTCACATTAACAAGGGTTAGGATCTGGATGTCATCAATTGGGCTAGCCCAATTGATTTGGATTAGATCCAATTAGGATCAAGGAAATCGTGCTAGCACATGATTGAGCCTAACTTTCTCCTCGTGTAATCTTTTCTATCTCGATTGAGCCAAATATGATTTGACTCACACAGAGAACCTTGAGAAGGTTTCTCTCAGTCTAATTGAAGCTTGTCTAGTTCAAAAAAAGTTTGTCTTAATTCATGAGATGAATTTAAGATAAGCACCTGCTAATTCCTGTCACCTGCCAATTTCATTTTAGGATATCAGTCAAAAGTTGACATATGGGTCTTAAATTGAAGGCCACTTAGCAAGAGCTCATTGGAGGATTTTTGTGGAGTGTCTACATACCAAATCAGCATCAAATTAGGCACTATAATCAAATTATGGCGTGAGCCCAATTGGATAAAGATGGTGCCCCAAGTGGATAAAGATCAAGAGGAGTCTTGATCAACATAAACTCTTGGGCGCCATCTCCCTTGTGCTTATCCAATCTTCATGCCAACATAGGAGAGAGGGTGGGGGTTCTTATTTGATGTGATCAGATGACATCACTCCACCAATCAGAATTTTTTCAGATTTATTGAAATTTTTTGATTGGTCAAATGATGTGGCACATCGTAGCGTAGCAGGGTCTATATAAACCCTGTCTGCGCCTAGGGTTTCAAGTGATTGCACCAAACCCATCAAAGCTGCCACTCCCCTTCCTCTTCTCTACATCCCATCTAAAGTCCTCCCTCCCCTCTTCATGCCCAAGGAGTTGGGCATCTATCTGGTGCAAGATCAAGGTGTGGTGATGCCTTGAACAGGAAGGTTGCAGGAGTTCTTCGACAAGCTACTGCTCCAACTTCAGGAAGACTTTTGAAGATCTTTCTAATCAGATTTAGTTCTAATTTTTAGAGTAGAGATTCGAGAGGAGAAGATGATCCAGGTCCTGCCTGAGTGGATATTGGTAGAGGCCAGATGATTGTGTAGCTAAATCAGAACCTCAGGCTTGCTGCGATCATCTTCAAGATAATCAGATTACCCTTGAGGTATTTCATATTTCCTCATGCTTCTAGATTTATTTTAGAATTAATATCAAATAATAAAATTAGATCTACAGATTTAGATCTAAAATAAATATAGGATAAATTTTTTAAAATTATTTCACCTCAGATTTGATGAAATCTGGAAGATCCTATAAGGAAAAAGGCAGTTTTTCCTTCATTATCCTGGTCAAGGTTTTACTAAATTGAAATACATTGATGCATATCTCTTACTAATTCAGGGGTCAATTTCATCTTGACTCACACTCTGACTTGATAAGCACTTGACTGCACCCGATAACCTTCGATCACTGAGTTAGAAACTCAGATGGTCCGATACTAAAGTATAATGAGTTACTTACAAATCATCATGATGGTCTCAGATCGGAGGGATATTTATATCTATACCCTTCACGAGCTACTCTTGACAGCAGAATACTCGACACATGGTCATATTCTATGCGAATGTACTCTTACATTCTGTCTGCATGCCATAACAGTATCTCTACACTTTTTGATTAAGAGGACAATCAACTCATATGGCACACAGCGACTTACACTTGATATTGTTATCATCCTAGTAATAGCTTGTCATTTGGTCGTGAATATTTTTAAGAACTTAATGACAAATCCTCCTTTGTCGATTAATTATAGTCCTAAAAACTTCATTACAATATAGGAGTTCAAAAATAGATAATTTATAATAAAAATATTAAATAATTTTTGTTAATAAAAATTTATATATAATTTACAAGATGAGCACAATCGTCTAACGATTAGCTTTGGGACATATTTCTCAATAATCTCAAGCTTCTCAAGCTCCTTCAGGTCCTTGATCATTATCAAGCAATGATCGTAGACCGAATGCTCTTCACGCATCTTCGCTTTGAAAAGTCATTTGGATACTTCATAGCGAGCCATGTGGCTCTACTCATCATACAACTCTTGCAGGTAAGCCAGCATCTATCTGGCAGTTCTCAAGTCCTCGTGTCCTCGTGTTGGCACTGCAATTCATTAGACATTAACACCAACACGTAATACCTAACTTTGTTATTATCATCCAACCACTTCTTAAGAGATGCTCTCTAATTAGTAGTTAGATGGGCTAGCAGAGAGGGAAGGTCCGGGTCAAGGACATAGGCCAATTTCTCAGAACTCAAAACCATTTTCAGTTTCTGGAGCCAATCCTTAAAATTTGGTCTGGTGAAGTTATTGGTCTCAAGGATTCTAGCTAAGAGATTGGAAGCAGATATTGTTCTTGTAGAGAGTCAAAGTTTCTAGTTAGATTTTGTAATTGACTTAACCAATTTATTTTAAAAATTTTATTTTAAAAATTTTATTTTAAAAATAAATTTGGACTTCCATTATTTTTTTCAGATCTCCACACTCTCTGGATAGAGAAATAAAAATCTCTATGATCAAAGATTTTTAGTGGGTACTGCGGTCTCACTGATTGACTCACCACCTCACCTAATAGTTATTGGTGATGGATCAGCTGATGAGTGGATAACTCTTATCTAATATTTCTCCAAACCTGTTGCAGTCATCTTCGATCTCTAATTCATGAAGCCTCACCATGTTTGGAATATTGGCCCACTCCTTAATTAAGTTTGATCCACCATTTACACGAAATGGAGCCGTTATTAGGATTCTCACCGTATTTAGAATATTGAGCCCAACCCCATCTCCATCTTGCAACATCTCAGGCCTAATAGCATAGTTGCATCTTTTCGATGCAACTGAACCAATGTATCCAATCGAGAATAGTCAACCTCGGAAAGGGTCCACACAACTACAACAATGGAAGATCGCTAGACTTAATATTTTATTAGAGAGATTTGATTTAAATCTCTTCCTTAATTAGTCATAATGGTTATGACTAATTTAGTGGCATGGGCTAGCTCGAGTCAACAAGTAACCTAATACAAAACATAATCTCCCAAAATAGTCAGATAAGTTGAGATGAGTGGGGGGTCCTCCTGTTGCTTTCCTTAGATACCAACGAATTGATCAGGTTAGACAATGGAATCAATTAATGAACCACCATCTATGTACTTATCTTAGACACCAAATTAGTTGATTAGAATTGATCAGGTTAGCCTATTGATCCGGGCTTGAACCACTGAGCCAAATTAGGTCTTAAGTTGATTGATAATATGTGGTTGTTAATCGATCTGACCAAACTACAACTACTTGGATTGGTCATGAGCACATTTGATCCCATCCTAACTAATATTTGATTTGATTTGATCAACTAATTGAGCTACCCACATCCTGAATCCATGTATTATGAAATTGACTTAGATCTTCAATTCTCAATTTTTAGATTTGTTTAATTTCATATCTTAATTCTTAATTAAATCTATGGGTCTAATCATATTTCTAAATAATTTAGGTCAATATTGCATCACATACAAAATTTTCTGCTCACCCTTGAGTCGACTCATCCTGGACTCGAGTCAACTCATCATAGTGAGTTTCATAAATTTTAACAATCCATGCATAATAAAAAGTTCTAATTTAGAAATTAAAATAATTTTAAAATCTAAATAACTACATTATATATTGAAATCTAAGTTTTTGCAGAAAATTAAGTTTTTTCTTTTGATATTCTTTTTTATGGGATGTAATCACACAGCACCCTTGCACATCATAAGAGAACTCATTGATTGGGCAAGAGAGAGACTTTAATCTCTACTTTCTGTTATGAACGAACGGTCTAATGATAAACCCATTTCGAGTATTTGGCTACTCTGGCTTTAAATTAGATCTATGCATATATCTCATATATCAAAACAGATCTAGTCTAAAAACATGCTTGCGATCAAATCTAAACTACTTTTAGATCTATCTAAACATACTGAAAATTAGATCTAATCTAATATTATTAGATCTAATCTCTATTTTAGATCACATCTGAATCAGATTTTATCCGATCTAGATCATGATCCATAAAAACTAGCTCTAATACCAATTGAAGGATTGGGTTGGCTTACCAGATCAATTCGAATCAGAGACAGTGGAATTTAAAAATTTTTGATCCAATCTGGCATGTAAGGCATAGATCTGAATCATATATTAAGCATATATCAAGCATAAAAATTGGCATGTATAAATGAAGGGGTGATCACATCACCTTGCGTAGGTAGACAATCTCCGCAATTCGATGATCATGGTTTTGTCGAGGTCTGCTGTTGAGCCACGTACGTGCTTAGCCTCTACAGATATCTACTCAAACCTAAATTAGGATGCTTTCTTCAAGATCTAATCTGCCTTCTCCAAGGTAAATCCAAGAGCTCTCGATCTGCAATGAATTGATCTTCAAAGCTGTCGGATCGACACTAACCATAGTCTTTTTACTTCCTTTAGTTGGACAGCACCTAAACTCCTTTAAGCACGCTCAGGAACTGTCCAACTCTTTTGGATGTGGAGGATGTAATCAGCCTAACACTTTAGGCGTGAGTAGGTTAGAGGGAAGTGGGGTGGAAGAGCAGCAGGGTTTTGAGTCTTATAAAAGGAAACCAAACCATTTTGCAAGGGGTCGTTATATAGCAACCAAAACCCTAACCAATTTACGATGAGGATAAAACCTCATGCAACTAACTGGATGGCACCTCTTAGTAACCAGATTTCAAAAAGGGCCACGCACTCTTTTCTCTCCTTACTTCATAATAAAATGCACAAGAAACAAAGAGTGGGAGTCTGCCATATCCAATCCTCCTCCATTTGAAATCCAAATTCAAATCTTATTTGAATTTGAACTCAACCTCCTAACTTATTCACAAAGGATGTCGGCCCTAGTTTTCTTCATACAAAAAGGATCGAATTTCCTTCTCTTATCCAATAGGAGTGACGCCTCTTCTCACTTTCTCATATTTCTTCGTGAAACATTTTCATGAGGAATCTAAGTGGGCGTGGAGAGATTAATCCATTCAAAATTCAAGTAGATATTATCCCCACAACTTGGTTTAAACATTGAATTTGAATGGACAACCTTCCAACCAATCCATCCTTATCCATATGGGGTGCATGCCCCTGGATCTTATCCAGAAGGGGCGTGCATCCCTTCTCTCTTGAGAATGCATGGAGAAATGAGGGATGCGCCAACACTTGGTGCCCCTTTTCCAACCTCTCGAGAAAATTTGAATCAGATACAAACTCAACTGAAAGAAGTTAATTGCAAGCAACAATTGGTGCTTAATTAGGAGCCCAGCTAGATTAGGCTGAACCCTATTTGATAGAAAATCTAATCTAAGAGAAACCTGAGTCTAATTATGTGCTAGCATGATTTTCTTAGATCCAATTAGACCAATTAAGTCTAATTAAACAATTCTAGACCAAAATCTTTTATTGTGTGACCCCATAGATTCAATGCTGTATGGTAATGGGATATGTTGTGACTCTATCAGCAACATCATCGAAATTTTTTTTGATAGATTGAATCTCTTTCTAATTTAGCCAATTAAAATTATCAATTATTAAAATTATTTTAATTGATCCCATAATCTACCAGTGATATCTAGCAGTATGCAGTAGCAATCCATCAAAATTGAAAAAGAACCTTTAGGTACAGTTATCATGTGATTCGATTCTTCTATCATGAGTCTCGATAGAATCAAGATTAAGAATAACTCATCAAATCTCATATCTGTCATATGATAGAATCAATCGATTCGAGTTCGATGTGAAATCCAATAAAAATATCTTTCTATCTTTCACACTACCGGTAGGAACCAGATCTAGGGTTTCAGGGTTAGATCTTGAAACTTTTTCAAGATCATACAGTGGAAGACTAAAATAAATCAAAATTATTTTCTAAAATTAGAGAATCTCTAGATCTAAGATTCTATTACATGATTATTACATAGCATTAAATAAAAAATTAAAATATATAAATATAGCATGAACTACATGTTGATCATATTAACATATTTCTATACTACATCTAATGTATGTATTAAACAATAGATCAGATCTATTACTTTGCAAGTTAGACATTCTAACCTCGCTGATCCAGGCTTGAGGATGATGTTACAAGCCGCACATGCATCCGACCTCTAGGAGTCATCCACATGAGCCCACGAATCTCGATCAGAAGTTCTGCTTCAGAAAATCAGCACAGTATGCTAGTACTGCGCTGATCCTTTTTTGATGGTTGATCAGGTGCCTCCTTCTTCTTGATTTGGACTCTTCCAAAGATGAAAGTAGAAGGAGAAATTTCAAATCTGAGATGCTCTCAGGAAACTCAAGATGGAGGGAGGAAAGATATGAAAACAAACAACCCTAGAAGAAGACCCTCTTCTTCTTCTCGTTTCTCTCTCTAGACATCATAACTTGTGTCTTTTATATCTCCACGACCCAAAGGTATTTCTCTCTAATTTTTGGATGGCCCAAAGGTCTCTCAAATTTCTATTTTTTTCAAAAATTTTATGAAGAAAGTCATTTTATATAGAGAGATATGATAGAGTCCTTGTCTAGGTCAAATATCTAGTCAAGGCTTATCCAAACATGGCAAGTTAAGGGGCGCCCAACTCTTGAGCACCTCCTCCTTATTTTTATACATGGATCACTAGCAAAGGGTGCATAATATATATCCTAAAAGCCACAAAAATTCTAAAAAAAATTTGGATAGATTCGATGCAAAATTGAAAGAGTTTTGGATTTCTAAAACTCTATCTCATAGAATTCGAAATCCAAACTTATTCCTTTTTGATTTGATCCAAACCACCTTCCATGTAAGAAAGAAGAGAGGAGACCTTTTGTGAATGTGAGAGAGACTTGGGAGAGGATTTTTATCATACAAAATAAGAGGAGATTGGCGTTGAATGAGAGAGAGGGCGTGGGGAAGGCTTATGTGGTGCAAGGTGGAATCCTAGTCTTACTAGGATTCTATCTTATAACTTGTTTTAATTTGGTTTCTTAAATCAAATCAAACAAAAATTAGATCAACCCAATTAAAATAAGTCTTAACCCAATTAAGAACCTAATTTAATCAGATTAAATTAGATTTAAATCTGATTTAATTTTCTAATCAAATTAGAAGTTAGATTGACCCAAGTCCTAGTTGAACTAGGACTAGTTTTTTCTTGCACTTAGCTTATCCAATAAACCAATTGGACTTGATCCAATCAAGTCCAAACCAAATCTAATTAAATTATATTTAATTAGACTTAATCTCAATCTATTGGCTTAGTCAAATTAATCCAATTAGCAATCGAATTGCTAATTTGATCCTCCTGCAACATTTGCACTGGGTTAAATGTCAATCGTATTGATCATTTAACCCTAGAACAATTCTTAATCATTGATCAACCATCCGATCAGATCATGAAATCTAATGTGTATGATCTTATAGGTCCGAACCTAAGCCGATAGCATAGGAATAAATTTCTGTACCAATCGAAGTGACCATCTAGCAATGGTACCCGACGATCGGATAGGTCGAATGTGTAGAACAACATCCTTAGAACCCATGCGGATAGAGTATTCATATAATTCATCCCCTTGACCAAAATGATCATAGGACACCCTAGAGTTCAACTGTCAACTCTGATCAGGTTGTCCATATTGTATTTCAAAATATCAAATCCATCTGATGGATTACCCTGGCCAAGGTTTTGCTAAATTGAAATACAGTGACTCATTCTTCTCCAACTCTTGGAGTGGTCAATCCCATCTCGATCACACTCTGACTTCGCAAGTACTTGACTGTGCCCAGAAGCTTTCCATCCCTGAATTAGAAATTCAGTTAGTCCAGTACCAAAGCACAGTGAGTTGCTTGCAAGTCACTGAGGCAATCTCAAGTCTAAGGGATACTTATACCTATATCCCATCAGAGACATTCTCGACAGCAGAATACTCTGGAGTTGGTCACATTCAATGATGATGTACCAGTATATCTCACCTGTATGCCATACCAGTGTCTCCACACTCTTTGATTAAGAGGACAACCAACCCATATGGCCTACAGTGACCTATGCTCGATAGAAGCTGTCATCCTTATTAACAGCCTATCATTTGGTCGTGAACTGTTTTAAGGACTAATCGATAAATTCTCTCTTTATCGAATCTAAATAGTCCTAAGAACTTCATCATAACAACGGAGTTCATTAAAAGATGAAAGCTTATGATGAAAATGCCAAATATATTTTATTTATTAACAAATCAATTACAATACTTGGTTGCTCAACCGTCAACAGTTTGACGATTGGCTTTTTGGGACACATTTTCCAACAACTCCTACTTATCCTAAAGCCACTCGGCACAGTATCTAATACCCATCTTCGACTTGTGGTTGTCGAACTCCTTTATCGCCAGGGCTTTAGTGAAGGGGTCGGCCAGGTTCTCCTTTCCGTCGATCTTCTGAAGGTCGATGTCACCTCGATCCACGATCTCTCGGACCAGGT
The DNA here is from genome assembly GCF_000442705.2 of Elaeis guineensis. Taxonomy (NCBI): domain Eukaryota; kingdom Viridiplantae; phylum Streptophyta; class Magnoliopsida; order Arecales; family Arecaceae; genus Elaeis; species Elaeis guineensis. The sequence goes on from NC_026003.2 coordinate 69,233,156, forward strand.
GGAAGCGGTGCAAGATGTGCTTCGTCCGTTGATGTGCTTTGGGTTCCTTCGCCTAAGCTATGGCACCAGTGCTATCGTAGTAGAGCAGGATCGGACCATCGAGGGAGGGTGCTACTCCGAGCTCGTTGATGAATTTCTTCAGCCACACAGCTTCCTTTGCGGCATCCGATGCTGCGATGTACTCCGCTTCACAAATAGAGTCTGCCACAGTATGTTGCTTGGAACTCTTCCAGCAGATGGCTCCACCATTTAGAGTAAAGATATAACCCGACATGCTCCTGCTGTCATCATGGTCAGATTGGAAGCTAGAGTCTGTGAACCCCACAAGTTTCAGATCTGACTCGCCATAAATTAACCATTGATCCTTAGTATTTCTCAAATACTTAAGGATGGCTTTAACCACTTTTCAGTGATTTTCTCTAGGATCAGATTGGTATCTACTCACTACTCTTAGTGAGTATGTCACATCTGGTCTTGTACATGTCATGGCGTACATGATAGATCCCACGGCTGAAGCATATGAGACTCTACTCATACGCTCTCTCTCTTCAGGAGTTGTTGGACAATCCTTCTTAGAAAGAGAAATTTTTTGGCCTATCGGTAGATAGCCCTTCTTGGAATTCTCCATGTTGAACCTCTTCAGCACAGTGTCTATGTACATGGACTGGGATAACCCAAGCATCCTTTTAGATCTATCCCTATAGATCTTCATCCCTAGGATGTAGGATGCTTCACCCAAGTCTTTCATGGAGAACTGTGATGACAACCAAACTTTTATTCCCTGTAGTGCGGGGATGTCATTTCCGATTAAGAGAATATCATCCATGTACAAGACAAGGAATACCACAACTAGACCATTTGCCCATTTATAGATGCAGGGCTCTTCTCCATTCTTAATGAAGCCATACGTTTTGATCACCTTATCAAAATGCATGTTCCAACTCCGAGAAGCTTGCTTCAATCCATAAATGGATCTCTGAAGCTTGCACACCTTGGACTCATCTGTGGATGTAAACCCCTCAGGTTGTATCATATACACCTCTTCGGTCAGCTCTCTATTCAGGAAAGCTATCTTTACATCCATCTGCCAGATCTCATAATCCAGATGGACAGCTATTGCAAGCATTATCCGAATGAATTTGAGCATTGCCACAGGGGAAAACATCTCATCATAGTCAATACCATAACGTTGACGATACCCCTTGGCGACCAGACGAGCTTCATAGGTCTCCACCTTTCCGTCTGTGCCCCTCTTCCTTTTGAAGATCCATTTACACCCAATGGGTTTAACCCCTTCAGGTGGGTCAACCAATGTCCATACATCGTTGACCTTCATGGACTCCATTTTGGATTTCATGGCTTCAAGCTATTTCTCGAAATCAGATCTCTGCATTGCATCCATATAGGTGATCGGATCCTCATTATTCTCATCAAGTTCGATGGGATCACCGTTCCGGACCAAGAAATCGTAGTATCTGTCTGGCTGATGCGGTACTCTACCGGATCACCTTAATGGTGCAGGTACATTGGGCTTCGAATCTGATCTAATCATATCTGACTCAGATTCAGCTATTGGTGTCGGTCCTTCTACCTGTTGAACTTCATCAAGTTCAACCTTAGAGGCAACGGTTCCTTCACCAAGGAACTCCTTTTCTAAAAAGATTGCCTTAAGGCTGACGAACACCTTTTGTTCATCAGCATGGTAGAAAAAATATCTTTTTGTCTCTTTGGGATACCCTATGAATGAGCATTTGTCAGACCTAGGTCCAAGTTTGTCTGTGACTAATTGTTTGACATAGGTCGGGCACCCCCAGACCCTAAGGTGTGAAAGTGCTGGCTTACGTTCCGTCCATATCTCATATGGAGTCTTAATTACAGACTTACTTGGAACCCTATTTAACAGATAACAGGCCGATTTGAGTGTATATCCCTAGAAGGATATCGACAAGCTAGCAAAACCCATCATGGATCGGACCATGTTTAATAGAGTCCGATTCCTCCTTTCAGACACACCATTATGCTGTGGTGTTCCTAGAGGAGTCCATTGGGAGAGAATCTCATTCTCTCTTAGATATGTGAGAAATTCATTAGAAAGGTATTCTCCTCCTCGATCAGATCGAAGAGTTTTAATACTATTCTCAGTTTATTTTTCTACTTCACTTCGGAATCGTTTGAACATTTCAAATGAATCTGACTTATGTTTCATCAGATAGACATATCTATATCGGGATAGGTCATCCGTGAAAGTTATGAAGTAGAAATATCCACCTCTAGCACTTGTGCTCATGGGCCCGCATACATCAGTATGTATTAGGTCCAAGAGCTCAGTAGCTCTCTCACCTTTTCCAGTAAAAGATGACTTGGTCATTTTACCAAGAAGACAGAACTCACAGGTTGGAAGTGATTCACAATCACTGACTTCGAAGATTCCCTCTTGAGTCAACCTGTTTATTCTGTTCTTGTTTATATGACCTAGCCTACAGTGCCATAAGTAGATATCTGACACACTATCTAATCTAGGGTGCTTGCCAGTAGAATAGACTCTTATCGGGCTTGATCTTTCTGGTCTGGCCCTGCACTGATGTCCCAGCCTGAACATGCACCTTCTTCACTTTCTTCTTCTTGTTCTTCTTCTCTTTCTTAAAAGGTCGAGAACCAGAAGACGAACCTCCCACTAAGTTCACCGACTCCTTGTGAAGTTAGTGATCCTTCTCAAAGTTCTGAAGCAACCCCAGTAACCCGTGGTAGTTCTCTTCAAGCTTTGTCATTCTATAATGAGTGAGGAATGGGAGATAAGACTTGAGCAGCGAGTTCAGTATTGCATCTTTTCCAAGCTGCTCATGCAAGGAAAAGTCAAGCTTGCTCAATCGTTCCATCAGCTCGATCATGTACAATACATGATCAGTGACAGAGGCACCATCCTGCATTTTGGTGTTGAAGATGGCACAACTAGTCTTGTGCCTCTCTACGTCATCGGGTGTGCTAAAGGCATCCTCCAACACTTGAAGCATGTCCTTTGGCTGAGCCATCTCGAATCTGCGACTGAACTCATCGCTCATGGCAGCCAGCATGATACAGCGCACCGTGGTCCGATCACTGAGCCACTTCTGGTAAGTGTCTCTGACTGTTCCACGTGCATTGGCAGCTGGCTCCTCAGGTGCAGGATCCATTATCACATATAGGATCCGTTCATGCTCCAGAACTATCTTCAACTTTTGGTACCAGCTACCGAAGTTGGGTCCCACCAACTTATCATTGTCCAACAATGATCGGAGCGATAGGGAAGTGGCCATATTTGCACAAAGGAGAACCATAACCTAATTAGTAATTGATTCATTAAACCTAAAGATTTGGACTTTAATCAAAAGGTTTCTCCCACTATTTTATTCAAATTGGTAGCCTCTACCTCCAATTCGAGGAATTACCCTAATTCCTTAGTGGGTACTAGAATCCACTTAGACTGCACACAAGTCCAACTTTGGTTGGCCAACCCATGTACATCTAAGGGTAGGTTCATAACCAATTGTTTCTCTAAATAATTTCTAGTAATTTTAATTTTGCCCCAGAAACCTAATCAGTAGGCTTTGGCCTCCACTGTAAGGATCCGGTTAGGTCCAACCATTAACATGATCATACTTGGTGTATCTAACCAACGAATGATTAAGCCCAACTTTGGTTGGCTCACCTAACCACCATTAGAGAGACACTTTCAATTCATCATATGATGAGTGATAATTCCATTAGTCAACAAGCACCAGGCCTTTGGGTCTGCAATGATTATTGAGTTAATGGACTCATTATCAAACACCTTAATGGGAGGCTATGACTCAGTTATCTCCATAACTTTATCATTTTAAGGATCTAATAATTTTAGAGGATTTAAATAATATAGAGGATGAGGTCAGATGAACCAACTTATCATGATCCTCCCACTGGCTTCACCAAGTCAGCTTAAGGGAGACCATTAAAAGGGCTGGTCTAGGAGCACCTAAATCAATCACACTGATTTACCTAGCTGACATGGGTCAGCTCGAATAGTCAAGTGATTTGATCAAAACATAATTTCACCAAGAGGTCAGGTAAGTTCGATCAGTGGGAGGGTCTGCCAAAGCTTGCCTTAGACACCATCAAAAATGGCCAGGTAAGCGAGCTTCCAATTAAAAACCATCGGTCTGGTTTACCTTAGACACTAACTAGTTTAATTAGTTTCAATTAGATCAACCTAACAGTTCGTGCTAGACCGCTTAGCCAAGAATCAAGTCCATTTGGTTCTCGTTAAAGACATGGACTTGACCAACTATAACTATTGTAATTGATCTAGAGAATCCTTGACCTAATCTAAGACAACAATTGATTAGATTTAGTCAATTCTCTAATTAAGTCCATCTTCAATCTAACCATAGGTCTAACCTAATTAATGGACCTAATTCCCACTAACCCATTAACCCAATGTGTTATGGTTTGTGTCTTAGGTTCTTCAATTCACAATCCTAGAACCTAATCAAACAACTTCTTAATTCTTAATTAAGTTTTGGGCTGAGGGTTGGGTTCGGCTTTTCAAAAAATAATTTTCATATTTGTAAAATAATTTTATAATATGATTCTACCAACCATATTGCATGTTTGATTCATAATCAAGATACAAGTGAAATAAACATGAAACTACTTTAGATCTAATCTAAACAGGTTCATGTAATTGAAACAGTTTCAACTTTAAACAATTTCTTTGCACAAAAATTATTAACAAAGAGATTTTATTTCAGATTTAAATATCTTTTAAATCTAATAAATAATAAATTTAATCTAAATTATTTCTAACAAATTTATGATTAAAGATAGATCTACACAAACTAGGACAACCTTTGCACTGTAAGGGGTAAACCTTACAGCAGGACAACCTTGCAGTTCGTGATTGATCTAAAATTTTAATTTTAGATTTAATAATCAGATTATAAATTAGATCTAATCTAAGAAATAATCTAAGCATGTATAAATAATCATGTAATAAAGAACCTAGGCTCTGATACCAATTGTAGGAACCAGATCTAGGGTTTCAGGGTTAGATCTTGAAACTTTTTTAAGATCATACAGCGGAAGATTAAAATAAATTAAAATTATTTTTTAAAATTACAAAATCCCTAGATCTAAGATTCTATTACATAATTATTATATAGCATTAAATTAAAAATTAAAATATATAAATAGAGCATGAACTACATGTTGATCATATCAACATGTTTCTATACGACATCTAATGTATGTATTAAACAATAGATCAGATCTATTACCTTGCAAGTTAGACATTCTAACCTCGCTGATCCAGGCTTGAGAATGATGTTGCAAGCCGTATATACATCCGGCCTCTAGGAGTCATCCACACGAGCCCACGAATCTCGATCAGAAGTCCTGCTTCAGGAAATCAGCACAGTATGCTAGTACTGCGCTGATCCTTCTTTGATGGTTGATCAGGTGCCTCCTTCTTCTTGATTTGGACTCTTCGAAAGATGAAAAGTAGAAGGAGGAGTTTCAAATCTGAGACACTCTTAGAAAACTCAAGATGGAGGGAGGAAAGATATGAAAACAAACAACCCTAGAAAAAGACCCTCTTCTTCTTCTCGTTTCTCTCTCTAGAATCCTAACTTGTGTCTTTTATATCTCCATGACCCAAAGGTCTTTCTCTCTAATTTTTGGATGGCCCAAAGGTCTCTCAAATCTATATCTTTTCTAAAAATTTTATGAAGAAACTCATTTTATATAGAGAGATATGATAGAGTCCTTGTCTAGGTCAAATACCTAGTCAAGGCTTATCCAAACATGGCAAGTTAAGGGGCGCCCAACTCTTGAGTACCTCCTCCTTATTTTCATACATGGATCACTAGCAAAGGGTGCATAATGTATATCCTAAAAACCACAAAAATTCCAAAAAAAATTTGGATAGATTCGGTGCAAAATTGAAAGAGTTTTGGATTTCTAAAACTCTATCTCATAGAATTCGAAATCCAAACTTATTCCTTTTTGATTTGATCCAAACCACCTTCCATGTAAGAAAGAAGAGAGGAGACCTTTTGTGAATGTGGGAGAGACCTGAGAGAGGGCTTTTGTCACACAAAATAAGAGGAGATTGGCGTTGAATGAGAGAGAGGGCGTGGGGAAGGCTTATATGGTGCAAGGTGGAATCCTAGTCTTACTAGGATTCTATCTTATGACTTGTTTTAATTTGGTTTCTCAAACCAAATCAAACCAAAATTAGATCAACCTAATTAAAATAAGTCTTAATCCAATTAAAAACTTAATTTAATCAGATTAAATTAGATTTAAATTTAATTTAATTTTCTAATCAAATTAGAAATTAGATTGACCCAAGTCCTAGTTGAACTAGGACTAGTTTTTTCTTGCACTTGGCTTATCCAATAAATCAATTGAACTTGATCCAATCAAGCTCAAACCAAATTTAATTAAATTATATTTAATTAGACTTAATTTCATCCCATTGGCTTAATCAAATTAAGCCAATTAGCAATCGAATTGCTAATTCGATCCTCCTGCAACACTTGCACTGGGTTAAATGTCAATCGTATTGATCATTTAACCCTAGAACGATTCTTAATCGTTGATCAATCATCCGATCGGATCATGAACTCTAATGTGTGTGACCTCATAGGTCTGAACCTAAGTCGGTAGCACAGAAATAAATTTTTGTACCAATCGAAGTGACCATCTAGTAATGGTACCCAACGATCGGATAGGTCGAATGTGTAGAACAACATTCTTAGAACTCATGAGGACATAGTTTTCATATAATTCATCCCCTTGACCAAAATGATCATAGGACACCCCAGAGTTCAACTGTCAACTCTGATCAGGTTGTCCACATTGTATTTCAAAATATCAAATCCATCTGATGGATTACCCTGGCCAAAGTTTTGCTAAATTGAAATACAACGACTCATTCTTCTCCAACTCTTGGAGTGGTCAATCCCATCTCGATCACACTCTGACTTCGCAAGTACTTGACTGTGCCTAGAAGCCTTCCATCTCTGAATTAGAAATTCAGTTAGTCCAGTACCAAAGCACAGTGAGTTGCTTGTAAGTCACTGAGACGATCTCAAGTCTAAGAGACATTTATACCTATATCCCATCAGAGACATTCTCGACAGCAGAATACTCTGGAGTTGGTCACGTTCAATGATGATGTACTAGTACATCTCACCTGTATGCCATACCAGTATCTTCACACTCTTTGGTTAAGAGGACAACCAACCCATATGGCCTACAGCGACCTATGCTCGATAGAAACTGTCGTCCTTATTAACAGCCTATCATTTGGTCGTGAACTGTTTTAAGGACTAATCGATAAATCCTCTCTTTATCAAATCTAAATAGTCCTAATGATTTCATCATAACAACAGAGTTCATTAAAAGATGAAAGCTTATGATAAAAATGCCAAATATATTTTATTTATTAACAAATTAATTACAATACTTGGTTGCTCAACCGTCAACAGCTTGATGATTGGCTTTTTGGGACACATTTCCCAACACTACCATGGCCATGGATTTTTGGACTCAACTTCATAATCTACATTAGACTACTCCTCTATTGAGGTCGATAGATCCAATCTTGATGCAACTTAATTCCTGCAATGAACATATTGTAGTCAACATATACCTCAAAGCTTTATATGGTTAGGAGATCGAGTTATGATGTTGTCAAACTACAGCACCCCCAAGGTGAATGGTCGATGCACCTCAGATCAGAGAACTAAACATACAATTGCAGCTATAAACATATCACTAACGAGTAGGTAGATATCCTTTTGATTGCTTGCGACTGGTGACCTTCAGTACCCTTGTTTTTAGCAAGCATCTATATTTTCGCTCCAATATCTCCATACTGTAGATTCAAGACTCATCTATCCAAAGAAAATGATTATACACTGATCTTTTGGATCGATCACAATCCCTATAATAATCTTATGATTGAGAGCAATTTATGAGTTAACTATAATAACACATATCTCAAATTTTTAACTCTTGAGAATATATACCATCATATCCATTAACTCAATGGATGGTTCATAGACACTATTAAATATAATATGAATGAAAATAATCTAATTTTATTAACATCGAAGTTAATTTTACAAATTATACCCTAATAATATTTTATAAGTGTCGGCCAATCTGACTTATAGGGCATACATCCAGCAAACTCCTACTTGCACTAAAGCCAATTGGCTACAAATCTAAGTTTCATCTTCTCAAGTTGGGCTTTAGTCTTTTGCTGGCTCAATTGCTTCATCAGTGGGTCAACCATATTATCCACTATGATGACTTTCTTCACCTTGACGTATCTTTTCTTGAGATAATCATGGATGAGATGGAACCACCACTTGATGTGCTTGAATTTTTGGTAAGATCTCGGCTCCTTAGCTAGGGCTATAGCACCATTGTTGTTGCAGTACAGTGGGACAGCATCTTATGGCATCACTCCTAGCTCTGCAATAAATTTCTTGAACCAAAATGTCTTCTTCATAGCTTCCAATGCGATGATGTATTCTATTTTTATGGTAGAGTTTGCAATCACAGTCTATTTGGAACTCTTCCAACTGACAGCACCATCATTATACAAGAAAATACTTTTTGATGTCGACTTTCGATCATCAGTATTAGAAATGAAGTTTGAATCAGTATATCCCTACACTTTAAGTTCTCCATTCTCAAAGATCAGAAACATATCCTTAGTCCTTCTCAAGTACTTAGGGATATGTTTCACAGAAGTCTAGTACTCTTCATCTGGATTGGACTGATATATGCTTGTGACACTCATAGCATGGGTGATATCAGATTGCGTACAAAGTATGGTGTATAGGAGGCACCTTATGGTCGAAGCATAAGGGATCTTGCTCACACATTCAATCTCTTTCGGTATGTTGGATTATATTTTCTTGGAGAGATGAATGCCATGTCTGAAGGGTACCAGACTCCTCTTGGAGTTCTCTATGCTGAACCTATTCAGCACCTCCTCAATGTACATCTTATGTGACAATCCTAACATCCTTCTAGATGTATCTCTATAAACCTTAATCCCCAAAATGAAGAATGCCTCTCCTAGGTCTTTCATGAAAAATTTCTTAGACAACCAAACTTTAATCGAGGTTAATATGAAAATATTATTTCCAATCAAAAGGATGCCATCCATGTACAATACGAAGAATATGACAGCGCTCTCATTAATCTTTTTGAAGATACACGGTTCCTCCTCATTCTTGATGAAATCAAATAATGATTTGATTACATTGTTGAAACAGGCATTCCAACTCTAAGATACTTTTTTGAGTCTATAAATGGACCTTTGTAGTTTGCAAAACTTATGATCACTATTACTGAAAGTAAAATCAAGAAGCTGTTCCATATAGATATCTTCCTCAAGATATCCATTCAAGAATGCCATTTTCACATCCATTTATCATATTTCATGATTGAAATATGCTGCAATGGCAAGCAATATACAGATGGACTTAAGCATGGCCATAGGCAAAAAGGTATTCTGATAGTCAATACCTTTGCATGGACTATACTCTTTCACCACGAGCTTAGCTTTAAAGGTCTTTACCTTTTTATCCATACTTATCTTTCTCTTGAAGATTCATTTACACCCAATAAGTATAATACCTTTAGGTGGATCAGTTTACCAAGGTCTAGTCTTGGTTTGAGTGCATTGAGTCAATTTTTAACTTCATTGCCTCTGATCATTTCTTGAAGTCGATATCTGATATCATCTTCTTATAGATTTTGAGATCATCTCCATCTATCCTATTTTTTATGAGAAATATTTTCTCTACATCTTCTAAAATAATATCTAAGTACCTCTCAGGAGGACGAAAAATCTTACTAGACTTACGAGATAGAGGAGGAAATATGTGGATTGGCTCCAACTGGATTGGTTCCTCAGGTTCCAAGGCTCGCTGCTCTTCAAAGATTTTCTCCTCGAGCCTAATCTATTTTTTTGTGCTTCCATTTTAAATAAACTATTTTTCAAGAAAGACTGCATGCTGACTTATAATCATATTGTGATCTTTCGAAGGATAGAAATAATATCCTAAAGACTCCTTAGGATATCCAATAAAATGAGCTCTAAGAGACCTCATTTCTAACTTATCCATTTGTTGTCGTTTGATATAGGTCGAATAATCTCAAATCTTAAGGTGACTTAGACTTGATTTCTTATCATACCATATCTCATATGGTGTGATAGGAATGATTTTAAATGAAACCCTATTCAGCATATAAATGGCAGTCAAAAGATAATATTTGCAAAGAAAAATAGAAAGATTTGTGAAGCTCATCTTGAAATGGATCATATCTAATAAGATCCAATTTTTGCATTCTTAAATCCGTTAAGTTGAGGTGTTCCAGACGGAGTCTACTGTGAGACTATGTCATGTTCTTTGAGATAATCTAAAAATTTTTCACTAGGATATTCACTTCCTCGATCTGATTAAAGAATTTTAAGGAACTTTTTGATTTGTTTCTCTACTTTATATCTGAATTCTTTGAAATTTTTAAAGGTCTCAGACTTATGACGTATAAGGTACACATATCCATATCATGAAAAATCATCGATAAAAGTAATAAAATAGAAAAAATCTCCTCTGATCGACATATTAAATGGGCCGTAAATATTAGAATGCACCAGAGCAAGTATTTCTATAATTCTTTTCCCATATCGTATAAAGGGTAGTTTGATCATTTTTTTCTGAAGGCATAATTCACAGATCGGATATAACTCGAAAGTCAACAGATCCAACAATCTGATTTTTTTCAATCTGTTAATCTTGTCTTCTCTCCAATGTGACCTAGCTTTAGGTGTCATAAATACTTTTTGTTTACATTATGTCTAGGATGTTTAGAATCTATGGTATTCACATTTTGCTCGACATAATTCATAGAAATATCTACATAAAACTGAAAGAGACCGTTCATAAAGAAACCACTACCAACTTTATTATTTCCAAAATAAATATTACAATGGTCCTTAAAGAAACTAATTACATAATCTTCTTGCATTAAGCAAGAGATAGAAATTAGATTCCTTCTTGCGGTAGGTGCAAAGTAACAGTCTCTTAGTAATAGAATATTCTCTGATGATAGTCATAGAAGGTACATTTTTACGATCACAGCAGTAATTTTTGCTCCATTCCCGACATGTAGGATCATTTCTCCATCCCTTAGCCCCTGCTATCCTCAAGATACTGCAAAGAAGTGCATACGTTTGCACTAGATCCACAACCAAGCACCCAACTAGATGTAGAAGAAATCATTAGGTTTGTTTCTATAACGAGCATACTTTCAGAAGGTTCACCTTCCTCCTTGTTCTTCAGTGTCGCTAGGTAAGCACGACAGTTCTGCTTCTAGTGGACATCAATATTGCAATGGAAATATTTTTCTTTATTAATATCCTTTTTCTTCGAAACCATCTTCTTCTTGCTCTTTATCTTCTATTTCTTTGTGGACTTTTTCTTCTTCCTAGTAGACATTTTCTTGGAAGAAGTCTGCTCTATGGCAAGTACAGAGTCCCTTTGCCTCTTCTTCTTTCGACTCTCATCTTCATTATGCTACTTCATTGTCTACTCATAAGTTATTAGGGACCCAATCAACTCTTCTAATGATAGCTTGTTCAAGTCATTTGCCTCTTGTATTGTAGTCACTTTTGCTTCCCAAGATTTTAGCAAAAATCTAAGAGTTTTTCTCACCAAATCACTATTAGAGTATTCTCTATCAAGACTTTTTAAACTATTACTGATATCTGTGAAGCATGTGAATATTTTAGTGATAGGTTCAATGGGTTCCATTTTGAAAAGCTCATATTGGTGCACTAGTATATTAATTTTTGATTCTTTTACTTGATTGGTGCCTTCATGTGTAACTTCAAGTCTATCCCAAATTTTCTTTGTGAAATTGCAAGTAAAAATTCAATTAAACTCGTTGGCATCCAAGGTATAATAAAACATTCATAGCCTTAACGTTTAGTTGAATTGCTCTTTTATTTTCTTCACTCCAATCCTTTTCAGGTTTGGAGATGCTAATGCCATCAACTATAGTGGTGGGTGTATGTGGCCCATTGATTATGACACTCTACATATCACAATCAAGAGCTTGAATGAAAATTCTCATGTGAGCTTTCCAATATATATAATTTGTGCCATTGAAAAGAGGTGGTCTGTTAGTGAATTACCTTTTGGTAAGTGAACCTCCAAATTGAGTTGTCATGATCTTTTTCTCATGATCATGAGATCAACAACTAGTAGAGAACCAAAACTCTAATATCAATTGTTGTCCAGCTAGACAACCCAAGAGGGAGGGAGGCTGAATTAGGTTATAAAAATTTTTTAAATTTAAACAATAGTGTGCATAGTAGAAGTGAATATATGCTGAATGTGTAGTAAGCAAAAAAACTGAAATAAAATACAGAAGAAGAAAGAGATCACACATACAAACATATTGAATTTATAGTGGTTCGGTGTACCTCAAGCACCTACATCCACTCTCCAAACGATTTTTTGAGAATCTTCACTATAATCACTTGATTACTGTGTGTTTGTTTTCACTGGGCTCATAAATGAATTCAATTGGTTTTAACATAGGTCAATCAATCAAAACCTTTACAAGCCTTGTCCCAAGTCTCTCTCAAATTAATCCTAGTTTGGTACAAATTCAGCCCTTCAAGTTTCAACCCCTGCTGAAACTTTTACAGCAAATTTAAGTAAGAAATTCAGTACAATAATAAAAACCCTGTTGCGATTGATTTATTGTCGTTGAAGCTCATTTTTGAGGAAGGTTTGAATGTCTGCATGAAAGCTCTTTCTCTTCCTTGAATGCATTTAGAAAATTTAAGAGAAAAATTATTGGAAGTGGGTGAACTCTCTTGAAGGCTATTGAATGCCCAAAGTGCTCTTTTTCTCATGAATAATGTTCTTCCTCTTATTTCCTACTTTTCTTTTTATCTCTTATCCATTCCCTCCAAGCTCTGAGTGATTTAAACTTGATTCTACCCATTTTGGACTATTGGAGGTGGAAAATAGCTGTTAGAATCTTTTTTTGGATAAAAAATGGCTTCTGTAGAGCTAGTCGTTGTACCTGTCAGACAGCATCAAGCTGGCTCGAATTGTCCTCGAGTTGGTTCGAACAGTATTTTTCAAAAATTCAATAATCTGTTCCACTGAGAGAGCCAACTTGATCTTGCTTTAAGCTAGCTTAAACTATAGAAATTAGAATTTCATCTTTTTGTCGATTGAGAGAACTGGCTCAGATTTTACTTCGAGATGGCTTGAACTGCATGCTTGAAAACTATCTTTCTATCGACTTGAGAGAGCTGGTTCGAATCTTGTTTTGAGCTAGCTCAACTTGTAGAACCCAAAAATCCCTTCTTTGTCATCTTGAAAGAGCTGGCTTAGATCCATTTTGTACCAGCTTGGCTGCATACCAAGCCAAAATAGTGAGGGCATACCATGCCAGAGTCGGCTCGATTTTAGATGAGTCGGCTCGACTTCCTTGAGGTGATTTTGCTTGTATCAATTTTCTTCCAAATCAATTTTTCTTAGCTCAATTAATCTTCAATAATATTTAGAGTCTTTCAACAGTCTTTTTCCTCTACAAAAACATTCTTTGACATACTTGAAAAATATTAATATTGAATTATGCTCTAATGTTTTGTGATCATCAAAATCATTGTTAGGGACAATAGATAACCTTCACTGCACCAAGGGGTGGGGGTAACCACCTAATAGAATATGAAAGAGATGTAGGAGATAATGATGTTGAGCTACCCCAATATGATGGAGCAAGTAAAGGTTGAAATGAAGGAATAGAAAGAGAGTAAGCAGCATGGTTACTCTGCAAAAAATAATATAGCTGTCGAAACAGCTGTCCAACCAAAATAAACTGCTGTTCAAAAATCCTCTAATTTCGAGCTGACCATAAAAGCCAAAGAGTATAAAGCATTATGACCTTAATCTAATTCTCTACTTGAGCACTACTGAGAACAGATAATAAAGCTAGCAAAGAATGGACAAGGACATTGTAATGTGTAAATTTGGCTACCAGCATTCATAAGGAGGAAGCAAATGGACACCTAAGAAACAAATGCTCAATGTCTTCAAGTTGATTAGCACAAAGATAACAATTAGTAGCAATTGGTGGAAGAATGTTTTTTGTGGCTAGGTAAGCTCTCGTGGGAATGCGTGACCATAAAAACTTTCATGTAAAGAACTTGACATTAGCTAGCAATTGAAGCTTCCAAAGCCAGGTAAAAGAAAAAGGGGGAGGTGTAGTTGGATGCATTAGTGAAGCAATATCATGTATAGAAACCTGTGCTACATCCGTCGTACTCCAACAAATCCTATCAATTCCAAACCCATAAGAGATGGCGATATTTTGAATGATAGATATCATCTCTATCGAAAAAATACTCATTAAAGCTTGATAATTCCAAGTGTGATTAGGAAGAATAAAATCTCAAACCTAAATATTCTACAGATCTACCTCCATATTAAAAAAAGTAGGCCAAGCAGCAAGAGGGATATTAGTAATCCAATGATCATAGAAAGCATTAATAGAAAAGCCATCAGTTAGGGCCCATTGAAACCGAAAGGAGATAATGTTAGGAATTGTGTCCTAAAACTAATCTTGTGACGATTGAGTTTCTCTTTGTATATGAATTATTAATTAATAAATAAAAATTATTTTAATATTTTTTATCATAAAGTTACATCTTCCTTGAACTCTTATATTGTGATAAAGTCCTTAGAACTATGTAGTGTACGATAAAGAGAGGATTTATAGTTCCTAAATATGTTCGCGATCAAATGATACATCATTACAGGATAATGATATTTATCGAGTGGAGGTCATTATATACCATATGGATTGGTTATCCTCTTAACCAAAGAGTATGGTGATACTGGTATGGCATACAGGTAAGATGTAGGAGTATATCATCACTAAACAAGTGACTCACCTACTGAGCGTTCTATTATCAAGAGCTGCTCGTGAAGCATATGGGTATAAGTATCTTTCAGACCTGAGATCACCATAGTGACTTGCAAGCAACTCACTATGCTTTGGTACTAGACTATCTAAATTTCTAATATAGTGACTGATGGCTACTACATACAGTCAAGTACTTGTGAAGTCTGTGTATGGATCAAGATGGGATTGATCCCTTCAGATTATTGAAGTTAATGCATCGCTGTATTTTAATTTAGTAAAGCTTTGACCAGGATAATCTATGAGTTAGATTTGAAAGGTTGAAATATAATATGGATGAAGCAATCTCGATTGATAGTTAACCTGAGACCATCCTAGAGCATTCAGGATCAAAAGGATGAATTATACGGTAACCATATATATAAGTTCTAAAATATTCTTTTGTGATAATTTAACCTATCTGGACATCGAGAATCATTGTTAGATAGTATCTCGATTAGTACAGGAGTTGGTTCCTGTGTTACTGGCTTAGTGTTTGAGCCTATGGAGTCACATACACAAGTTAGACACTATAGGCCTATGTTTATGTGTCCAATTTAGAAGTACTTGACTTGATTGAACATGTAAGCTAACTTGATTAAGAATTAAGTTATAGATCAAATGAGATTGAAGAGTTGACATGTCTAGCTAGTACTACATATGAGGTTCAGTTCGATCTCGAGGATGAACAATTTTTGATTAATAATCCATGGAGCATATAAGAGATTGAATTTAAATACTAATTAATTTTAGATTAGATTTAAATTAATTAAACTTAATTATTTCTAAAATTTTAAGTTAAACTTGGTACAAAAGTCCTGAAGAATTTGGGATTGACAGTCTTTCAAAATTATTTCGAACCAGCTTTGAATTTGATTCGAATCAGATCCATTTTAGATGAGATATTAGGGATCCTACTTGCATTGAGATTCTTCTCTCACTTAGGCTGACCAGCACCTAGGATGTACTGGTTGTGGGTATCTCATATGGGTGTGAGAATGGGTGCATTGTGAATATTTTGTGTGGTTCCTGTTCTATCTCATGTAGAAGTCCTTCTTTCATGAGTATTGGACTGATTTAAAGCATGTTTGAATTAGGATTCTTATACTTATTAGGTCATGAGATTCATCTACAAATAGAGAAGGTCTCTACTTATAGATACATAAGAAATAAATTAGATTAAGAGAAGAGAGAAAGAGAGAGAGGCGTGAGAAGAGGGAAGTCCCTCCTTCCTCCCTTGGCATCTCCCTAATAGCTGCCCCCTATCTCCTTGCCATGGGACCCATCTTGGGCATCCTCCTTGTTGGTGTGAGGTGTCACACCAGCATATCTCCTCCCTCATTTAATTAGGTTGTGAAGGTGATTCGATCTGAGTTTATCCCGCTTTCTTGTGTTGTTTGGCGTGTATGCGAAGTAGAAGGTCTGTACTTTCAAGCCTCTGCAAAAGTTTGTTTCAGATTTTTAAAGATTTAATCTTTAATTTTATTATTAATCAGATAAAAATTTGATCCTTATTCATGGAGATTAATAGAAAAAATTTTTATGCAACTTGGGCTATCTGAAAAGAAATAGTTTCTTTTCCCTTCAATTGGTATCAGAGCAGGTCATTAATACATACATGCATAACTAAATTTTTTTAGATTAATTATATATTATATATAATTAAAATTTTATGTTAAATATTAAATCTAATTTAAATCTATTTATATAAAATTTTTTATCTGATTTTGATTAGATTAGATGATCTTAATTAATGGTTGATTAAGGTTGTTATAAGATTGTTATAACAGAATTTTGCTATTGCTGAATTTTTGATAAAATAACAATGAGATTTAAAATCTATTTAAAATTTATTTTAACAAAATTTTAAAGTTGTTATTTTTAATATGAAGTGGAACTTATTTTAGATCTAAATTGAATCCATTTTGATGGATATTTAGATCTAAATTCTATCGAGAATTAGCACTACACCAAAATAGATTTTATCAAAAATTTATTCTTTATGCATTCATATTTGCTTCTAATTAATTTTTGATATGATATCAAATTTAAAATTAATAGTTTATAATCAGTATAAGATATATTTTAGATCTGATATAATATATATGATGCATCGAATCTAATTAGATTAGATGAAGAACATGATTGATAAGATCAAGGACATGTTCATGATATAAATTATTTTATCAATAATTGCATGTTGGTGTGATTACATATGAAATTAGATTTCAGATCTTCGTATCCTAGTACTCAAATTGATGAGATCACCAAACTATCCGATCATGAGAGTGTTGGGTTCCGGTGATGCAGTGAGATATAGATTTCAAAATTTTTAAATACATTCAATAATTAAAAATAATATTTAACAATTAAACAAGAGTATCGAAATATAAAACTCTAGAAACTCCTTGATGATTACAATCAAACAATCAAAAACATATATTTCAGGAAGAGACCAAAAATCATATACCAATGAGAAGACTATGATCTGATAATTTTGAGACCTCCACAAGATTCCAAAGTAGAAGCACTCCAATGGTGATCTACACAGGATTGGTCAGGGCCCTTCCCAATTCATCATGGTGCTGCAGCCTTCTTCGCAAGCTAGCTGCTGACCATCCTTTGTAAGAATAGGTTATACCATTACTTGTATACCTTTATGACCTCTACTAAGATCTCTTTAGGAACCCTTTTTCAAAAGATCATCCCACACAAAAATTAGATTTAATGTTCAACACATGAACAATCTGATTTTTGGACAAGCATCTCATGCTTTCCATTTTCTCTCTTCCCTTCCTTTCTATTTTTCTCTCTCTTTTCATTATCTTTTTTACTTCAGATTTTTTCTACCTCTTCTTTATCTAATCCCATGTCCAAACCACTTTTTGGATGAATTTTATGCCATATGGGATGCCTCTTATATAAAGAATGAAGGGGCACCACATAAGTCACTAAGGGGCACCAACTTTTGGCATCCCATCTTTCTTACACGCATAAATTAATTTTTTGCATGTAATCTAAAGCTTCAAGGTGTGGAATAGGAAGTGATTTATAAGTGAGACTCTACTTCTGCTAAGAAAAATCTGGACGCCATCTTATGGTGCGTGGAAAAGGAATCTGCGTGAGATACCAAGAGTCCTTAGCAATTTAGACTCTTCCATAAACTCAATGCATATATGAAAGAATGTCCAATTAATTTGGTATTCAAACTCCTTACCAAAGAAGGACTCTTCCTTTTTTTCTATGCCTATAATCCCAAGAGGCATCTCATGTCACGAGGAATTAAGAAATGCATGGAGAAATAAAGGAAAGAATTAAGAGTCCAATGTGAAATAGACTCTTCCATTTCAATGCATAAAAAGTGGGCGTCTCATATTTATTTTGGCATGGAGTTCCTTCCTAGAGAAGGACTCCATCTCCTTTTTCATGCCCACAAGTCCTAAGGCACCATCTGATGGCGCACAAAATTAAGAGATGTGTGGAAGATGTAAGAGAATTAAGATAAGTAAAGGAGAAGGACTCATCTCCTTAACTCCCAAAATAAATGACGTCACATTTTTTTCTTTGGCATGGTGAATGGCATGGAGGTGATGAATTCACATGGAACTCTTTCATATAAATCAGATAAATTAACTAATAATTAGATGGTTCAAACCCAATCACATTAGGTCAAGACAACAAGTCTAGGATTAGCACAAACACATTTTCACTGAACCCAATTGGGAACTTGGGTTAATTCATATGCTAGCAATTCAATTAACTCATTGAATTCATAATAAATCCAAATAGATTAGACTAAGACTAAATTTTTATTATGTGTAATCCATTGAATTCTAAATCTAGCCAGTAGTGAACCCAACTCTCGATGTAACCCTAATCCGATTGGATTAGGTCATCTCAAGAGTTTCAATCAACTAGGACTCTTCCTAATTGATTTTTGAATTAAACTCTTTTAATTCTAACAAGTTCATAAGCTAAGATTGACATCTAACAATATGTCATGACTATCTAAAAGATTTCAAATTTGATAAAAATATCAAAATTATCCTTCCGTGGTGAGTTATCGTGCAATTCAATCCTTCGATCACACAACATCCCGAAAAGGCCATGGGTATGAAAATATATCAAACTCAGATACCTATCTATATGTATCTTGATCCGATGATGATAACTCGATTAATGAACTAGTAAAAATTATTTCTACTGTTTATCCCTGCTCTAGCTAGAGACTCTCAGAGTCATCATCTTATGAGATCACATAGGATGTACTCTTCTCCTACAAGGAGTGATCGATTCCTTATTGACCACTCACAATCTCTATGCATATTTTGCCATACCTAGAATATCCCACATACATCTCAAAGTGGTGTGCTAGAAAATAAATCAAAGTAAGGATCTATGTACACAAGGTACCATGATGATCTCAGGTCAAAGGATTACATGCACCACTCTCACTGAAGAATCATCTGTCGACATGCTGTAAGGCTCCATCAGATGTTCTTCTTGTGGATCTATTCAGTGAACTCATTCTCTAATAAATACTTACATCCTTGTATTAGTGTCATCACACAAGTGATTATGAGATTTACCATTCTCTCCATTGAGCATACATAGAATGTACTAGTCTTACTGGTATCATCGATCTCCGACTCGATCATCCAGTGTCTGAAAATATTTTAGATTGAGACATCAAGATTTTAGATCTCAATAGCATGATCTCATCATGATCCTAAAATCATTATCCTAATCTATGGGGTTTATCATAATCATAAAAATATGATGCAGCAAATGATAAAACATAATACCTAATGAATAAAATAACTAATGTCATGCAAATGAATAGAAAGAAAATAAAGAAAAGTCCCTTCACATCCCCATACGATTGGCTTGTAGGATATTATTCTTTCAAACTTCCACTTGCACTAAAGTCAATCGCCCCTATACCTGATGCCCATGCAATCAGGGTGGCGATTACACTGCTGCTGTGTAAGGCTTAGTGAATTGATCTATTATTATGTTCTTAATATTACTTTATGATTAAATCATAAATGAGATGAAAGTACCTAGGATGTGTGTGGATACCTAGTGAGATCATACCCAACTTAATGATGAACCTTACATCAAACAACTTTCTTAAGCAATCTTCACTAACAATATTAAACTGAAACAAATACAGTTTGCTATTTAAAATTTTTTCAATTCACTGCTCCTCTAGTACTTCTCAAGTATTTTGAAAATACTTTTCACAGTTTTCAAAAATCCTATCATGGATTTGTCTGAAAATGATAATTATGCACAAGACATAAATCTCATCAGGCTAGATATATTGACTATACGGGTGAGTAAACTCCTTTACACTCATTCATGTTGAACCCCTTCAATATAAATTTTATGTACTTTGACTGGGACAAGCCTAACATCCACTTACATCGATCACTATAGATGCCAAGTAAACTGGATGCTTAACCCAAATCTATTCCATGAAAACTTTTGTGATAAGCATATTATTGACCAAGTGTAATATTGGGACTACCTTCCCAATATACTTTATGTTACCCACATACATAACCAAGAAGTTAGTGGGACTCCCATCTATCTTCTTGCACACACACGTAGTTCATCTATATTTGATATAGTCAAATATTTTGATTATCTCATCAAAAATAGAAGTACCTACTCCTCAATTCTTGTTTTAATTCATAAATACATTTGCCCTCTCACTAGAGCCAAACTCTCTAGATGGTATATGGCAATAGTAAAAATTCAGATTGACATTCCTGTTAGTAACCTGTTGGGTCATACCCATAGGTACTTCAACCATAGTCTATACTTGGTTGATGTACAGAGAGTTCATTTCGAAAGTTATAGTTTCAAGCCATCTGTCAGGGTCTCTACTCATGATAATTTTTGAATAGATCAAGAAAACATTATTCACAATAATGTATGGTGTATAGCCATTCTCAATGATAAATCCATATTTAAGTGGTACATTATGCACTCAAATTGACTTTCGGTGAGGAGGTGTGTTTCATGGTTGTGCCTTATCAATGAGCATATTTGGTCGAAGATCAACTTGTGGATACTCCACAGGTTATGAAAATTCATAGGTCATGAACTTCTCAAGTTCAATTATCCTCTCACTGTCCTCTTCTTAAATTTTTTTTTTCCTAAAAGGTGGCATATCTACTAACAAAATACTTTTTGTCTAGTAGGGTGGTAGAAATGGTATCTCATACTATTCTTTAGAATAACCTATAAACATATATGAACCTGTTTTAGCACAAACTTATGTACATCAACTCTTTTCACATAAGCTGGCAACCTTCCCTTTTGCCATTTCCATATCTCATATGGAGTGCTCGTATCAGTTTTTATAGATATCTAATTCAAAATATATACAGCAACTTTCAGGATATTTTCTGGAATAAGAATTAAAATTTGTGAAGCATATTAGAGAATACACCATATCTCATATGAAGTGTCCATCTCTAGGTCGAGATATTATTAATCTTCGAACATCCATAAGTTCAAGACTTCATACCTTGCTTGCCCTGAGATATGTGATCATCACATATTTATTTCTTGTTCTCATCAACATGAAGAACAACATCATTGAATGATAAAAATATAAGACCATTATCATTAATTCATTGCCATAAAATTTATCTAAAAGAGAGTAACATTTACTCTCTACATTAATTTTAAAACTATCTATAATAGCAAAAAATTTGAAATAATGTTTCTGATAAATTTAGACATATAACAATGATCTACTAATTTCTAAAATTTTGCTAGAAGGTTATATAGATTACTATAGTCTCAGCATGAATGAACTATTTATCAGTGCCAAAAGACAGGTAGTCTCCTCACTTCAGCTTTATAGGTCCCACAATATTTTGCATAAGAAAAATCTATATAAGGTATCACATATCTAATATTTTAAAGCTGAAATACTCAATGATAATTAATTTATATCACATACAAATTATTAGCAGATATAATTTTTGCATCCTACTCCTGCTTCATACTTGCAAGACAACTCTTGCAATTTAATTCTAATGTTCATCATTATTGTAATAATAAATTAGATACCCTTAGTGAAGATATTTTTTACCTTTATTTTTTTAACCATTCCATGAAATTCGATCAAACAAAATATTATGTAGTGATAGTAAAGATGCAAATATGTATATAAGAACATATAAGGACTCCTTATGATGACATGCACAAGTTAGACGAGATTTTTTATCTAATTGTATCTCTCACTATTTTAGTGAATTTCATAGTCCTCAAGTATGAAATTGAGAAAAACTATCATCAAGTTCTTTAGTGGGGTTGAGATCCCAATTCCTCATAAAAAGCCTTGTGAATAGCACAACAAGCTCCTATGAGTTCAAGGATAGATAATTCTTTACCAATTGCATTTCATACAACTCTCAACATAACTTTTGCCTCTAAAATACTTATAGCCTTGTGGATAGTATAATAAACTATAGTATTTTAGTTAAGTGATATCCTTCAATCCTATATGGTCATATCTGAATAATACTATCTTTGTGGATAGCACAACAAAGCAGCATTATCAAAATATG
The DNA here is from genome assembly GCF_000442705.2 of Elaeis guineensis. Taxonomy (NCBI): domain Eukaryota; kingdom Viridiplantae; phylum Streptophyta; class Magnoliopsida; order Arecales; family Arecaceae; genus Elaeis; species Elaeis guineensis. The sequence continues at coordinate 69,255,775 of NC_026003.2, forward strand.
TCATAAACATCACTAAGTCAACATCATACCAATCACTATAGCAAGCCTTGTGGATAGCACAACAAACTCACTATAGTTTTTGACATACTCTATTGACCTAGTATGAACTAAGTACAATTAGCTTCATTATGCACCAAGACAGTATTAAATCAGTCCCCACATCAAGCCTTGTGGATAGCCCAACAAGCCTACTATGGTTCTTGATATAATACAGTCTTAGCATGAAGGAAAGCATAGATAGTATTCTTAACACTTTGCCATTATGACAATATAATTTAAGTGAGAGACTTAAGTCTCATGCACATCTTAAACATTTATTCATGCATCATATGCAATCTAATTTTTAAATCTAACTACTAGCATATAAGAGCATATAAAGGAAGACAAATGGTTATGGACTTTTGAAAAAAATCATTTGAGCCACAGGATGATCTATGGATCTAACCCTATGTGTATCATAGATTGAACCATCTCATGGTTAATCTTAACGCGCCACTGCTCTCCAATTGTTTGGTAGTCTAGTCTTCATCTCCATGAAGTCTACTATGAATGCTTGATCTTTATTTGAAAATCGAAAGAAATAATTTCTATCTATTTTTAAATAATTTTTTTTCTATTATTTAACATCAATATGTAAAAAAAAAATCTCAATTAATAGTTGAAAATATTCAAAAAAAAGATTCAGTTGATAATATAATGCATCTGGGGCACCCAGCTCCTATTGCAACTCTTGCAGATGCATTTATATAATCAACCAATAAGAAAGTATTCATACATATATCCATCACATAGATGTACCATAGTCCATAACCTCACAACATGCATTTTATAACAATTATAAAACATAATATTAAGCTACTCATGTTATTTTTATTGTGATATCATTCATACACATGTCAATAAAGATGTTTGAATTTATGGGCATAGGATAGATCTAGGATTTTCGATTTGGATTCAATACTTGACCCAATATTAATTTCAAGTCAATTATTTGTCATCCATTTGAGTTAAGTTGATCAATTCTTAGGTTAACCTAAATTCAATTAGGTCAACATAGATTCGATCAACCATGACTCAAATCCTAATCAAATTAGATAAATGACAATTAGACCAACCTAAATTTAAACATGACTTCTAATCAAATTAGAACTATAAATTTGATTTAATCTATAATCATTAATTCTAATCATATTAGAACAATGAATTATAGTTAAACCAATCTATCGATAAAAATTCTAATCCATGCCTGATGCATCCTTTCCATGACCAAATTTTTTTCAGCTCCACACATACCTCGAGCAACAACCAAAATGGTCGACCCACAATAGTGAGTATCCGATAACATGGTGTTCGGCACTTGGATCTTAGGTAAATACATCAAATATAAAAATCTTAAGTCTTGGCAATGTACATCCATATGTAGCATTCCAAGGGTCCGCGCATCACATGCACTGGATTTAAATTTCAACAAAAAATAGATCATGGGATCTAATCTTAAACTTGTCTCACAAGTCAAAAGACCATGAAATTTTATATCCAAGGTTTGAACATCAATTGATAACACTTTATTATAAACAAAAATATATCAAGAACATCAAGTAAACATTAATAAGAAAATCTAATTTTGACATAGTTTGAATTGGATCTAATCCATATCACAAAAATAATATGAAATTTGATTGAATCAATCAAGGGTGGCTCTAATACCACTGTTGGATTTCAATGACACAGCAGAATATAGATTTTAAAATTTTGAACATGCATTCAATAATTAAAAATAATGTTAACAATTAAATAAGAGTACTGGAACCAAAACCCTAGAAACTCCTTGAAGATTACAATCAAACAATCAAAAATATACATATCAAGAAGAGACCAGAAGTCATATACCAATGAGAAGATCATGATCTGGTAATTTTGATACCTCCATGAGACTTCAAAGTAGAAACCCTCTAACGGTGATCCACACGAGATTGGTTAGGGCCCTTCCCAATTCGTCATGATGCTGTAGCCTTCTTCGCATGCCAACCATCCTTCGCAAGAACTGGTTACACCATCGCTTGTATGCCTTCATGACCTCCACTAGGATCTCTTTAGAAATTCTTTTCCAAAAGATCACCCCACACAAAAATCAGATTTAATGTTCAACACATGAACAATCTGATTTTTGGACAAGCATCTCATACTTTCCATTTTCTCTCTTCCCTTTCTTTCTATTTTTCTCTTCCTTTTCATTATTTTTTTTACTTCAAATTTTTTCTACATCTTCTTTATCTAATCTCATGTCCAAACTACTTTTTGGATGAATTTTATGCAATATGGGATGCCCCTTATATAAAGAATGAAGGGGTGCCATATAAGTCACCAAGGGGCGCCAACTTTTAGCATCCCATCTTCCTTATACGCACAAATTAATTTTTTGTATGTAATCTAAAGCTTCAAGGTATGGAATAGAAAGTGATTTATAAATACAAGGACTCTTTCTCTGCTAAGAAAAATCTAGACACCATCTTATGGTGCGTGGAAAAGGAATCAGTGTGAGATACCAAGAGTCCTTAACAATTAAGACTCTTCCATAAACTCAATGCATATATGAAAGGGTGTCCAATTAATTTGGCATTCAAACTTCTTGCCAGAGAATGACTCTTCCTTCTCTTTTGTGCCCATAATCCCAAGAGGCATCTCATGTCATGAGAAATTAAGAAATGCATGGAGAAATAAAGGGAAGAATTAAGAGTCCAATGTGAAATAGACTCTTCCATTTCAACGCATAAAAAGTGGGCATCCCATATTTTTTTTTGGCATGGAGTTTCTTTCTAGAGAAGGACTCCTCCTCTTCCATGCCCACAAGTCCCAAGGTGCCATCTGATGGTGCACAAAATTAAGGGACGTGTGGAAGATGTAAGAGAATTAAGATAAGTAAAGGAAAAGGACTCCTCTCCTTAACTCCCAAAATAAATGACGCCATATTTTTTTCTTTGGCATGGTGAATGGCATGGAGGTGGTGGATTCATATGGAACTCTTTCATATAAATCAGATAAATCAACTAATAATTAAATGATTTAAATCTAATCATATTAGGTCAAGGCAATAAGTCTAAGGTTAGCACAAACATATTTGCACTGAATCCAATTGAGAACTTGAGTTAATTCATGTGCTAGCAATTTAATTAACCCATTGAATTTATAATAAATCTAAATAGATTAGATCAAGATCAAATCTCTATTGTGTATGATCTATTGGATTCTAAATCTAGACAGCAGTGGATCCAAACTCTCGACGTAATCTTAATCCGATTGGATTAGGTCAGCTCAAGAGTTTCAATCAACTAGGACTCTTCCTAATTGATTCTTGAATTAAATTCTTTTAATTCTAATAAATTTATAAGTTAAGATTAATGTCTAGTAATGTGTCATGACTATCTAAAAGATTTAGAATTTGATGAAAGTATTAAAATTATCCTTTCATGGTGAGTTACCGTTCAATTCAATCCTTCGATCACACAACATCTCGAAAAGGTCATGGGCATGAAAATATGTCAAACTCAAATATCTATCTATATGTATCTCAATCTGATGATGATGACTCAATTGATAAATTAGTAGAAATTATTTATAAGAGTCATCATCGTATGAGATCACATAAGATGTACTCTCCTCCTACAAGAAGTGATCGATTCTTTATTGACCACTCACAACCTCCATGCATACTTCGTCATACCCAGAATATCTTACACACATCTCAAAGTGGTGTGCTGGAAAATAAACAAAGTAAGGATCCATGTACATATGGTACCATAGTGATCTCAGGTCAAAAGATCACATGCACCACTCCCACTGAAGAACCATCTGTCGACATACTGTAAGGCTCCATCAGATGTTCTTCCTATGGGTTAGTTCAGTAAACTCATTCTCTAACGAACACCTATATTCTTGTATTAGTGTCACCACATAAGTGATTGTGAGATTAACCACTCTCTTCATCAAGCATACATAGGACGTTCCAGTCTTACCAGTATCATCGATCTCCGATTCGATGATCCAATGACTAAAAATATTTTAGATTGGAGCTATAAAAATTTTAGGTCTTACTGGCATGATCTTATCATGGTCTTAAAATCATTGTTCTAGTCTATAAGGTTTATCATAATCATAAAAGTATGATGCAGCAAACGATAAAACGTAATACTTCATGAATAAAATAACTAATGTCATGCAAATGAGTAGGAAGAAAATAAAGAAAAATCTCTTCGCATCCCTATGTGATTGGCTTGTAGGGCACTATTCTTTTACAGAGATCAAAGAGATTAATCTTCTTTTGCCTATTCGATGGATTCTCTTATGACGTGTAGGGATATCATTGTGATATGATTTCATGAAGAAGAAAAGTGAATAGATTTTTATGTATTATTTTGATCATAAATATATTTAGATTAGATCTAAACTAATTTATAATTTATTACAATAAGATAAAATTTAGATATAAAATTATTTTAAATATGAATAGCATGTTACATAAGATGTAATCGGTATTGATCTAAAAATTATCATGATGCATGAGATGTATGTATAAAGTTTGGATCATACCTATAAATGTTTAATTATGAAACATATTATAAAAATTTATTTTAATAAATTAAAATATATGGTATGCTTTATCTAAAATTCTGATAGAATAGTTCTATAGACTAAAACACACGTTTCATTCACTCAATTTTGAATTAAGTTTGAATATTCTAGATTTGAGAATTGAAGATTATTAAGACACCACATAAATTGATGGGCAAAGGGTTAGCTTGAATCGGATCCTTCTAATAGGTTAGACCTAGGGTTAGAAATACATATGGATCAAGTAGAGAAATTGATTAAATCTAATCAAGTGTTGAATTAGATTAGGTCAGTAATTCTCTAGATCAATCTCAATAGTTGAAGTTTAATTAAGTCCATATTTTTGACCTAATAAATGGACCATGATCATGGCTCTTGTTGGAAAATATGTCTCAAAAGCCAATCATCAACCTGTTGATGGTTGAGCAACCTTGTATTGTAATTGATTTATTAATAAATAAAATATATTTTTGATATTTTCATCATAAGTTTACATCTTCTAATGAACTCCGTTGTTGTGATGAAGTCCTTAGGACTATTTAGATTCAATAAAGAGAAGATTTATCGATTAGTCCTTAAAACTGTCCACAATCAAATGATAGGCTGTTAATAAGGACGACAGCTTCTATTGAGCATCGATCGCTGTAGGCCATATGAGTTGGTTGTCCTCTTAACCAAGGAGTGTGGAGACACTGGTATGGCATATAGGTGAGATATAAGGATACATCATCATTGAATGTGACCAACTCTAGAGCATTCTGCTGTCGAGAATGTCTCTGATGTGATATAGGTATAAGTGTCCCTTAGACCTGAGATTGCCTCAGTGATTTGCAAGCAACTCACTGTGCTTTGGTACTGTACTAACTGAATTTTTAATTTAGTGATGGAAGGCTTCTGGGCACAGTCAAGTACTTATGAAGTCAGAGTGTGATCGAGATGGGATTGACCACTCCAAGAGTTGGAGAAGAATGAGTCGCTGTATTTCAATTTAGTAAAATCTTGGCCAGGATAATCCATCAGATGAATTTGATATTTTGAAATACAATGTGGACAACCTGATCAGAGTTGACAGTTGAACTCTGAGGTGTCCTATGAGTATTTTGATCAAGGGGATGAATTATATAGAAACTATATCCGCATGGGTTCTAAGGATGTTGTTTTACACATTCGACCTATCCGACCATCGGATATCATTGCTAGATGGTCACTTTGATTGGTATAAAAATTTATTCTTATACTATCAGCTTAGGTTCGAACCTATGAGGTCACACACATTAGAGTTCATGATCCGATCAGATGGTTGATCAACGATTAAGAATCATTCTAGGATTAAACGATCAATACGATTGATATTTAACCTAGTACAAATGTTGCAGGAGGATCGATTAGCAATTTGATTGCTAATTGGCTTAATTTGATTAAGCCAATGGATTGAGATTAATTATAATTGAATATAATTTAATTAGATTTAGTTTGAGCTTGATTGGATCAAGTCCAATTTGTTTATTGGATAAGCCAAGTACAAAAAAAAACTAGTCCTAGTCCAATTAGGACTTGGGTCAACCTAATTTCTAATTCGATTAAAAAATTAAATCAGATTTAAATTTAATTTAATCTGATTAAATTAGATTCTTAATTAGGTTAAGATCTATTTTAATTAGGTTAATTTGGTTTTGGTTTGAGAAACCAAATTTGAACAAGTCATAGATTGAATCCTAGTAAGACTAGGATTCCACCTTGTGCCACCTTAGCCCCCTATGCCCACTCTCTCTTATTTTGTGTGACAAAACCTTCTCTCCTAGGCCCTCACACATGCCCAAAGCTTTCCACTCTTTCTCTCTTACATGGTATGTGGTTGTGGACCAAGTCAAAGTAGGAATTAGTTTGAATTTCAAATTCTATGAGATAGAATTTTCAGAAACAAAACTCTTTTCTTATTGCACTGATTTTATCCAAATTTTTTTTAATATTTTTGTGACTTTTATGGCATATATTATATACCCTTTTCTAATGGTCCATGGCAGAAAAAGAAGGAGGGGGCACCCAAGAGTTGGGCACCACTTATCTTGCCCTGTTTGGATTTTTCTTGACTAGATATTTGACCTAGACAAGGTCTCTTCATATCTCATTATTTAAGATGAATTTCTTCTTAAAACTTTTGTGGATTATAAAGCATTGAGAGACCTTTGGGTGTGTAGAAATCAGGAAGAAAAAGTTTTTGGACATGGGATATAATAGATACGAATGTAGGTGTCTAGGTGAGAGCAAAGAGAAGAAGAAGGGGTCTTCTTCTAGGGTTGCTGAGTTCATCTCTTCCCTTCCTTCATCTGTGAGTTTTTTGAGAGTGTCTCATATCTAAAACTCCTTCTCCTTCTTTTCATCTTTAGAAGAGTCCAAATCAAGAAGAAGAAGACATCTGATCGATCATCGAAGAAGGATCAGCACAGTACTAGTATACTGTACTGATTTCTTGGATCAGGACTTCTGATCATGATTCGTGGGCTCATGTGGATGACTCCTAGAGACCGAACGCATGTGCAGCTCACAACATCATCCTCAAGCTCAGATAAACAAAGTTAGAATGTCTAACTTGCAAGGTAATAGATCTGATCTATTATATTTTACATACATTAGATGTAGTATAGAAATATATTGATATGATCAACATATAGTTCTTGCTCTTTATATTTTAATTTTTGATTTAATATCATATAATAATCATGTAATAGAATCTTAGATCTAAGGATTCTCTAATTTTATAAGATAAATTTTGATTTATTTTAGTCTTCCGCTGCCTGATCTTGAAAAAATTTCAAGATCTAACCCTGAAACCCTAGATCTGGTTCCTTTCAATTGGTATCAGAGCCTAGGTTGTTTATTATATGATTATTTATACATGCTTAGATTATTTCTTAGATTAGATCTAATTTATAATCTAATTGTTAAATCTAAAATTAAAATTTATAGATCAATCACGAACTGTAGGTTATCCTACTGTAAGGTTTATCCCTTACAGTGCAAAGGTTGTCCTAGTTCGTGTAGATCTATCTTTAATCATAAATTTGTTAGATATGATCTAAATTAAATTTATAATTTATTAGATTTAAAAAATATTTAAATCTAAAATAAAATCTTTTTGTTAATAATTTTCATGCAAAGAACCATCATATATTTGTTTGAAAAATTTGCACAGTTTAAAGTTGAAATTATTTTAATTACATGAACCTGTTTCGATTAGATCTAAAGTAGTTTAATGCTTATTTCACTTGCATTTTGATTATGAATCAAATATGCAACTTGATTGGTAGAACTATGTTATAAAATATTTTACAAATATGAAAATTATTTTCGAAAAGCCGAATCCCAACCCTCAGTCCAAAACTTAATTGAAAATTAAGAAGTTGTTTGATTAGGTTCTAGGATTATGAATTGAAGAACCTAAGACAAACAATAACACATTGGGTTAATAGGTTAGTAGAAATTAGGTCCAATAATTAGGTTAGACCTAAGGTTAGATTAAAGATGGACTTAATTAGAGAATTGACTAAATCTAATCAATTATTATCTTAGATTAGGTCAAGGATTCTCTAGATCAATTATAATAGTTGTAGTTGGTCAAATCCATGTCTTTAACGAGAACCAAATGGACTTGATTCTTGGCTAAGCGGTCTAGCATGAACTATTAGGTTGATCTAATCGAAACTAATTAAACCAATTGGTGTCTAAGATAAACCAGACCGATGATTTTTAATTGGGAGCCCGCTTACCTGATCATTTCTGATGGTGTCTAAGGCAAGCTTTGGCAGACCCTTCCACCGATCGAACTTACCTAGCCTCTTGGTGAAATTATATTTTGATCGGATCACCTGACTATTCGAGTTGACCCATGTCAGCTAGGTAAATCAGTGTGACTGATTTAGGTACTCCTAGACCAGCCCTTTTAATGATCTCCCTTAAGTTGACTTGGTGAAGCCAGTGGGAGGATCATGATAAGCTGGTTCATTTGACCTCCTCCTTTAAATCAATTACATCTTTTAAAATTATTAGGTCCTTAAAATGAAATAGTTATAGTGATAACTAGATCATAGCCTCCCATTAAGTGGATGATAATGGGTCCATCAATTGGATAATCATTGGAGGCCCAAAGGCCTGGTGCTTATCGGCTGATGGAATTGTCATTCATAATATGATTTCTTGACTGCATCTTTCTAAATGGTGATTAGGTTAGCCAACCAAAGTTGAGCCTAATCATTCATTGGCTAGATGGGCCAAGTATGGTCATGTTAATGGTTGGACCTAACCAGACCTTTTCTGTGGAGGCCAAAGCCTACTGATTAGGGATTGGGACAAAATTAAAATTACTAAAAATTATTTAGAGAAATAATTGGTTAGCAAAATTAAAATTATTAAAAATTATTTAAAGAAATAATTGGTTATGAACCTACCCTTAGATATACATGGGTTGGCCAATCAAAGTTGGGCTTGTGTGCAGTCTAAGTGGATTCTAGTACCCACTAAGAAATTAGGATAATTCTTCGAATTGGAGGTAGAGGCTACCAATTCAAATAAAATAGTGGGAGAAACCTTTTGATTAAAGTCCAAATCTTTAGGTTTAATGAATCAATTACTAATTAGGTTATAGTTTTTCTTTGTGCAGATATGGCCACTTCCCCATCACTCCGATCATTGTTGGATAATGAAAATTTGGTGGGACCCAACTTCGGTAGCTGGTATCGAAAGTTGAAGATAGTCCTAGAGCATGAACGGATCCTATATGTGATAATGGATCCTGCACCTGAGGAGCCAGCTGCCAATACACGTGGAACAGTCAGAGACACTTATTAGAAGTGGCTCAATGATCGGATCACAGTACGCTGCATCATGTTGGCTGTCATGAGCAATGAGTTCAGTCGCAGATTTGAGATGGCTCAGCCAAAGGACATGCTTCAAGTGTTGGAGGATGCCCTTGGCACACCCGATGATGTAGAGAGGCACAAGACTAGTTGTGCCATCTTCAATGCCAAAATGCGAGATGGTGCCTCTGTCACTGATCATGTATTGTACATGATCGAGCTGATGGAGCATTTGAGCAAGCTCGACATTTCCTTGCATGAGCAGCTTGGGAAAGATGCAATACTGAACTCGTTGCCCAAGTCTTATCTCCCATTCCTCACTCATTATAGAATGACAAAGCCTGAAGTAAACTACCATGGGTTACGGGGTTACTTCAGAACTTTGAGAAAGATCACCAACTCCACAAGGAGTCGGTGAACTTAGTGGGAGGTTCGTCTTCTAGTTCTCGACCCTTTAAAAAAGAGAAGAAGAACAAGAAGAAGAAAGTGAAGAAGGTGCAAGTTCAGGTTGGAACATTAGTGCAGGGCCAGACCAAAAAGATCAAGCCTAATATGAGTTAAGCTGAATGCTTCTTTTGCAAGAAGCAGGGGCACTAAAAAAGGAACTGTCCTCAGTACATTGTCTTCCTGGATCCGAACAGGCAGAGAAAGAAGCAAGCTGTTGCTGGATAAGGTATTTATATGATAACTCCTTGCAATTTCTCTATTTGTGATATTACTGACTGGATATTGGATATCGATAGCCCTTACCATATTTATAATTCGTTGCAGGGGTTGCAGGTCAGTAGGAGATTCGAGCAAGACGAGAGGTTCCTGAACGTTAGAGATGGAAGACCAGTTCCAGTTCTAGCATTAGAAATCTTGAAACTTGTATTTGAGTCCCATACCGTAGTTCTTAATGATTGTCATTTTTATTCCATTTTTTTTTAAATATTATTTCTGTAGGCCTTCTGGCCAAAAATGATTATGAAATTTCAATAAAGAAACAAATTTGTAATATCATTATGAATGGTGTTACTATTTTTTGTGGACATTTGAACAATGGTGTGTATATGTTATCACAACTGTTAACATAGTCTATTCTACTGGCAAGCACCCTAGATTAGATAGTGTATCAGATATCTACTTATGGCACTGTAGGCTAGGTCATATAAATAAGAATAGGATAAACATGTTGACTCAAGAGGAAATCCTCGAAGTCAATGATTGTGAATTACTTCCAACCTGTGAGTCCTGTCTTCTTGGTAAAATGACCAAGTCACCTTTTACTGAAAAAGGTGAGTGAGCTACTAAGCTCTTGGGCCTAGTACATACTGATGTATGCGGGCCTATGATCACAAGTGCTAAAGATGGATATTTCTACTTCATCACTTTCACGGATGATCTATCCAGATATGGATATGTCTATCTGATGAAACATAAGTTGGATTCATTTGAAATGTTCAAACAATTACAAAGTGAAGTAGCAAAATGAACTGGGAAGAGTATTAAAACTCTTCGATCTGACCGAGGAGGGGAATACCTTTCTGGTGAGTTTCTCAAATATCTAGGAGAGAATGGGATTCTCTCCTAATGGACTCCTTCAGGAACACCACAGCATAATGGTATGTCTGAAAGAAGAAATCAGACTCTGTTAGACATGATCCGATCCATGATGGGTTTTGCCAGTTTGCCGATATCTTTTTGGGGATATGCACTCGAATCGACCTGTTATTTGTTAAATAGGGTTCCAAGTAAGTCTGTAATTAAGACTTCATATGAGATATGGACAGGACGTAAGCCAGCACTTTCATACCTTAGGGTCTGGGGGTGTCCGACTTATGTCAAATGATTAGTTACAGATAAACTTGGACCTAGGTCTGACAAATACACTCATAGGGTACCCCAAAGAGATCAAAGGATATTTTTTCTACCATGCTGATGAACAAAAGGTGTTCGTCAGCCTTAAGGCAATTTTTTAGAAAAAGAGTTCTTTGGTGAAGGAACTATTGCCTCTAAGATTGAACTTGATGAAGTTTAACAGGTAGAAGGACCGACACCAATAGCTGAATTTGAGTCGGATTTGATTAGATCAGATCTGGAGCCCAATGTACCTACACCATTAAGGTGATCCGATAGAGTACCGCATCAACCAGACAAATGCTACGATTTCTTGATCTGGAATGGTGATCCCATTGAACTCGATGAGAACGATGAGGATCCGATCACCTATATGGATGCAATACAGAGATCTAATTATGAGAAATGGCTTGAAGCCATGAAATCTGAAATAGAGTCCATAAAGGTCAACGATGTATGGACATTGGTTGATCCACCTGAAGGGATTAAACCCATTGGGTGTAAATGGGTCTTCAAAAGAAAGAGGGGTGTAGACGGAAAGGTGGAGACCTATAAAGCCCATCTGGTTGTCAAGGGGTATCGTCAACATTATGGTATTGACTATAACGAGACATTCTCCCCTGTGGCAATGCTCAAATTTATTCGGATAATACTTGTAATAGCTACCCATCTGGATTATGAAATCTGGTAGATGGATTAAAGACAGCTTTCCTGAATGGAGAGCTGATCGAAGAGGTGTATATGATACAACCTGAGAATTTTACATTCACAGATGAGTCCAAGGTGTGCAAGCTTCAGAGATCCATTTATGGATTGAAACAAGCTTCTCAGAGTTGGAACGTGCATTTTGATAAGGTGATCAAAACGTATGGCTTCGTTAAGAATGGAGAAGAGTCCTGCATCTATAAATGGGCAAATGATCCAGTTGTGGTATTCCTTATCTTGTACATGGATGACATTCTCTTAATCGGGAATGATATCCCTGCACTACAGGGAATAAAAGTTTGGTTGTCATCACAGTTATCCATGAAGGACTTGGGTGAAGTATCCTACATTCTAGGGATGAAGATCTATAGGGATAGATCTAAAAGGATGCTTGAGTTATTCCAGTCCACGTACATAGACACTATGCTGAAGAGGTTCAGCATGAAGAATTTTAAGAAGGACTATCTATCGATAGGCCGTGAAATTTCTCTCTCTAAGAAGGATTGTTTGACAATACCTGAAGAGAGAGAGCGTATGAGTAGAGTCCCATATGCTTGATCATGGGATCTATCATGTACGTCATGATATGTACAAGAACAGATGTGGCATACTCACTAGAAGTAGTGAGTAGATACCAATCTGATCCTGAAGAAAATCACTGAAAAGTGGTTAAAACCATCCTTAAGTATTTGAGAAATACTAAGGACCAATGGTTGGTTTATGACGAGTCAGATATGAAACTTGTGGGATTCACAGACTCCAGCTTTCAATCTGACCATGATGACAGCAGAAGCGTATCGGTTATATCTTTACTTTGTATGGTGGAGCCATCTGCTGGAAGAGTTTCAAGCAGCATACTGTGGCAGACTCTGTTTGTGAGGTGGAGTACATCGCAGCATCAAATACTGCGAAGGAAGCTATGTGGCTGAAAAAATTCATCATCGAGCTCGGAGTAGCACCCTCCCTCAATGGTCTGGTCTTGCTTACTGCGACAGCACTAGTGCTATTGCTCAGGCGAAGGAACCCAAAGCACACCAACAGACGAAGCACATTTTGCATCACTTCCACCTGATCTGGGAGATCGTGGATCGAGGTGACATCGACCTTCAGAAGATCGATGGAAAGGAGAACCTGACCGACCCCTTCACTAAAGCCCTGGCGATAAAGGAGTCGACAACCACAAGTCAAAGATGGGTATTAGATACTGTGCCAAGTGGCTTTAGGATAAGTGGGAGTTGTTAAAAAATATGTCCCAAAAGTCAATCGTCAATCTGTTGACAGTTGAGCAACCTTGTATTGTAATTGATTTGTTAATAAATAAAATATATTTTTGGTATTTTCATCATAAGTTTTCATCTTCTAATGAACTCCATTGTTGTGATGAAGTCCTTAGGACTATTTAAATTCGATAAAGAGAGGATTTATCGATTAGTCCTTAAAACTGTTCACGACTAAATGATAGGCTGTTAATAAGGATGACAGCTTCTATTGAGCATAGATCGCTGTAGGCCATATGGATTGGTTGTCCTCTTAACCAAAGAGTGTGGAGATACTGGTATGGCATACGGTGAGATGTAAGGATACATCATCATTGAATATGACCAACTCTAGAGTATTCTGCTGTCGAGAATGTCTTTGATGGGATATAGGTATAAGTGTCCCTTAGACCTGAGATCGCCTCAGTGACTTATAAGCAACTCACTGTGCTTTGATACTGGACTAACTGAATTTCTAATTCAGTGACGGAAGGCTTCTAGGGACAATCAAATGCTTGCAAAATCAGAGTGTGATCGAGATTGGATTGACCACTCCAAGAGTTGGAGAAGAATGAGTCGCTGTATTTCAATTATCAAAACCTTGGCCAGGATGATCCATCAGATGGATTTGATATTTTGAAATACAATGTGGACAACCTGATCAGAGTTGACAGTAGAACTCTGAGGTATCCTATGAGCATTTTGGTCAAGAGGATGAATTATATGGAAACTATATCCGTATGGGTTCTAAGGATGTTGTTCTACACATTCGACCTATTCGACCGTCGAGTACCATTGCTAGATGGTCACTTCGATTAGTATAAAAAATTTATTCTTGTGCTACCAACTTAGGTTCGAATCTATGAGGTCACACACATTAGAGTTCATGATCCGATTGGATGGTTGATCAATGATTAAGAATCGTTCTAAGGTTAAACGATCAATATGATTGACATTTAACCTAGTGCAAGTGTTGCAGGAGAATCGATAAGCAATTCGATTGCTAATTAGCTTAATTTGATTAAACCAATGGACTGAGATTAAGTCTAATTGAATATAATTTAATTAAATTTAATTTGGGCTTGATTGGATCAAGTCCAATTGGTTTATTGGATAAGCCAAGTGCAAGAAAAAATTAATCCTAGTCCAATTAGGACTTGGGTCAATCTAATTTCTAATTCAATTAAAAAATTAAATCAAATTTAAATTTAATTTAATCTAATTAAATTAAATTTTTAATTAGATTATGACTATTTTAATTGGATTGATTTGATTTTAATTTGATTTGATTTGAGAAATCAAATTTGAACAAGTCATAGATTGAATCCTAGTAAGACTAGGATTCCACCTTGCACCACCTTAGCCCCCACACCCACTCTCTCTTATCTTGTGTGATAAAACCTTCTCTCCTAGGTCCTCACACATGCCCAAAGCTTTTCACTCTTTCTCTCTTACATGGTATGTGGTTGTGGACCAAGTCAAAGTAGGAATTATTTTGGATTTCAAATTCTATGAGATAGAATTTTAAGAAACTAAAACTCTTTCCTTATGGTACTGATTTTATCCAGATTTTTTTTGAGATTTTTATAGATTTTATGGTACATATTGTGAATCCTTTGCTGGTGGTCCATGATAGAAAAAGTAGGAGGGGGCGCCCAAGAGTTGGGCACGACTTGTCTTGCCTTGTTTGGATTTTCCTTGACTAGGTATTTGACCTAGACAAGCACTCTTCATATCTTATTATTTAAGATGAATTTCTTCTTAAAATTTTATGGGTTATAGAGTATTGAGAGACCTTTGGGGTGTGTGAAAATCAGAAAGAAAGAGTTTTAGGGTGTAGAGATATAATGGACAAAAAACTAGGTGTCTAGGTGAGAGCAAAGAGAAGAAGAAGAAGAGGGTCTTCTCTAGAGTTACTGAGTTCACCTCTTTCTTCCTCCATTTGTGAGTTTTATGAGAGTTTCTCACATCTAAAACTCCTTCTCCTACTTTCATCTTTGGAAGAGTCTAAATCAAGAAGAAGGAAGCATCTGATCGACCATCGAAGAAGGATCAGCACAGTACTAGCATATTGTGCTGATTTTCTGGATCAGGACTTCTGATCGTGATTCATGGGCTCGTGTGGATGACTCGTAAAGATCGGATGCATGTGCAGCTTGTAAACATCATCCTCAAGTTCAGATTAACAAAGTTAGAATGTCTAACTTGCAAGTTAATAGATCTGATCTATTATATTTACATACATTAGATGTAGTATAGAAACATGTTGATATGATCAACATGTAGTTCTTGCTCTTTATATTTTAATTTTAATTTAATACCATGTAATAATCATGTAATAAGATCTTAGATCTAGAGATTCTTAATTTTATAAGATAAATTTTGATTTATTTTAGTCTTTCGCTGTCTGATCTTGAAAAAGTTTCAAGATCTAACCCTGAAACTCTAGATCTGGTTCCTTTCAGCTCTGTGGTTGAGCTCGAATCTTCTGGTGGACCAAATCGAAACTAATTAACTAGTTGGTGTCTAAGGTAAGTTTGACAAATTCGATCAAATAATTTTTAATTGAAAGCTATTCACCTAGATGCGTCTACAGTGAGTTAAGAGCACATCCCTCTCACTAATCTCACTTATTTGACCAACATGATAGATTATATTTTGATTAGATCACTAGTCGATTCGTGCAGACCCATGCTGTCAAGGTGAATTAGTGTGATTGATTTAGGTATCTTTAGACCAGCTTATATCTAATTTTCTACATGACTCGGTGAAATCAGTGAGAAGATTTATAGCTTGCAGTTCAACTTCTTCTTTTATTCTCAGATTAAAGAAATCAAATCCTCTAAATTATTAAGTTCATAAAATAATAGAGTTGTGAGATAACTTGGTCATAGCCTTCCATTAAGGTGCATGATAATGAGTCCAATATTCTAAATAGACATTGAATGTGCCACATGCCTGGTGTCTATTACGTATTGAAATTATCATTCATCATATGACCATCATGATGTACCTTCTGTAGCAAAATTTTAGTACAAGGATAAAATAGTAATTTTAAAATTTTTTCAAAATCACTATTTACAGCAAAAAATAATTAATTAATCTAATTAATTAACATGTATTTACCCTACACTAGGATCTAAATATGATATACAGCATGCATGTATTTAAATTTGAAATTCAAATTTGAACAGTAAATAATTTACTGTTCTGTGTTCAGAATACAATACCTTTGTGTGGATAGTCGATCACCATAATTTGATCACCATCGGGAGAGTCTGATCGTTGCGACGCAGCCACACAGCATGTCTGGCCTCTGTGGATCGTCCACACGAGGCTCTCGATTTGATCGGCTCCTCACGAGTGCTAGCTCGTTGTAGAGCCTTTCAACGGTCGATGCTGATCGAACTCCTTCGATCAATGTCTGTCGATTCTTCGAACACTCTGGATCATCAGCAAGACATATTTGAGAGGATGTTGAAGATCTTCCTAAAATTTGGTGGGCTCACTATTGAGAATAGTGTCCCAAAGTCAATCGTCAGCCTGTTGATGGTTATGCTCATTTTTGTATAT
>NC_026003.2:69272708-69293167 GCF_000442705.2 Elaeis guineensis
TCTGATCTATTATATTTTACATACATTAGATGTAGTATAGAAATATTGATATGATCAACATATAGTTCTTGCTCTTTATATTTTAATTTTTGATTTAATATCATATAATAATCATGTAATAGAATCTTAGATCTAAGGATTCTCTAATTTTATAAGATAAATTTTGATTTATTTTAGTCTTCGCTGCCTGATCTTGAAAAAATTTCAAGATCTAACCCTGAAACCCTAGATCTGGTTCCTTTCAATTGGTATCAGAGCCTAGGTTGTTTATTATATGATTATTTATACATGCTTAGATTATTCTTAGATTAGATCTAATTTATAATCTAATTGTTAAATCTAAAATTAAAATTTTAGATCAATCACGAACTGTAGGTTATCCTGCTGTAAGGTTTATCCCCTTACAGTGCAAAGTTGTCCTAGTTCGTGTAGATCTATCTTTAATCATAAATTTGTTAGATATGATCTAAATTAAATTTATAATTTATTAGATTTAAAAAATATTTAAATCTAAAATAAAATCTTTTTTGTTAATAATTTTCATGCAAAGAACCATCATATATTTGTTTGAAAAATTTGCACAGTTTAAAGTTGAAATTATTTAATTACATGAACCTGTTTCGATTAGATCTAAAGTAGTTTAATGCTTATTTCACTTGCATTTTGATTATGAATCAAATATGCAACTTGATTGGTAGAACTATGTTATAAAATATTTTACAAATATGAAAATTATTTTCGAAAAGCCGAATCCCAACCCTCAGTCCAAACTTAATTGAAAATTAAGAAGTTGTTTGATTAGGTTCTAGGATTATGAATTGAAGAACCTAAGACAAACAATAACACATTGGGTTAATAGGTTAGTAGAAATTAGGTCCAATAATTAGGTTAGACCTAAGGTTAGATTAAAGATGGACTTAATTAGAGAATTGACTAAATCTAATCAATTATTATCTTAGATTAGGTCAAGGATTCTCTAGATCAATTATAATAGTTGTAGTTGGTCAAATCCATGTCTTTAACGAGAACCAAATGGACTTGATTCTTGGCTAAGCGGTCTAGCATGAACTATTAGGTTGATCTAATCGAAACTAATTAAACCAATTGGTGTCTAAGATAAACCAGACCGATGATTTTTAATTGGGAGCCCGCTTACCTGATCATTTCTGATGGTGTCTAAGGCAAGCTTTGGCAGACCCTTCCACCGATCGAACTTACCTAGCCTCTTGGTGAAATTATATTTTGATCGGATCACCTGACTATTCGAGTTGACCCATGTCAGCTAGGTAAATCAGTGTGACTGATTTAGGTACTCCTAGACCAGCCCTTTTAATGATCTCCCTTAAGTTGACTTGGTGAAGCCAGTGGGAGGATCATGATAAGCTGGTTCATTTGACCTCCTCCTTTAAATCAATTACATCTTTTAAAATTATTAGGTCCTTAAAATGAAATAGTTATAGTGATAACTAGATCATAGCCTCCCATTAAGTGGATGATAATGGGTCCATCAATTGGATAATCATTGGAGGCCCAAAGGCCTGGTGCTTATCGGCTGATGGAATTGTCATTCATAATATGATTTCTTGACTGCATCTTTCTAAATGGTGATTAGGTTAGCCAACCAAAGTTGAGCCTAATCATTCATTGGCTAGATGGGCCAAGTATGGTCATGTTAATGGTTGGACCTAACCAGACCTTTTCTGTGGAGGCCAAAGCCTACTGATTAGGGATTGGGACAAAATTAAAATTACTAAAAATTATTTAGAGAAATAATTGGTTAGCAAAATTAAAATTATTAAAATTATTTAAAGAAATAATTGGTTATGAACCTACCCTTAGATATACATGGGTTGGCCAATCAAAGTTGGGCTTGTGTGCAGTCTAAGTGGATTCTAGTACCCACTAAGAAATTAGGATAATTCTTCGAATTGGAGGTAGAGGCTACCAATTCAAATAAAATAGTGGGAGAAACCTTTTGATTAAAGTCCAAATCTTTAGGTTTAATGAATCAATTACTAATTAGGTTATAGTTTTTCTTTGTGCAGATATGGCCACTTCCCCATCACTCCGATCATTGTTGGATAATGAAAATTTGGTGGGACCCAACTTCGGTAGCTGGTATCGAAAGTTGAAGATAGTCCTAGAGCATGAACGGATCCTATATGTGATAATGGATCCTGCACCTGAGGAGCCAGCTGCCAATACACGTGGAACAGTCAGAGACACTTATTAGAAGTGGCTCAATGATCGGATCACAGTACGCTGCATCATGTTGGCTGTCATGAGCAATGAGTTCAGTCGCAGATTTGAGATGGCTCAGCCAAAGGACATGCTTCAAGTGTTGGAGGATGCCCTTGGCACACCCGATGATGTAGAGAGGCACAAGACTAGTTGTGCCATCTTCAATGCCAAAATGCGAGATGGTGCCTCTGTCACTGATCATGTATTGTACATGATCGAGCTGATGGAGCATTTGAGCAAGCTCGACATTTCCTTGCATGAGCAGCTTGGGAAAGATGCAATACTGAACTCGTTGCCCAAGTCTTATCTCCCATTCCTCACTCATTATAGAATGACAAAGCCTGAAGTAAACTACCATGGGTTACGGGGTTACTTCAGAACTTTGAGAAAGATCACCAACTCCACAAGGAGTCGGTGAACTTAGTGGGAGGTTCGTCTTCTAGTTCTCGACCCTTTAAAAAAGAGAAGAAGAACAAGAAGAAGAAAGTGAAGAAGGTGCAAGTTCAGGTTGGAACATTAGTGCAGGGCCAGACCAAAAAGATCAAGCCTAATATGAGTTAAGCTGAATGCTTCTTTTGCAAGAAGCAGGGGCACTAAAAAAGGAACTGTCCTCAGTACATTGTCTTCCTGGATCCGAACAGGCAGAGAAAGAAGCAAGCTGTTGCTGGATAAGGTATTTATATGATAACTCCTTGCAATTTCTCTATTTGTGATATTACTGACTGGATATTGGATATCGATAGCCCTTACCATATTTATAATTCGTTGCAGGGGTTGCAGGTCAGTAGGAGATTCGAGCAAGACGAGAGGTTCCTGAACGTTAGAGATGGAAGACCAGTTCCAGTTCTAGCATTAGAAATCTTGAAACTTGTATTTGAGTCCCATACCGTAGTTCTTAATGATTGTCATTTTTATTCCATTTTTTTTTAAATATTATTTCTGTAGGCCTTCTGGCCAAAAATGATTATGAAATTTCAATAAAGAAACAAATTTGTAATATCATTATGAATGGTGTTACTATTTTTTGTGGACATTTGAACAATGGTGTGTATATGTTATCACAACTGTTAACATAGTCTATTCTACTGGCAAGCACCCTAGATTAGATAGTGTATCAGATATCTACTTATGGCACTGTAGGCTAGGTCATATAAATAAGAATAGGATAAACATGTTGACTCAAGAGGAAATCCTCGAAGTCAATGATTGTGAATTACTTCCAACCTGTGAGTCCTGTCTTCTTGGTAAAATGACCAAGTCACCTTTTACTGAAAAAGGTGAGTGAGCTACTAAGCTCTTGGGCCTAGTACATACTGATGTATGCGGGCCTATGATCACAAGTGCTAAAGATGGATATTTCTACTTCATCACTTTCACGGATGATCTATCCAGATATGGATATGTCTATCTGATGAAACATAAGTTGGATTCATTTGAAATGTTCAAACAATTACAAAGTGAAGTAGCAAAATGAACTGGGAAGAGTATTAAAACTCTTCGATCTGACCGAGGAGGGGAATACCTTTCTGGTGAGTTTCTCAAATATCTAGGAGAGAATGGGATTCTCTCCTAATGGACTCCTTCAGGAACACCACAGCATAATGGTATGTCTGAAAGAAGAAATCAGACTCTGTTAGACATGATCCGATCCATGATGGGTTTTGCCAGTTTGCCGATATCTTTTTGGGGATATGCACTCGAATCGACCTGTTATTTGTTAAATAGGGTTCCAAGTAAGTCTGTAATTAAGACTTCATATGAGATATGGACAGGACGTAAGCCAGCACTTTCATACCTTAGGGTCTGGGGGTGTCCGACTTATGTCAAATGATTAGTTACAGATAAACTTGGACCTAGGTCTGACAAATACACTCATAGGGTACCCCAAAGAGATCAAAGGATATTTTTTCTACCATGCTGATGAACAAAAGGTGTTCGTCAGCCTTAAGGCAATTTTTTTAGAAAAGAGTTCTTTGGTGAAGGAACTATTGCCTCTAAGATTGAACTTGATGAAGTTTAACAGGTAGAAGGACCGACACCAATAGCTGAATTTGAGTCGGATTTGATTAGATCAGATCTGGAGCCCAATGTACCTACACCATTAAGGTGATCCGATAGAGTACCGCATCAACCAGACAAATGCTACGATTTCTTGATCTGGAATGGTGATCCCATTGAACTCGATGAGAACGATGAGGATCCGATCACCTATATGGATGCAATACAGAGATCTAATTATGAGAAATGGCTTGAAGCCATGAAATCTGAAATAGAGTCCATAAAGGTCAACGATGTATGGACATTGGTTGATCCACCTGAAGGGATTAAACCCATTGGGTGTAAATGGGTCTTCAAAAGAAAGAGGGGTGTAGACGGAAAGGTGGAGACCTATAAAGCCCATCTGGTTGTCAAGGGGTATCGTCAACATTATGGTATTGACTATAACGAGACATTCTCCCCTGTGGCAATGCTCAAATTTATTCGGATAATACTTGTAATAGCTACCCATCTGGATTATGAAATCTGGTAGATGGATTAAAGACAGCTTTCCTGAATGGAGAGCTGATCGAAGAGGTGTATATGATACAACCTGAGAATTTTACATTCACAGATGAGTCCAAGGTGTGCAAGCTTCAGAGATCCATTTATGGATTGAAACAAGCTTCTCAGAGTTGGAACGTGCATTTTGATAAGGTGATCAAAACGTATGGCTTCGTTAAGAATGGAGAAGAGTCCTGCATCTATAAATGGGCAAATGATCCAGTTGTGGTATTCCTTATCTTGTACATGGATGACATTCTCTTAATCGGGAATGATATCCCTGCACTACAGGGAATAAAAGTTTGGTTGTCATCACAGTTATCCATGAAGGACTTGGGTGAAGTATCCTACATTCTAGGGATGAAGATCTATAGGGATAGATCTAAAAGGATGCTTGAGTTATTCCAGTCCACGTACATAGACACTATGCTGAAGAGGTTCAGCATGAAGAATTTTAAGAAGGACTATCTATCGATAGGCCGTGAAATTTCTCTCTCTAAGAAGGATTGTTTGACAATACCTGAAGAGAGAGAGCGTATGAGTAGAGTCCCATATGCTTTGATCATGGGATCTATCATGTACGTCATGATATGTACAAGAACAGATGTGGCATACTCACTAGAAGTAGTGAGTAGATACCAATCTGATCCTGAAGAAAATCACTGAAAAGTGGTTAAAACCATCCTTAAGTATTTGAGAAATACTAAGGACCAATGGTTGGTTTATGACGAGTCAGATATGAAACTTGTGGGATTCACAGACTCCAGCTTTCAATCTGACCATGATGACAGCAGAAGCGTATCGGGTTATATCTTTACTTTGTATGGTGGAGCCATCTGCTGGAAGAGTTTCAAGCAGCATACTGTGGCAGACTCTGTTTGTGAGGTGGAGTACATCGCAGCATCAAATACTGCGAAGGAAGCTATGTGGCTGAAAAAATTCATCATCGAGCTCGGAGTAGCACCCTCCCTCAATGGTCTGGTCTTGCTTTACTGCGACAGCACTAGTGCTATTGCTCAGGCGAAGGAACCCAAAGCACACCAACAGACGAAGCACATTTTGCATCACTTCCACCTGATCTGGGAGATCGTGGATCGAGGTGACATCGACCTTCAGAAGATCGATGGAAAGGAGAACCTGACCGACCCCTTCACTAAAGCCCTGGCGATAAAGGAGTTCGACAACCACAAGTCAAAGATGGGTATTAGATACTGTGCCAAGTGGCTTTAGGATAAGTGGGAGTTGTTAAAAAATATGTCCCAAAAGTCAATCGTCAATCTGTTGACAGTTGAGCAACCTTGTATTGTAATTGATTTGTTAATAAATAAAATATATTTTTGGTATTTTCATCATAAGTTTTCATCTTCTAATGAACTCCATTGTTGTGATGAAGTCCTTAGGACTATTTAAATTCGATAAAGAGAGGATTTATCGATTAGTCCTTAAAACTGTTCACGACTAAATGATAGGCTGTTAATAAGGATGACAGCTTCTATTGAGCATAGATCGCTGTAGGCCATATGGATTGGTTGTCCTCTTAACCAAAGAGTGTGGAGATACTGGTATGGCATACGGTGAGATGTAAGGATACATCATCATTGAATATGACCAACTCTAGAGTATTCTGCTGTCGAGAATGTCTTTGATGGGATATAGGTATAAGTGTCCCTTAGACCTGAGATCGCCTCAGTGACTTATAAGCAACTCACTGTGCTTTGATACTGGACTAACTGAATTTCTAATTCAGTGACGGAAGGCTTCTAGGGACAATCAAATGCTTGCAAAATCAGAGTGTGATCGAGATTGGATTGACCACTCCAAGAGTTGGAGAAGAATGAGTCGCTGTATTTCAATTTATCAAAACCTTGGCCAGGATGATCCATCAGATGGATTTGATATTTTGAAATACAATGTGGACAACCTGATCAGAGTTGACAGTAGAACTCTGAGGTATCCTATGAGCATTTTGGTCAAGAGGATGAATTATATGGAAACTATATCCGTATGGGTTCTAAGGATGTTGTTCTACACATTCGACCTATTCGACCGTCGAGTACCATTGCTAGATGGTCACTTCGATTAGTATAAAAATTTATTCTTGTGCTACCAACTTAGGTTCGAATCTATGAGGTCACACACATTAGAGTTCATGATCCGATTGGATGGTTGATCAATGATTAAGAATCGTTCTAAGGTTAAACGATCAATATGATTGACATTTAACCTAGTGCAAGTGTTGCAGGAGAATCGATAAGCAATTCGATTGCTAATTAGCTTAATTTGATTAAACCAATGGACTGAGATTAAGTCTAATTGAATATAATTTAATTAAATTTAATTTGGGCTTGATTGGATCAAGTCCAATTGGTTTATTGGATAAGCCAAGTGCAAGAAAAAATTAATCCTAGTCCAATTAGGACTTGGGTCAATCTAATTTCTAATTCAATTAAAAAATTAAATCAAATTTAAATTTAATTTAATCTAATTAAATTAAATTTTTAATTAGATTATGACTTATTTTAATTGGATTGATTTGATTTTAATTTGATTTGATTTGAGAAATCAAATTTGAACAAGTCATAGATTGAATCCTAGTAAGACTAGGATTCCACCTTGCACCACCTTAGCCCCCCACACCCACTCTCTCTTATCTTGTGTGATAAAACCTTCTCTCCTAGGTCCTCACACATGCCCAAAGCTTTTCACTCTTTCTCTCTTACATGGTATGTGGTTGTGGACCAAGTCAAAGTAGGAATTATTTTGGATTTCAAATTCTATGAGATAGAATTTTAAGAAACTAAAACTCTTTCCTTATGGTACTGATTTTATCCAGATTTTTTTTGAGATTTTTATAGATTTTATGGTACATATTGTGAATCCTTTGCTGGTGGTCCATGATAGAAAAAGTAGGAGGGGGCGCCCAAGAGTTGGGCACGACTTGTCTTGCCTTGTTTGGATTTTCCTTGACTAGGTATTTGACCTAGACAAGCACTCTTCATATCTTATTATTTAAGATGAATTTCTTCTTAAAATTTTTATGGGTTATAGAGTATTGAGAGACCTTTGGGGTGTGTGAAAATCAGAAAGAAAGAGTTTTAGGGTGTAGAGATATAATGGACAAAAAACTAGGTGTCTAGGTGAGAGCAAAGAGAAGAAGAAGAAGAGGGTCTTCTTCTAGAGTTACTGAGTTCACCTCTTTTCTTCCTCCATTTGTGAGTTTTATGAGAGTTTCTCACATCTAAAACTCCTTCTCCTACTTTTCATCTTTGGAAGAGTCTAAATCAAGAAGAAGGAAGCATCTGATCGACCATCGAAGAAGGATCAGCACAGTACTAGCATATTGTGCTGATTTTCTGGATCAGGACTTCTGATCGTGATTCATGGGCTCGTGTGGATGACTCGTAAAGATCGGATGCATGTGCAGCTTGTAACATCATCCTCAAGTTCAGATTAACAAAGTTAGAATGTCTAACTTGCAAGTTAATAGATCTGATCTATTATATTTTACATACATTAGATGTAGTATAGAAACATGTTGATATGATCAACATGTAGTTCTTGCTCTTTATATTTTAATTTTTAATTTAATACCATGTAATAATCATGTAATAAGATCTTAGATCTAGAGATTCTCTAATTTTATAAGATAAATTTTGATTTATTTTAGTCTTTCGCTGTCTGATCTTGAAAAAGTTTCAAGATCTAACCCTGAAACTCTAGATCTGGTTCCTTTCAGCTCTGTGGTTGAGCTCGAATCTTCTGGTGGACCAAATCGAAACTAATTAACTAGTTGGTGTCTAAGGTAAGTTTGACAAATTCGATCAAATAATTTTTAATTGAAAGCTATTCACCTAGATGCGTCTACAGTGAGTTAAGAGCACATCCCTCTCACTAATCTCACTTATTTGACCAACATGATAGATTATATTTTGATTAGATCACTAGTCGATTCGTGCAGACCCATGCTGTCAAGGTGAATTAGTGTGATTGATTTAGGTATCTTTAGACCAGCTTATATCTAATTTTCTACATGACTCGGTGAAATCAGTGAGAAGATTTATAGCTTGCAGTTCAACTTCTTCTTTTATTCTCAGATTAAAGAAATCAAATCCTCTAAATTATTAAGTTCATAAAATAATAGAGTTGTGAGATAACTTGGTCATAGCCTTCCATTAAGGTGCATGATAATGAGTCCAATATTCTAAATAGACATTGAATGTGCCACATGCCTGGTGTCTATTACGTATTGAAATTATCATTCATCATATGACCATCATGATGTACCTTCTGTAGCAAAATTTTAGTACAAGGATAAAATAGTAATTTTAAAATTTTTTCAAAATCACTATTTTACAGCAAAAATAATTAATTAATCTAATTAATTAACATGTATTTACCCTACACTAGGATCTAAATATGATATACAGCATGCATGTATTTAAATTTGAAATTCAAATTTGAACAGTAAATAATTTACTGTTCTGTGTTCAGAATACAATACCTTTGTGTGGATAGTCGATCACCATAATTTGATCACCATCGGGAGAGTCTGATCGTTGCGACGCAGCCACACAGCATGTCTGGCCTCTGTGGATCGTCCACACGAGGCTCTCGATTTGATCGGCTCCTCACGAGTGCTAGCTCGTTGTAGAGCCTTTCAACGGTCGATGCTGATCGAACTCCTTCGATCAATGTCTGTCGATTCTTCGAACACTCTGGATCATCAGCAGACATATTTGAGAGGATGTTGAAGATCTTCCTAAAATTTGGTGGGCTCACTATTGAGAATAGTGTCCCAAAGTCAATCGTCAGCCTGTTGATGGTTATGCTCATTTTTGTATATGTACATGAATTATGAATTAATAAAAATTATTTTGATATTTTTCATCATAAAATATTTTATCTTCTAATGAACTCCTATATTGTGGTAAAGTTCTTAGGACTATTTAGACTCGACAAAGGAGGATTTATTGTTTAGTCCTTAAATCGGTTCGTGACCAAATGATACGTTGTTACCAAAGACGACAATGTTTATCAAGCATAGGTCGTTGTGTGCCATATAGGTTGGTTGTCCTCTTAACCAATGAGTGTGGAAACACTGGTATGGCATACAGATGAGATGTAAGGGTACATCTGCTCTGAACGTGACCGACTCCGGAGCTATTTTTGCTGTCAAGATTTGCTCCGATGGAATATGGGTATAAATATCCCTCCAACCTGAGACCGCCACAGTGACTTGCAAGAAACTCACTGCACTTAGGTACTAGACTACCTGAATTTTTAATTCAGTGACGGAAGGCTGCTGGGTGTAGTCAAGTACTTGACTTGTCAGTGCGTGTGTCAAGATGGGATTGACCACTCCAGTTTAGGAGCTGTGTACAGTCGTGTTTCAATTTAGCAAAATTTTGGCCAGGGTAGTCCTTGTGAGGAGTCACAGAACTGTTTGAGTTGAGCACGATTCGGATGATCTGATCAGGGTTGACAGTTTAACCCTGAGTCATCCTAAACACAGGGGTCAAAAAGATGAATTATACAGTAACCATATTCATGTAGGTTTTGAGTGTTACAATTGTGACTCTTCAACCTATCCGAACGTTGGATACCATTGCTAGATGGTCACTTCGATTAGTACAGAAATTGGTTCCTGTGCTATCGGCTTAGGTTCAAACCTGTGGGGTCACACACATTAGAGGTTCCTATCTGATCTGATGGCTGGTGTAGAATCCTACATGTTTGAGACTCAGTGATCGAGAATCAAGATTCTCTGATCACGAGTTCCACACATTATGGGTACCGGGGTCAAGAGTCCCACTGGTTGGGACTTTTCGATCAGGGTTACATATCGATAAATTTTGATGCCCGATTACCCATCAAATTTGCACAAAGTATTTATGAGAGATTTTATTAGTAATTTGATCATTAATTAACTCAATTTGATTGAGTAATTATTTTTGGATCAAGTCCAATTGAATTGGATTCAGTTGGGTTTGACCCGATTAGGTTAAGAGTTGACCTAATCGTCGAGATGGTTTGGTCCCTGATTTGATCAGGGGTTGGGCTTAATCAATTTCTGATTTGATTAGGATTTTATTGAGCCTAATTAAGCCTAATTTAGTTGGATTTAAATTAGTCTAATTGGACCTAACTTATTTGATTCAATTAGGTTGGTTTAAATAATTAAACTACCTTGACCCAATCTCCATGCGCCACCTCACTTCCATTGCACCCATTTGAATTCATGAGAAGGAACTTCTCATAAATTTTTTCCTCACACCAAACCCTCTCCATGCCCCACTTTAATGTGCCAAATGAATGGATAAGAATGATTGGTTGGCCATTCAAATTCAAAATAAAGTTTGAATTTGAATGGGCAATCAATTATTGCGCCTTATCCCTTTTTTTATGCCCCATTTATTACATGAGAAAAGGTTTCTCATGAAATCACTCCATGCATAATTTAAGCCACACCTCACACCTTTAGTGGATAAGGGATGAGTTGGTGTCCATTTGAATTCAAAATTTGATTTGAATTCAAATGTGTAATTACTCATCTTTATCTTTTCTTTTGGATAAGATGTTTGACGTTGTTATAAAAGGAGGAGAAGAGTGGGGCGTGAAAGAAGAAGAAGATTTTTGGAGAAAAAATTTGGGGCGTGAGAAAGTCTTGTGTGTGAGAAGGAAGTTCATATCCTTCCAAGAGAAAAAGAAAGAAAAGAAAGAAAAGTGGATGCAAGGTTTCTAGTGAGTTCCTTAGAGTTTTATCCTGGGGTTCGGAAAGTGAGAAAGTGAGCTACGAGTGTCGTGAGACTATAAAATCTCAGGAAGATCTTCAACATCCTCTCAAGCACGTCTGTTGATGATTCAGAGCATTCGAAGAATCGACCGACATCGATCGAAGGAGTTCGATCAGCATCGGCCATCAGAAAGGCTTTACAACGAGCTAGCACTTGTGAGGAGTCGATCAGATCGAAAGCTTTGTGTGGATGATCCGTAGAGGTCAGACATACTGTGTGGCTACATCACGATGATCAGACTCTCCCAACGGTGATCAAATTACGGTGATCTACTACCCGCACAAAGGTATTATGTTCTGAACACATTACAGTAAAGTATTTACTGTTCGAATTTGAATTTTAAATTTAAATGAATGCATGCTATATATCATATTTAGATCCTAGTGTAGCATAAATTTATGTTAATTAATTAGATTAATTAATATTTTTCCACTGTAAAATCATAATTTTGAAAAGTTTTAAAATTACTATTTTACCACTGCACTGAATTTTCGTCACAAATGGTATCAGAGCGGGTTCTTAGATATGATATATATATTTGCATGCGTAGATTAAGTTGTAATCTAAAAGTTTAAATTTGAAATTTAAAATTTAAAATTTAAAATTTGAATTTTGAAAGTTGTTCGAAATTCAAAATTCAAAAATTTATAATTCAAAATTTGAAATTTGAATTTTGAAATTTGAAATTCAAAATTCAAAAATTTGAAATTCAAAATTAGAAATTTGATTGAAATTTCAAATTTGAAATTCAAAATTTAAAATTCAAAATTTGAAATTCAAAATTTTAAAATTTGAAATTTATTTGAAATTTGAAATTCAAAATTTAAAATTTGAAATTTAAAATTTAAAATTTAAATTTTGAAATTAGTATATTTAGATATATTTGATCCAAGTAGCAAGTAATCGAATTGGGTTGGTTGTCATGGCCGTTCGGTCATAGGAGGAAAGCAGGGTTTAAAGGCCCTCTCCTCCTATTCGATGGGGTCTCCTATGGCGGTAGGGGTGCTGCTGTAATTATATCCTATACAGATAAAGCAGCGAAAAAAATTAATTGTAAAGATTCAATTGTGAAATTTATCATGAATGTGTTAGATTAAATCTAAAGGAATATTCATGATTTATTTTGATTGAGTTATTTTTTGTTATGTAATTAGCAATAGGATTGTTTTTTATGAAATGTGCTGATCTATTTATGAAATGAGTCAACATATTTGGTGAACAGAAAATAAAACCTTTCAAAATTTGAAAATTATTTTTGAAATGTCAAACCCTAACCCATCAGCCCAAATACTTAATTAAAAGAATTAAGTGTTGTCTAATAGGTCTAGAATTGTGAATTAAGACCTAAGACAATTACATAAATTTATGGGTCAATGGGTTAGATGGATTATGTCCATAATTGGGTTAGACCTAAGGTTAGCTTAAAGAAATGGACTAAATTAGAGTAATTGGTCAAATCTAATCAAAAGTTGAATTAGATTAGGTCAAGGATACTCTAGACTCAACTCCAATAGTTGTAGTTGAATGGGTCCATGTCTTTAACTAGACCAAGATGGACTTATTTCATGGCTACGCGGTAGAACCCTATTTACTAAGTTGATCAAATTAAAACTAATGAATCGGTTGGTGTCTAAGGTAAGTTTGGCAGTTTGACCAGTGGTTTTTAAGTGGGAGCTACTCGCAGTGATTCGATCTCTGATGAGTTAATGGTTTATCCCCACCACTGATCTCACTTACCTGACCAACTTGGTGAATTAGATTTTGATTAGATCACTTGGTGATTAGGGCTCACCCATATCATTAGGTAAATCAGTGTGACTGATTTAGGTGCTCCTAATGCCAGCTTTAATTAAATCCTTTTTAATCTGACTTGGTGAAGTCAGTGGGAGGATTGAAATTGACTGGATATTTTTTCTTCTCATCTATCCTTTAATAAAATCCTCAAAAAAATTATTAGATCCCTAAAAATGATTAAGTTATATTGATAACTAAGTCATAGCCTCCCATTAAGTGAGTGATAATGAGTCCATTAGTTTAATAATCATTGGAGGCCCAAAGGCCTGGTGCTTATTGACTAATGGAATTATCATTCAGAATATGATAATTTGGTTTGAGTCTTTCTGATGGTGGTCAGGTTGGTCGGTCAAAGTCAGGCCTGATCATTTATTGGTCTGATTCACCAAATCAAATCATGTTAATGGTTGGACCTAACCAGATCTTTTCAGTGGAGGCCAAAGCCTACTGATTAGGTTCTGGGGCAAAATCAATTACTAGAAGTTGTTTAGAGAAACAACTGGTTATGAACCTACCCATAGATGTACATAGGTTGACCAACCAAAGTTAGGCTCATGTGTAGTCTGTGTGGATTCTAGTACCCACTAAGAAATTAAAGTAATTTCTCGAATTGGAGGTTGAGGCTACCAGTTCGTAAAAATACTAGGAGAAACTTTAGACTAAAGTCCAAGTCTTTAGTATTTATAATTTATGTACTAATAGAGGTCTGATTTTTCTTTATGCAGCTATGGCCACTACCCTGTCGCTCCGGTCATTATTAGATAATGACAAGCTCATGGGACCTAATTTCGATAGCTGGTATCGAAAATTAAAAATCATCTTTGAGCATGAGCGGATCCTTTA
The DNA here is from genome assembly GCF_000442705.2 of Elaeis guineensis. Lineage (NCBI taxonomy): Eukaryota > Viridiplantae > Streptophyta > Magnoliopsida > Arecales > Arecaceae > Elaeis > Elaeis guineensis. The sequence goes on from NC_026003.2 coordinate 69,286,922, forward strand.
TGTAGTAACGGATCCGGCACCTGAGGAGCCAGCCCCGAACGTTAGAGGGACGGTCCGAGATACTTATCAGAAGTGGCTCAACGATCGCACCACCATTCGGTGCATTATGCTGGCGGCAATGAATGATGAGTTCAGCCGTAGGTTCGAGAATGCCCAGCCCCAGGAGATGCTTTAAATGTTGAACGACTCCTTTGGCATGCCTGACGATGTTGAAAGGCACAAAACTAGTTGTGCCATTTTCAATGCTCGGATGAGGGATGGAGCCTCAGTCACTGATCATGTACTGTACATGATCGAAATGATTGAGCACCTAAGTAAACTGGATTTTTCCTGCACGAGCAGCTCGGTAAGGATGCGATCCTTAATTCTCTACTCAAGTCCTTCCTTCCCTTCCTTACTCATTTTCGAATGACAAAGCCTGCAGTGAACTACCACGGCTTGTTGGGGTTGCTGTAGAACTTTGAGAAGGATCACCAGCTCCATAAGGAGTCGGTGAATGTTGTGGGAGGGTCTTCTTCTGGTCGTCGACCCTTTAAGAAAGGGAAGAAGAACAAGAAGAAGAAGAATAAGAAGGTGCAGCTGCATGCTAGGATGTCTACACAGGGTAAGACCAAGAAACGCAAGCTCGACCAGAGCCAAGCGGAGTACTTTTTTTGCAAGTAGCAGGGGCACTGGAAGAGGAACTGTCCTCTATACATTGCCTCCCTGGACTCGAACAGGCCGAAGAAGAAGCAAGATACTTATATGATAACACCTTGCAACTTTTTTATTTGTGATACTACTGCCTGGGTATTGGATACCGAAAGCCCTTATCATATTTGCAATTTGATGCAGGGTCTGCAGGTCAGTAGGAGATTTGATGAAGGCGAGAGATTTTTGAATGTTGGAGATGGAAGTAAAGTTTCAGTTCTAGCATTAGGAATCATGAACCTTGTAATCAATTCTCGAAATATAATTCTAAGTGAATGTCACATTGTCCAAGCTTTTTATTAAATATTATTTCTGTAGGCCTTTTGGCAATGAACGATTATCAATTTTTAATAAAAGGAAACGTTTGCAATATCATTTTGAATGGTGTTACAATATTTGTTGGACAACTTAATAATGAAATTTACTTTCTATCACAACCTGTTAATGTGGTTCAAACCTTCGATAAATATCCTAGAATAGATAATGTGTCAGAAGTCTACCTTTGGCACTGTAGGCTAGGTCATATCAATAAGAACAGGATAAACAGATTGGCTCAAGAAGAAATTCTTGAAGTAGGTGATTGTGAATCACTTCCAACCTGTGAGTCCTATCTTCTTGGTAAAATGACCAAATCACCTTTTACTGGAACAGGTGAGCGAGTCAGTAAACTCTTGGGTCTGGTACATTCTGATGTATGTGGACCCATGTGCTCAAGTGCAAGAGATGGATATTTCTACTTCATAACCTTCACAGATGACCTATCGAGGTATGGGTATGTCTATTTAATGAAGCATAAATCCGAGTCATTTAAAATGTTCAAACTATTTCGAAATGAGGTAGAAAAATAAACTGAAAAGTGTATTAAAACTCTTCGATCTGATCGAGGAGGTGAATATTTTTCCAATGATTTTCTGACATATCTTGGAGAGAATGGGATTCTCTCTCAATGGACTCCTCCTGGAATACCACAGTATAATGGTGTATCTGAAAGGAGGAATCAGACCTTGTTGGACATGGTTCGATCCATGATGGGGTTTGCTGGTCTGTCGATCTCCCTCTAGGGATATGCGCTCGAATCGACTTGTTACCTTCTAAATAGAGTTTCGAGTAAGTCTGTAATCAAAATGCCATATGAGATATGGATAGGACGTAAGCCAGTACTCTCGCACCTTAAGATTTGGGGGTGTCCGACTTATGTTAAACATTTAATTACAGACAAGCTAGGACCTAGGTCTGACAAGTGTAATTTTATAGGATACCCAAAAGAGACCAAAGGGTATTACTTCTACCTTGCTGATGAGCAAAAAGTATTTGTCAGCCTTAAGGCAATCTTTTTGAAAAAAGAGTTCCTTGGTGAAGGGACTGTTGCCTCTAAGGTCGAACTTGACGAAGTTCGGCAGGTGAAAAAACCGACACAAGTTGCTGAACCTGAATCGAATTTGGTTAGATCAGATCTGGAGCCCATTGTTCAAGCACCCTTAAGGCGATCTGGTAGAGTAGCACATCAACCGGACAGATACTATGATTTCTTGGTCCGGGATGGTGATCCTATCAAACTTGATGAAAATGATGAGGATCCGATCACCTACATGGATGCAATGCAGAGATCTGACTCTGAGAAATAGCTGGAGGCTATGAAATCCAAAATAGAGTCCATGAAGGTCAACGATGTGTGGACATTGGTTGACCCACCCGAAGGAGTAAAACCCATAGGGTGTAAATGGGTCTTCAAGAGGAAGAGAGGTGCAGATAGAAAGATGGAAACCTATAAAGCCCATATGGTTGCCAAGGGATATCGTCAACGTTATGGTATAGACTATGACGAGATGTTTTCTCCTGTGGCAATACTCAAATCCATTCAGATTATGCTTGCGATAGCTGCCCATCTGGACTATGAAATCTGGCAGATGGATGTGAAGGCAGCTTTCCTAAACGGAGAGCTGGATGAAGAGGTGTATATGATACAACCTGAAAGATTCACATCCACAGATGAGTCTAAGGTGTGTAGGCTACAGAGGTCCATTTATAAACTTAAGCAGGCATCACGGAGTTGGAATATACATTTTGATAAGACGATCAAGACGTATGGCTTCGTTAAGAATGGAGAAGAGCCCTGCATTTATAAGTGGGCTAATGGTCCAGTAGTAGTATTTCTTGTATTGTATATGGATGATATTCTCTTAATCAGGAATGATATCCCTGCATTACAAGGAATAAAGATTTGGCTATCGTCACAGTTCTCCATGAAGGATCTGGGAGAAGCTTCCTACATCCTAGGGATGAGGATCTATAGGGATAGATCTAAAAGGTTGCTTGATTTATCTCAGTCTACGTACATTGATACTATGCCGAAGAGGTTCAGCATGGAGAATTCCAAGAAAGGCTATCTTCTGATAGGCCATGGAATTTCTCTAAGAGAGATTGTCTGACAACACCTCAAGAGAGAGAGAGTATGGGTAGGATTCCATATACTTCAGCAGTGGGATCTATCATGTACGTCATGACATGTACATGACTAGATGTGGCATACTCACTAGGGGTAGTGAGTAGATACCAATCTGATCCAGAGAAGAATCACTGGAAGGTTGTTAAAACCATCCTGAAGTATTTAAGAAATACTAAGGACCAGTGGCTTGTTTATGGTGAATCGGACTTGAGACTTATAGGGTTTACAGACTCTAGTTTCCAGTCTGATCACGATGACAGCAAAAGTATGTCGGGATTTATTTTTATCCTTAATGGTGGGGCTATCTGTCGGAAAAGTTTCAAGCAGCACAAAGTGGCTGATTTAGTTTGCGAGGCAGAGTATGTCGCTGCATCAGATACTGCCAAAGAAGCAGTGTGACTGAAGAAATTCATTACCGAGCTCAGAGTAGCACCCTCCCTTGTTGGTCCAATTTTGCTCTACTGTGACAGCTCTGGAGCCACTACTCAGGCGAAGGAACCAAAGGAACACCAGCGGACGAAGCATATTCTGTGCCGCTACCATCTCATCCGAGAAATTGTGAATCGAGGTGACGTAGATCGATGGGAAGGAGAACCTGACTGACCCATTCACTAAAGTCATTGCGGTGAAGGAGTTCGATAACTACAAGTCGAAGATGGATATTAGATACTGCACCGATTGGCTTTAGGCCAAGTGGGAGATTGTTGGGAATAGTGTCCCAAAGTCAATCATCAGTCTGTTGATGGTTGTGCTCATTTTTGTATATGTACATGAATTATGAATTAATAAAAATTATTTTGATATTTTTCATCACAAAATATTTCATCTTCTAATGAACTCCTATGTTGTGGTGAAGTCCTTAGGACTATTTAGACTTGACAAAGGAGGATTTGTCGTTTAGTCCTTAAATCTGTTCGCGACCAAATGATATGTTGTTACCAAGGACGACAACGTTTATCAAGCGTAGGTCGTTGTGTGCCATATAGGTTGGTTGTCCTCTTAACCAATGAGTGTGGAGACACTGGTATGGCATACAGGTGAGATATAAGGGTACATCTGCTCTGAACGTGACCGACTCCGGAGCTATTTCTGCTGTCAAGATTTGCTCCGATGGAATATGGGTATAAATTTCTTCCGACCTGAGACCGCCACGGTGACTTGCAAGTAACTCACTGCATTTAGGCATTGGACTACCTGAATTTTTAATTCAGTGACGGAAGGCTGCTGGGTGTAGTCAAGTACTTGACTTGTCGGTGCGTGTGTCAAGATGGGATTGACCACTCCAGTTTAGGAGCTGTGTACAGTCGTATTTCAATTTAGCAAAATTTTAGCCAGGGTAGTCCTTGTGAGGAGTCACATGACTGTTTGAGTTGAGCACGATTCGGATGATCTGATCAGGGTTGACAGTTTAACCCTGAGTCATCCTAAACACAGGGGTCAAAAGGATGAATTATACAGTAACCATATTCATGTAGGTTCTGAGTGTTGCGATTGCGACTCTTCGACCTATCCAGATGTCAGAACTATTGCTAGATGGTCACTTCGATTAGTACAGGAATTGGTTCCTGTGCTACCGACTTAGGTTCGAACCTGCGGGGTCACACACATTAGAAGTTCCTATCTGATCTGATGGCTGGTGTAGAATCTTACATATTTGAGACTCAGTAATCGAGAATCAAGATTCTCTGATCATGAGTTCCACACATTATGGGTACCGGGGTCAAGAGTCCCACTGGTTGGGACATTTCGATCAGGATTACATATCGATGAATTCTGATGTCCGATTGCCCATCGGATTTACACAAAGTATTTATGGAAGGTTTTATTAGTGATTTGATCACTAATTAACTCAATTTAATTGATTAATTATTTTTGGATCAAGTCCAATTGAATTAGATTCAGTTGGGTTTGACCCGATTAGGTTAAGAGTTGACCTAATCGTCGAGATGGTTTGGTCCCTGATTTGATCAGGAGTTGGGCTTAATCAATTTTTGATTTGATTAAGATTTTATTGAGCCTAATTAAGCCTAATTTAGTTGGGTTTAAATTAGTCTAATTGGACCTAACTTATTTGGTTCAATTAGATTGGTTTAAATAATTAAACCACCTTGACCCAATCTCCATGCGCCACCTCACTTCCAATGCACCCATTTGAATTCATGAGAAGAAACTTCTCATGAATTTTTTCCTCACACCAAGCCCTCTCCACGCCCCACTTTAATGTGCCAAATGAATGGATAAGAATGATTGGTTGGCCATTCAAATTCAAAATAAAGTTTGAATTTGAATGGGCAATCAATTATTGCGCCTTATCCCTTTTTGTACGCCCCATTTATTACATGAGAAAAAGTTTCTCATGAAATCACTCCATGCATAATTTAAGCCATGCCTCATGCCTTTAGTGGATAAGGGATGAGTTGGTGTTCATTTGAATTCAAAATTTGATTTGAATTCAAATGTGTAATTACTCATCTTTATCCTTTCTTTTGAATAAGACGTTTGACGTTGTTATAAAAGGAGAAGAAGAATGGGGTGTGAAAGAAGAAGAGGATTTTTGGAGAAAAATTTTGGGGCGTGAGGAAGTCTTGTGCATGAGAAGGAAGTTCATATCCTTCCAAGAGAAAAAGAAAGAAAAGAAAGAAAAGTGGGTGCAAGGTTTCTGGTGAGTTCCCTAGAGTTTTAGCCTGGGGTTCGGGAAGTGAGAAAGTGAGCTACGAGTGTCGTGAGCCCACAAAATCTCGGGGAGATCTTCAACATCCTCTCAAGCATGTCTGTTGATGATCCAAAACATCCAAAAAATCGACAGACATCGATCGAAGGAGTTCGATCAGCATCGGCCGTCAAAAAGGCTCTACAACGAGCTAGCACTTGGAGGAGTCGATCAGATCGGGAGCTTCGTGTGGACGATCCACAGAGGTCAGACATTCTGTGTGGCTATGTCGCGATGATCAGACTCTTCCAACAGTAATCAGATTATAGTGATCTACTACCCGCACAAAGGTATTGTGTTCTAAACACATTACAGTAAAGTGTTTACTATTCGAATTTGAATTTCAAATTTAAATGAATGCATGCTATATATCATATTTAGATCCTAGTGTAGGATAAAT
>NC_026003.2:69293180-69327918 GCF_000442705.2 Elaeis guineensis
AATTATTAGGTCCTTAAAATGATAAAGTTATGGAGATAACTGAGTCATAGCCTCCCATTAAGGTGTTTGATAATGAGTTCATGAACTCAATAATCATTGCAGACCCAAAGGTCTGGTGCTTGTTGACTAATGGAATTATCACTCATCATATGACGACTTGGAAGTATCTCTCTAATGGTGGTTAGGTGAGCCAACCAAAGTTGGGCTTAATCATTCGTTGTTAGATACACCAAGTATGATCATGTTAATGGTTGGACCTAACTGGATCCTTACAGTGGAGGCCAAAGCCTACTGATTAGGTTTCTGGGGCAAAATTAAAATTACTAGAAATTATTTAGAGAAACAATTGGTTATGAACCTACCCTTAGATGTACATGGGTTGGCCAACCAAAGTTGGCTTGTGTGCAGTCTAAGTGGATTCTAGTACCCGCTAAGGAATTAGGGTAATTCCTCGAATTGAAGGTAGAGGCTACCATTCGAATAAAATAGTGGGAGAAACCTTTTGATTAAAGTCCAAATCCTTAGGTTTAATGAATCAATTACTAATTAGGTTATGGTTCTCCTTTGTGCAAATATGGCCACTTCCCTATCGCCCCGATCATTGTTGGACAATGATAAGTTGGTGGGATCCAACTTCGGTAGCTGGTACCGAAAGTTGAAGATAGTCCTGGAGCATGAACGGATCCTATATGTGATAATGGATCCTGCACCTGAGGAGCCAGCTGTCAATGCACGTGGAACAGTCAGAGACACTTACCAGAAGTGGCTCAGTGATCGGACCACGGTGTGCTGTATCATGCTGGCTATCATGAGCGACGAGTTCAGTCGCAGATTCGAGATGGCTCAGCCAAAGGACATGCTTCAAGTGTTGGAGGATGCCTTTGGCACACCCGATGATGTGGAGAGGCACAAGAATAGTTGTGCCATCTTCAACGCCAAAATGCGGGATGGTGCCTCTGTCACTGATCATGTATTGTACATGATCGAGCTGATAGAATGATTGAGCAAGCTCGGCTTTCCCTTGCATGAGCAGCTTGGGAAAGATGCAATACTGAACTCGCTGCCCAAGTCTTATCTCCCATTCCTCACTCATTATAGAATGACAAAGCCTGAAGAGAACTACCACGGGTTACTGGGGTTGCTTCGAAACTTTGAGAAGGATCACCAACTTTACAAGGAGTCGGTGAACTTAGTGGAGGTTCATCTTCTGGTTCTTGACCTTTTAAGAAAAGGAAGAAGAATAAGAAGAAGAAAGTGAAGAAGGTGCAAGTTCAGGCTGGGACATCAGTGCAGAGCCAGACCAAAAAGATCAAGCCTGATAAGAGTCTATTCAACTGGCAAGCACCCTAGATTAGATAGTGTGTCAGATATCTACTTATGGCACTGTAGGCTAGGTCATATAAACAAGAACAGAATAAATAGGTTGACTCAAGAGGGAATCCTCGAAGTTAGTGATTGTGAATCACTTCCAACCTGTGAGTCCTGTCTTCTTGGTAAAATGACCAAGTCACCTTTTACTGGAAAAGTGAGAGAGCTACTGAGCTCTTGGGCCTAGTACATACTGATGTATGCGGGCCCATGAGCACCAGTGCTAGAGGTGGATATTTCTACTTCATAACTTTCACGGATGACCTATCCCGATATGGATATATCTATCTGATGAAACATAAGTCGGATTCATTTGAAATGTTCAAACGATTTCGAAGTGAAGTAGAAAAACAAACTGGGAAGAGTATTAAAACTCTTCGATCTGATCGAAGAGGAGAATACCTTTCTAGTAAATTTCTCACATATCTAGGAGAGAATGGGATTCTCTCCCAATGGACTCCTCCAGGAACACCACAGCATAATGGTGTGTCTGAAAGGAGGAATTGGACTCTGTTAGACATGGTCCGATCCATGATGGATTTTGCTAGCTTGCCGATATCCTTCTGGGGATATGCACTCGAATCGGCCTGTTATCTGTTAAATAGGGTTCCAAGTAAGTCTGTAATTAAGACTCCATATGAGATATGGACGGGACGTAAGCCAGCACTTTCACACCTTAGGGTCTGGGGGTGCCCGGCCTATGTCAAACGATTAGTCACAGACAAACTTGGACCTAGGTCTGACAAATGCTCATTCATAGGGTACCCCAAAGAGACAAAAGGATATTTTTTCTACCATGCTGATGAACAAAAGGTGTTCGTCAGTCTTAAGGCAATCTTTTTAGAAAAGGAGTTCCTTGGTGAAGGAACCGTTGTCCCTAAGATTGAACTTGATGAAGTTCAACAGGTAGAAGGACCGACACCAATAGCTGAACCTGAGTCTGATATGATTAGATCATATTCGGAGCCCAATGTACCTGCACCATTAAGGCGATCTGGTAGAGTACCGCGTCAACCGGACAGATACTACGGTTTCTTGGTCTGGGACGGTGATCCCATCGAACTTGATGAGAATAATGAGGATCCGATCACCTATATGGATGCAATGCAGAGACCTGATTCCGAGAAATGGCTTGAAGCCATGAAATCCGAAATGGAGTCCATGAAGGTCAACGATGTATGGACATTGGTTGACCCATCTGAAGGGGTTAAACCCATTGGGTGTAAATGGGTCTTCAAAAGGAAGAGGGGCGCAGACGGAAAGATGGAGACCTATAAAGCCCATCTGGTTGCCAAGGGGTATCGTCAACGTTATGGTATTGACTATGACGAGATGTTTTCCCCTGTGGCAATGCTCAAATCTATTCGGATAATGCTTGCAATAGCTGCCCATCTAGATTATGAGATCTGGCAGATGGATGTAAAGACAGCTTTCCTGAATGGAGAGCTGACCGAAGAGGTGTATATGATACAACCTGAGAGATTTACATCCACAGATGAGTCCAAGGTGTGCAAGCTTCAGAGATCCATTTATGAATTGAAGCAAGCTTCTCGGAGTTGGAACATGCGTTTTGATAAGGTGATCAAAACGTATGGCTTCATTAAGAATGGAGAAGAGCCCTGCATCTATAAATGTGCAAATGGTCCAGTTGTGGTATTCCTTATCTTGTACGTAGATGACATTCTCTTTATCGGGAATGACATCCCCGCACTACAGGGAATAAAAGTTTGGTTGTCATCACAGTTCTCCATGAAGGACTTGGGTGAAGCATCCTACATCCTAGGGATGAAGATCTATAGGGATAGATCTAAAAGGATGCTTGGGTTATCCCAGTCCATGTACATAGACACTGTGCTGAAGAGGTTCAGCATGGAGAATTCCAAGAAGGGCTATCTACCGATAGGCCAAGGAATTTCTCTCTCTAAGAAGGATTATCCGACAACTCCTGAAGAGAGAGAGCGTATGAGTAGAGTCCCATATGCTTCAGCCATGGGATCTATCATGTACGCCATGACATGTACAAGACCAGATGTGGCATACTCACTAGGAGTAGTGAGTAGATACCAATCTGATCCTGAAGAAAACCACTGAAAAGTGGTTAAAGCCATCCTTAAGTATTTGAGAAATACTAAGGACCAATGGTTGATTTATGGTGAGTCAGATCTGAAACTTGTGGGGTTCACAGACTCCAGCTTCCAATCTGACCATGATGACAGCAGGAGTGTGTCGGGTTATGTCTTTACTCTGAATGGTGGAGCCATCTGCTGGAAGAGTTCCAAGCAGCATACTGTGGCAGACTCTGTTTGTGAAGCGGAGTATATCGCAGCATCAGATACCGTGAAGGAAGCTGTGTGGCTGAGAAAATTCATCAACGAGCTCGGAGTAGCACCCTTCCTCGATGGTCGGTCCTGCTCTACTGCGACAGCACTGGTGCCATAGCTCAGGCGAAAGAACCCAAAGCACATCAGCGGACGAAGCACATCTTGCGCCGCTTCCACCTGGTCCGGGAGATAGTGGATCGAGGTGACATCGACCTTCAGAAGATCGACGGTAAGGAGAACCTAGCTGACCCCTTCACTAAAGCTCTGGCAATAAAGGAGTTCGACAACCACAAGTCGAAGATGGGTATTACATACTGTGCCGAGTGGCTTTAGGACAAGTGGGAGTTGTTGGGAAATGTGTCTCAAAAAGCCAATCGTCAAGCTGTTGACGGTTGAGCAATCAAGTATTGTAATTGATTTGTTAATAAATAAAATATATTTGGCATCTTCATCATAAGCTTTCATCTTCTAAAGAACTCCGTTGTTATGATGAAGTCCTTAGGACTATTTAGATTCGATAAAGAGAGGATTTATCGATTAGTCCTTAAAACTGTTCACGACCAAATGATAAGCTGTTAATAAGGATGACAGCTTCTATCGAGCATAGGTCGCTGTAGGCCATATGGGTTGGTTGTCCTCTTAACCAAGGAGTGTGGAGACACTGGTATGGCATACAGGTGAGATGTAAGGGTACATCATCATTGAACGTGACCAACTCCAGAGCATTCTGCTGTCGAGAATGTCTCTGATGGGATATAGGTATAAGTATCCCTTAGACTTGAGATCACCTCAGTGACTTGCAAGCAACTCACTGTGCTTTGGTACTGGACTAACTAAATTTCTAATTCAGAGATGGAAGGCTTCTGGGCACAGTTAAGTACTTGTGAAGTCAGAGTGTGATCGAGATGGGATTGACCACTCCAAGAGTTGGAGAAGAATGAGTCGCTGTATTACAATTTAGCAAAACCTTGGCCAGGGTAATCCATTAGATGGATTTGATATTTTGAAATACAATGTGGACAACCTGATCAGAGTTGACAGTTGAGCTCTGGGGTGTCCTATGATCATTTTGGTCAAGGGGATGAATTATATGAAAACTATATCCGCATGGGTTCTAAGGATGTTGTTCTACACATTCGACCTATTCGGTCGTCGGGTACCATTGCTACATGGTCACTTCGATTGGTATAGGAATTTATTCCTATGCTACCAGCTTAAGTTCGGACCTATGAGGTCACACACATTAGAGTTCATGATCCGATCGGATGGTTGATCAACGATTAAGAATCGTTCTAGGGTTAAATGATCAATACGATTGACATTTAACCCAGTGCAAGTATTGCAGAAGGATCGATTAGTAATTCGATTGCTAATTGGCTTAATTTGATTAAGCCAATGGACTAAAATTAAGTCTAATTAAATATGATTTAATTAGATTTGATTTGGGCTTGATTGGATCAAGTCCAATTGGTTTATTGGATAAGCCAAGTGCAAGGAAAGACTAGTCCTAGTTCAACTAGGACTTGGGTCAATCTAATTTTTAATTTGATTAGAAAATTAAATCAGATTTAAATCTAATTTAATCTAATTAAATTAGGTTATTAATTAGGTTAAGATCTATTTTAATTAGGTTGATCTAATTTTGATTTGATTTGATTTGAAAAACCAAATTAAAACAAGTCATGAGACAGAATCCTAGTAGGACTAGGATTCCACCTTGCACCACATAAGCCTTCTCCACGCCCTCTCTCTTATTCAACACCAATCTCTACTTATTTTGTGTGACAAATGCCCTCTCCCAGATCTCTCTCACGTTCACAAAAGGTCTCTTCTCTTCTTTCTTACATGGAAGGTGGTTTGGATCAAATCTAAAAGGAATAAGTTTGGATTTTGAATTCTATGAGATAGAGTTTTAGAAATCCAAAACTCTTTCAATTTTGCATCGAATTTATCCAAATTTTTTTTGAAATTTTCATGGATTTTAGGGTTTACATTGTACACCCTTTTCTGGTAATCCATGGATGAAAATATGGAGGAGGTGCTCAAGAGTTGGGCGTCCCTTAACTTGCCATGTTTGGATAAGCCTTGACTAGGTGTTTGACCTAGACAAGGACTCTATCATATCTCTCTATATAAGATGAGTTTCTTCATGAAATTTTAGGAGATGATAGATATTTGAGAGACTTTTGTGCCATCCAAAAATCAGAGAGAAATTTCTTTGGGTCGTGGAGATATAAAAGATGCAAGTTTGGGTGTCTAGAGAGAAAAACGTGAAGAAGAAGAGGGTCTTCTTCTAGGATTTTTGTTTTCATATCTTTCCTCCCTCCATCTTGAGTTTCCTGAGAGTGTCTCAGATTTGAAACTCCTCCTTCTACTTTTCATCTTTGGAAGAGTCCAAATCAAGAAGAAGGAGGCACCTGATCAACCATCAAAGAAGGATCAGCGCAGTACTAGCATACTGTGCTGATTTCCTGAAGCAGGACTTCTGATCGAGATTCGTGGGCTCGTGTGGACGACTCCTAGAGGCCGGATGCGTGTGCGGCTTGCAACATCATCCTTAAGCCCAGATCAACAAGGTTAGAGCGTCTAACTTGCAAGGTAATAGATCTGATCTATTATTTAATACATACATTAGATGTAGTATAGAAACATGTTGATATGATCAACATGTAGTTCATGCTATATTTATATATTTTAATTTTTGATTTAATGCCATGTAATAATTATGTAATAGGATCTTAGATCTAGAGATTTTCTGATCTTAGAAAATAAATTTTGATTTATTTTAGTCTTCCGCTATATGATCTTGAAAAAGTTTCAAGATCTAACCCTCTTTTTCAAGATCTAACCCTGAAACCCTAGATCTGGTTCCTACACATGGCGCATGGATTAGTTGGTTGCTCATTCAAATTCAAACTTTCTTTTAAATTTGAATGGCCAACCAACTTATTTTTATCCAGATAATTGGCGCACAAGGGTGGGCATGGGATGCCTTCTACGTAGAGAAAATTCATGAGAAGTTGTTTCTCGTGAATTCAAATATCCACAGAAGAAGTGAGGTGGCACAGGGAGAAAGGTCAAGGTGGTTTGAACCTAATTGAGCCAACCTAATCTAAATAGGTTAAGCACAATTATACTAAATTAAACCCAACTTAATTAGGCTTAATTAGGCTCAATAAAATCCTAATCAAATCAGAAATTGATTAAGCCCAACCCTTGATCAAATCAGGGATCAAACCATCTCGACGATTAGGTCAACTCTTAACCTAATCAGGTCAAACCCAACTGAATCCAATTCAATTGGACTTGATCCAAAAATAATTACTCAATTAAATTGAGTTAATTAGTGATCAAATCACTAATTAAATCTCTCATAAATATTGAGTCCAAATTCGATAGGCAATCGGGTATCAAAGTCCATCAATATGAAACCTTGATCGTAGAGTCTCAAACCAGTGGGACACTTGACCTCGGTACCCAAAATGTGTGGGACTTGTGATCAGAGAATCTTGATTCTCGATCACAGAGTCCCAGATATGTAGGACTCATAGTTCATGAATATTAGGACTCTTCATCAGTCTTCAGATCTGATAGGAATCTTTAATATGTGTGACCCCGTAGGTTCGAACCTAAGCCGATAGCACAGGAACCAATTCCTGTACTAATTGAAGTGACCATCTAGCAATGGTACCCGATATCCGGATAGGTCGAATAGTCGCAATCACAATACTCAGAACCTACGTGAATATGGTTAGTGTATAATTCATCCCTTTTGACCCCTGTGTTTAGGACGACTCAGGGTTAAACTGTCAACCCTGATTAGATCATCCGAGTCATCCTCAACTCAATCAGTCCTGTAACTCCTCACTAGGACTACCCTGGCCAAGGTTTTACTAAATTGAAACACGACTGTACACAGCTCCTGAACTGGAGTGGTCAATCCCATCTTGACACACGCACTGACAAGTCAAGTACTTGACTACACCCAGCAGCCTTCCGTCACTGAATTAGAAATTCAGGTAGTCCAGTGCCTAAATGCAGTGAGTTGCTTGCAAGTCACCGTGGCGGTCTCAGGTCGGAGGGACATTTATACCCATATCCCATCAGAGCAAATCTTGACAGCAGAGATAGCTCCAGAGTCGGTCACGTTCAGTGCAGATGTACCCTTACATCTCACCTGTATGCCATACCAGTGTCTCTACACTCCTTGGTTAAGAGGACAACCAACTTATATGGTACACAATGACCTATGCTCGATAAATATTATTGTCCTTGGTAACAATGTATCATTTGGTCGCAAACATGTTTAAGGACTAAATGACAAATCCTCATTTATCGAGTCTAAATAGTCCTAAGGACTTCACCACAACACAGGAGTTCATTAGAAGATGATAATTTGTGATGAAAAATATCAAAATAATTTTTATTTATTTATAATTTATGTACTAATATAACAAAGAGTACAACCATCAACAGGCTGACGATTGGCTTTGGGATACTATTCCCAATAATCTTTCACTTGGCCTAAAGCCAATCGGTGCAGTATCTAATACCCATTTTTGACTTGAAGTTGTCGAACTCCTTCACCATAATGGCTTTAGTGAATGGGTCGGTCAGGTTCTCCTTTCTGTCGATCTTCTGAAGGTCGTCATCACCTCGATCCATGATTTTTCAGATGAGATGATAGCGACGCAGAATATGCTTCGTCGCTGGTGTGCCTTCGATTCCTTCGCCTGAGTAATGGCTCCAGAGCTATCACAGTAGAGCAGAACTGGACCAACAAGAGAGAGTGCTATTGGGAAATGTGTCCCAAAAAGCCAATCGTCAAGCTGTTGACGGTTGAGCAACCAAGTATTGTAATTGATTTGTTAATAAATAAAATATATTTGGCATTTTCATCATAAATTTTCATATTCTAATGAACTCCGTTGTTATGATGAAGTCCTTAGGACTATTTAAGTTCGATAAAGAGAGGATTTATCGATTAGTCCTTAAAACTGTTCACGACCAAATGATAAGCTGTTAATAAGGACGACGGCTTCTATCGAGCATAGGTCACTATAGGCCATATGGGTTGGTTGTCCTCTTAACCAAGGAGTGTGGAGACACTGGTATGGCATACAGGTGAGATGTAAGGGTACATCATCATTGAACGTGACCAACTCCAGAGTATTCTGCTGTCGAGAATGTCTCTGATGGGATATAGGTATAAGTGTCCCTTAGACGTGAGATCGCCTCAGTGACTTGCAAGCAACTCACTGTGCTTTGGTACTGGACTAACTGAATTTCTAATTTAGGGATGGAAGGCTTCTAGGCACAGTCAAGTACTTGCGAAGTCAGAGTGTGATCGAGATGGGATTGACCACTTCAAGAGTTGGAGAAGAATGAGTCGCTATATTTCAATTTAGCAAAACCTTGGCCAGGGTAATCCATCAGATGGATTTGATATTTTGAAATACAATGTGGACAACCTGATCAGAGTTGACAGTTGAACTCTGGGGTATCCTATGATCATTTTGGTCAAGGGGATGAATTATATGAAAACTATATCCGCATGGGTTCTAAAGATGTTGTTCTACACATTCGACCTATCCGATCGTCAGGTACCATTGCTAGATGGTCACTTTGATTGGTATAGAAATTTATTTTTATGCTATCAGCTTAGGTTCGGACCTATGAGGTCACACACATTAGAGTTCATGATCCGATCGGATGGTTGATCAATGATTAAGAATCGTTCTAGGGTTAAATGATCAATACGATTGACATTTAACCCAGTGCAAGTATTGCAGGAGGATCGATTAGCAATTCGATTGCTAATTGGCTTAATTTGATTAAGCCAATGGGCTGAGATTAAGTCTAATTAAATATGATTTAATTAGATTTAGTTTGGGCTTGATTGGATCAAGTCCAATTGGTTTATTGGATAAGCCAAGTGCAAGGAAAAACTAGTCCTAGTTCAACTAGGACTTGGGTCAATCTAATTTCTAATTTGATTAGAAGATTAAATCAGATTTAAATCTAATTTAATCTGATTAAATTAGGTTTTTAATTAGGTTAAGACATATTTTAATTAGGTTGATCTATTTTTGGTTTGATTTGGTTTGAGAAACCAAATTAAAATAAGTCATAAGATAGAATCCTAGTAAGACTAGGATTCCACCTTGCGCCACATAAGCCTTCCCCACGCCCTCTCTCTTATTCAACGCCAATCTCCACTTATTTTGTGTGACAAAAGCCCTCTCCCAGGTCTCTCCCACGTTCACAAAAGGTCTCCTCTCTTCTTTCTTACATGGAAGGTGGTTTGGATCAAATCAAAAAGGAATAAGTTTGGATTTCGAATTCTACGAGATAGAGTTTTAGAAATCCAAAACTCTTTCAATTTTGCACCGAATTTATTCAATTTTTTTTTGAAATTTTTATGGATTTTAGGGTACATATTATTCATCCTTTGCTAGTGATATATGCATGAAAATAAGGAGGAGGTGCTCAAGAGTTGGGCGCCCCTTAACTTGACATGTTTGGATAATCCTTGACTAGGTATTTGACCTAGATAAGGACTCTATCATATCTCTCTATATAAAATGAGTTTCTTCATGAAATTTTAGGAGAATATAGATATTTGAAAGAACTTTGTTCCATACAAAAATAAAAGAGAAAAACCTTTTAGTCATGGAGATATAAAAGATGCAAGTTAGGGTGTCTAGAGAGAAAAACGTGAAGAAGAAGAGAGTCTTCTTCTAGGGTTTTTTGTTTTCATATCTTTCCTCCCTCCATCTTGAGTTTTCTGAGAGCATCTCAGATCTAAAACTCCTCCTTCTACTTTTCATCTTTGGAAGAGTTCAAATCAAGAAGGAGGCACCTGATCAACCATCAAAGAAGGATCAGCGCAGTACTAGCATACTGTGCTGATTTCCTGAAGCAGGACTTCTGATCGAGATTCGTGGGCTCGTGTGGATGACTCCTAGAGGCCGGATGCGTGTGCAGCTTGCAACATCATCCTTAAGCCTGGATCAGTGAGGTTAGAGCGTCTAACTTGCAAGGTAATAGATCTGATCTATTGTTTAATACATACATTAGATGTGGTATAGAAACATGTTGATATGATCAACATGTAGTTCATGCTATATTTATATATTTTAATTTTTGATTTAATACTATGTAATAATCATGTAATAGGATCTTAGATCTAGGGATTTTTTGATTTTATAAAATAAATTTTGATTTATTTTAGTCTTCCGCTGTATGATCTTGAAAAAGTTTCAAGATCTAACCCTGAAACCCTAGATCTGGTTCCTACAAGTGCTACCCCGAGCTCGATGATGAATTTTCTCGCCACACCGCTTCTTTGGCAGCATCTGATGCAGCAACATACTCTACCTCACAAATTAAATCAGCCACTGTGTGCTGCTTGGAACTCTTCCAGCAGACAGCCCCACCATTAAGGATAAAAATAAATCCCGACACACTCATGCTGTCATCATGATCAGACTGGAAACTAAAGTTTGTAAACCCTATAAGTCTCAAGTCTGATTCACCATAAACAAGCCACTGATCCTTAGTATTTCTTAAATACTTCAGGATGGTTTTAACAACCTTCTAGTGATTCTCCCCTGGATCAGATTGGTATCTACTCACTACTCCTAGTGAGTACGTCACATCTGGTCGTGTACATGTCATGACATACATGATAGATCCCACTATCGAAGCATATGGAATTCTACCCATATGCTCTCTCTCTTGAGGTGTTATCGGACAATCCCTCTTTGAGAGAGAAATTTCATGGCCTATCGAAAGATAGCCTTTCTTGGAATTCTCCATGCTGAACCTTTTCAGCAT
Organism: Elaeis guineensis; assembly: GCF_000442705.2. Classification (NCBI taxonomy): domain Eukaryota; kingdom Viridiplantae; phylum Streptophyta; class Magnoliopsida; order Arecales; family Arecaceae; genus Elaeis; species Elaeis guineensis. Next base: position 69,304,709 of record NC_026003.2, read on the forward strand.
AGTATCAATGTACGTGGACTGAGATAAGCCAAGCAACCTTTTAGATCTATCCCTATAGATCCTCATCCCTAAGATGTAGGAAGCTTCTCCCAGATCCTTCATGGAGAATTGTGACGACAGCCAAATTTTTATTCCCTGTAATGCAGGGATATCATTCCCGATTAAGAGAATGTCATCCACATACAATACAAGAAATACTACTACTGGACCATTAGCCCACTTATAAATGCAGGGCTCTTCTCCGTTCTTAACGAAGCCATACGTCTTGATCATCCTATCAAAACGTATGTTCCATCTCCGGGATGCTTGTTTAAGTCCATAAATGGACCTTTGTAGCCTGCACACCTTAGACTCATCTGTGGATGTGAATTCTTCAGGGTGTATCATATACACCTTTTCGTCCAGCTCTCCATTTAGGAAAGCTGTCTTCACATCTATCTGCCAGATTTCATAGTCCAGATAGGCAGCTATTGCAAGCATAATCCGAATAGATTTGAGCATTGCCACAGGAGAAAATATCTCGTCATAGTTTATACCATAATATTGACGATATCCCTTGGCAACCAGACGGGCTTTATAGGTTTCCACCTTTCCGTCTGCGCCCCTCTTCTTCTTGAAGACCCACTTACACCCTATGGATTTTACTCCTTCAGGTGGGTCAACCAATGTCCACACATCATTGATCTTCATGGACTCCATTTCAGATTTCATGGCCTCTAGCCATTTCTCAGAGTCAGGTCTCTGCATTACATCCATGTAGGTGATTGGATCCTCATCGTTTTCATCAAGTTTGATAGGATCTCCATCCCGGACCAAGAAACTATAGTATCTGTCCGATTGACGTGGTACTCTACCAGATCGCCTTAAGGGTGCAGGAACAATGGGCTCCGGATCTGATCTAATCAAATCTGGTTCAGGTTCAGCTACTTGTGTCGGTTTTTCCACCTGCCGAACTTCCTCAAGTTCGACCTTAGAGGCAACAGTCCCTTCACCAAGGAACTTCTTTTCTAAAAAGATTGTCTTAAGGCTGACAAACACCTTTTGCTCATCAGCTAGGTAGAAATAATATCCTTTGGTCTCTTTTAGGTACCCTATGAAATTATACTTGTCAGACCTAGGTCCAAGCTTATCCGTAATTAAATGTTTAACATAAACCGGATACCCCCAAACCCTTAGGTGCGAGAGTACTGGCTTACGTCCTATCCATATCTAATATGGTGTTTTGGTTACAGACTTACTCGGAACCCTATTTAGAAGGTAACAAGCTGATTTGAGCGCATATCCCCAGAGGAAGATTGGCAGACCAGCAAACCCCATCATGGATCGGACCATGTCCAACAAGGTCTGATTCCTCCTTTCAGATACACCATTATGCTGTGGTGTTCCAGGAGGAGTCTACTGAGAGAGAATTTCATTCTCCCCTAAATATGTCAAAAACTCATTGGAAAGGTATTCACCTCCTCGATCAGATCGAAGAGTTTTAATACACTTTCTAATTTATTTTTCTACCTCATTTCGGAATAGTTTGAACATTTCAAACGACTCCGACTTATGCTTCATTAAATAGACATACTCATACCTCGATAGGTCGTCTGTGAAGGTTATGAAGTAGAAATATCCACCTCTTGCACTTGAGCTCATGGGTCCATATATATCAGAATGTACCAGACCCAAGAGTTCACTGGCTCTCTCATCTTTTTCAGTAAAAGGTGACTTGATCATCTTTCCAAGAAGACAGGACTCATAGGTTGGAAGTGATTCACAATCAACTACTTCAAGAATTCCTTCTTGAGCTAACCTGTTTATCCTGTTCTTATTGATATGACCTAGCCTACAGTGCCAAAGGTAGACTTCTGACATATTAACTATTCTAGGGCATTTACTAGAGGTTTGAACCACATTAATAGGCTGTGACAGTAAGTAAATTCCATTATCTAGTTGTCCAACAAATATTGTAACATCATTCAAAATGATATTGCAAATATTTTTTTTATTAAAAATTGATAACCGTACATGGCCAAAAGGCCTACAGAAATAATATTTAATAAAAAGCTTGGATAATAGTGACATTCACTCAAAATTACATTACGAGAATTGATTACAAGGTTCATGATTTCTAAAGCTAGAACTGAAACTTTGCTTCCATCTCCAACGTTCAGGAATCTCTCACCATCATCAAATCTCCTACTGACCTGTAGACCCTGCATCGAATTACAAATATGATAAGGGCTTTCGGTATCCAATACTCAGGCAGTAGTATCACAAATAGAAAAGTTGCAAGGTGTTATCATATAATTACCTTGCTTCTTCTTCGGCCTGTTTGGGTCCAGGGAGGCAATGTATAGAGGACAGTTTCTCTTCCAGTGCCCCTACTTCTTACAAAAGAAGCACTCCGTCTGGCTCTGGTCGGGCTTGCGCTTCTTGGTCTGACCCTGTGCAGACGTCCCAGCATGCGGCTGCACCTTCTTATTCTTCTTCTTCTTATTTTTCTTCCCTTTCTTAAAGGGTCGACAACAAGAAGACCCTCCCACAACATTCACCGACTCCTTATGGAGCTGGTGGTCCTTCTCAAAGTTCTGCAGCAACCTCAATAAGCCGTGGTAGTTCATTGCAGGCTTTGTCATTCAAAAATGAGTAAGGAAGGGGAGGAAGGACTTGGGCAAAGAATTAAGGATCACATCCTTACCGAGCTGCTCGTGCAGGGGAAAGCCCAGTTTACTTAGGCACTCAATCATTTCGATCATGTACAATACATGATTAGTGACTGAGGCCCCATCCCTCATCTGAGCATTGAAAATGGCACAACTAGTTTTGTGCCTTTCAACATCGTCAGGCGTGCCAAAGGAGTCGTTCAACATTTGAAGCATCTCCTGAGGTTGGGCGTTCTCGAACCTGTGGTTGAACTCATCATTCATTGCTGCCAGCATAATGCACCGAATGGTGGTGCGGTCATTGAGTCACTTCTGGTAAGTGTCTCAGACCGTCCCTCTAGCGTTCGGGGCTGGCTCCTCAGGTGCCGGATCCGTTCCTATATAAAGGATCCGCTCATATTCAAGGATGATTTTTAATTTTCGATACCAGCTATCGAAATTAGGTCCCATGAGCTTGTCATTATCTAATAATGACCGGAGCGACATAGTGGCCATAGCTGCATAAAGGAAAATCAGACCTTAGTTAGTACACAAATTATTAATACTAAAGACTTGGACTTTAGTCTAAAGTTTCTCCCAGTATTTTTACGAACTGGCAGCCTCAACCTCCAATTCGAGGAATTACTTTAATTCCTTAGTGAGTACTAGAATTCACACAGACTACACACGAGCCCAACTTTGGTTGGTCAACCCATGTGCATCTATGGGTAGGTTCATAACCAGTTGTTTCTCTAAACAACTTCTAGTAATTGATTTTGCCCAAAACCTAATCAATAGGCTTTGGCCTCTACTGAAAAGATCTGGTTAGGTCCAACCATTAACATGACTTGATTTGATGAATCGAACCAATAAATGATCAGGGTCGACTTTGGCCGGCCAACCTGACCACCATCAGAAAGACTCAAACCAAATTATCATATTATGAATGATAATTCCATTAGTCAATAAGCACCAGACCTTTGGGCCTCCAATGATTATTAAACTAATGGACTCATTATCACTCACTTAATGGGAGGCTATGACTTAGTTATCACTATAACTTAATCATTTTTAGGACCTAATAATTTTTGAGGATTTTATTAAAGAATAGATGAGAAGAAAATATCCAACCAATTTCAATCCTCCCACTGACTTCACTAAGTCAGATTAAAAAGGATTTAATTAAAGCTGACATTAGGAGCACCTAAATCAGTTAAACTGATTTACCTAATGACATGGGTAAGCCCTAATCACCAAGTGATCTAATCAAAACCTAACTCACCAGGTTGGCCAGGTAAGTGAGATCAGTGGTGGGGATATGCCATTAATGAAGGAACCAGATCTAGGATTTCAGGGTTAGATCTTGAAACTTTTTCAAGATCATACAGCGGAAGACTAAAATAAATCAAAATTTATTTTTTAAAATCAGAGAATCTCTAGATCTAAGATCCTATTACATGATTATTACATAGCATTAAATCAGAAATTAAAATATATAGAGCATGAACTACATGTTGATCATATCAACATGTTTCTATACTACATCTAATGTATGTATTAAACAATAGATCAGATCTATTACCTTGCAAGTTATGTTATGATCCAGGTGGTGTGCCCAAGGCCCAGGGGACCAAGGCTAAGGCCAAGGTCCATCATTCATGAGGGCTTCATGGAGGCTCTAGGGCTAGTTGGGCCCTAGGTTGAAAGGCTGTGGGCCTTTCGGGTTCTTGAGGTCTAGGTTATGTGGGCCTCAAGGGACCAACTCTTTATGGGCCAGGTCTGGGCCCAGGAGAGGTGAGATTAGGTTGAGTCATGGGTGCACATGGGCTTGGGTTAACCTAATCTCCCTTAGAGTTGGTCAAGGGAGTTTTGGGTTTGGGTCACTTGACCCGGTGTTTATATATACATGTACTTGTATAGGTTTGATTAAGCCAAGAAAATAGATAACTTTTTCTCCCAAATCTCTCTCCCTCTTCTACCTCTCTCTCCAGCCATCTTCCATGCCCCAGGAGCAAGAAACCCTAGGGTTTCTTGCCGCCAGTCCATAAAAGGAAAGAAAAGAAGGGAGGCGCTAGCCCCTTCCCCCTTGCAGCCGCCGGCCATTTCTTCTCTCCCCTCTCTTGCAGTCACCCAAACACCAGGTCCAAGATCTGGAATCTCTTGAGAAGAGGTTGGTACAAGTCCCTCTCAGATCTAGAGTTGATTTGAGGTCGTTTGAGGCACGGGTGAGAACTCCATCAACAGATCTACAGGAAAGGCTGCAGTAGGACAGATCTGTGAGGTCTGTCTCTATCTATCTTCTTCCCCATCTAGAATATCCCGATTTGAGATCTACAAATTGGATGACCTCGGTCCAGGTCTGATTTGGTTAGGTATCAGATCTTGGATTTTTTAGAGATAGTTTTAGAGGTGTTCTTCATCTGGAACGAAAGGCTGATGAAGAAGACAACAATCAGACTGATTTCGTCAAGGGCCTTGAATCATGTCCAGACGACTCCAGATCTATTCGTTGCTGGTTCCGCTGCACCCAAGGTCCGTGGGAGGAGCCGAGATCGTGCTCCAACAAGTTAGATATTCTAACCTCGCTGATCCGGGTTTGAGGATGATGTTGCAAGCCGCACATGCATCCGATCTCTAGGAGTCGTCCACACGAGCCCACGAATCTCGATCAGAAGTCCTGCTTCAGGAAATCAGCACAGTATGCTAGTACTGCACTGATCCTTCTTTGATGGTTGATCAGGTGCCTCCTTCTTCTTGATTTCGACTCTTCCAAAGATGAAAAGTAGGAGGAGGAGTTTCAGATCTGAGACACTCTCAGGAAACTCAAGATGGAGGAAGGAAAGAGATGAAAACAAACAACCCTAGAAGAAGATCCTCTTCTTCTTCTCGTTTCTCTCTCTAGACATCTTATCTTGTGTCTATTATATCAATACGACCCAAAGGTCTTTCTTTCTAATTTTTGGATGGCCCAAAGGTCTCTCAAATCTCTATCTTCTTCAAAAATTTTATGAAAAAACTCGTTTTATACAGAGAGATATGATAGAGTCCTTGTCTAGGTCAAATACCTAGTCAAGGCTTATCCAAACATGGCAAGATAAGGGGCACCCAACTCTTGAGCACCTCCTCCTTATTTTCATGCATGGATCACCAGCAAAGGGTGCACATTGTGTACCATGAAATCCATGAAAATTCTAAAAAAAAAATTGGATAAATTTGGTGCAAAATTGAAAGAGTTTTGGATTTCTAAAACTCTATCTCATAGAATTTAAAATCCAAACTTATTCCTCTTTGATTTGATCCAAACCACCTTCCATGTAAGAAAGAAGAGAGAAAACCTTTTGTGAATATGAGAGAGACCTGGGAGAGGGCTTTTTTCGCATAAAATAAGAGGAGATTGGCGTTGAATGAGAGAGAGGGTGTGGGGAAGGCTTATGTGGTGCAAGGTGGAATCCTAGTCTTACTAGGATTCTATCTTATGACTTGTTTTAATTTGATTTCTCAAACCAAATCAAACCAAAATTAGATCAATCCAATTAAAATAGGTCTTAACCCAATTAAGAACCTAATTTAATCAGATTAAATTAGATTTAAATCTGATTTAATTTTTTAATCAAATTAAAAATTATTTTGACCCAAGTCCTAGTTGAACTAGGACTAGTTTTTTCTTGCACTTGGCTTATCCAATAAACCAATTGAACTTGATCCAATCAAGCCCAAACCAAATCTAATTAAATCATATTTAATTAGACTTAATCTCAGCCCATTGGTTTAATTAAATTAAGCCAATTAGCAATCGAATTGCTAATCGATCCTCCTGCAATACTTGCACTAGGTTAAATGTCAATCATATTGATCATTTAACCCTAGAACGATTCTTAATTGTTGATCAACCATTCGATTGGATCATGAACTCTAATGTGTGTGACCTCATATATTCAAACCTAAGTCGGTAGCACAGGAATAAATTTCTATATCAATCGAAGTGACCATCTAGCAATGATACCCGATGACCGGATAGGTCGAATGTGTAGAACAGCATCCTTAGAACCCATGCGGATATAGTTTTCATATAATTCATCCCCTTGACCAAAATGATCATAGGACACCCCAGAGTTCAACTATCAACTCTGATCAGGTTGTCCACATTGCATTTCAAAATATCAAATCCATCTGATGGATTATCCTGGCCAAGGTTTTGCTAAATTGAAATACAACGACTCATTCTTCTTCAACTCTTGGAGTGGTCAATCCCATCTCAATCATACTCTGACTTCGCAAGTACTTGACTATGCCCAGAAGCCTTCCGTTCCTGAATTAGAAATTCAGTTAGTCCAGTACCAAAGCATAGTGAGTTGCTTGCAAGTCACTGAGGCGATCTCAGGTCTAAGGGACACTTATACCTATATCCCATCAGAGACATTCTCGATAGCAGAATACTCTGGAGTTGGTCACGTTCAATGATGATGTACCAGTACATCTCACCTGTATGTCATACCAGTGTCTCCACACTCTTTGGTTAAGGAGACAACTAACCCATATGGTCTACAGCGACCTATGCTCGATAGAAGCTGTCGTCCTTATTAACAGCCTATCATTTGATCGTGAACAGTTTTAAGGACTAATCGATAAATCCTCTCTTTATCGAATCTAAATAGTCCTAAGGACTTCATCATAACAACGGAGTTCATTAGAAGATGAAAGCTTATGATAAAAATATCAAATATATTTTATTTATTAACAAATCAATTACAATACTTGGTTGCTCAACCGTCAACAGCTTGACGATTGACTTTTTGGGACACATTTCCCAACAACTCTCACTTGTCCTAAAGCCACTCGGCACAGTATCTAATACCCATCTTCGACTTGTGGTTGTCGAACTCCTTTATCGCCAGGGCTTTAGTGAAGGAGTCGGCCAGGTTCTCCTTTTCGTCGATCTTCTGAAGGTCGACGTCACCTCGATCCATGATCTCCCAAACCAGGTGGAAGCGGCGTAAGATGTGCTTCGTCCGCTGATGTGCTTTGGGTTCCTTTGCCTGAGCTATGGCACTAGTGCTGTCGCAGTAGAGCAGGACCAGACCATCGAGGGAGGGTGCTACTCTGAGCTCGTTGATGAATTTTCTCAGCCACACAGCTTCCTTCGCGGCATCCGATGCTGTGATGTACTCCACTTCACAAACAGAGTCCGCCACAGTATGCTGCTTGAAACTCTTCCAGCAGATGGCTCCACCATTCAGAGTAAAGATACAACCCGACATGCTCCTGCTGTCATCATGGTTAGATTGAAAGCTAGAGTCTGTGAACCCCACAAGTTTCAGATCTGACTCACCATAAACCAACCATTGGTCCTTAGTATTTCTCAAATACTTAAGGATGGCTTTAACCACTTTCCAGTGATTTTCTTCAAGATCAGATTGGTATCTACTCATTACTCTTAGTGAGTATGCCACATCTGGTCTTGTACATGTCATGGCGTACATGATAGATCCCACGACTGAAGCATATGAGACTCTACTCATACGCTCTCTCTCTTCAAGAGTTGTCGGACAATCCTTCTTAGAGAGAGAAATTTCATGGCCTATCGATAGATAGCCCTTCTTAGAATTCTCCATACTGAATCTCTTCAGCACAGTGTCTATGTACATGGACTGGGATAACCCAAGCATCTTTTTAGATCTATCCCTATAGATCTTCATCCCTAGGATGTAGGATGCTTTACCCAAGTCCTTCATGGAGAACTGTGATGACAACCAAACTTTTATTCCCTGTAGTGCGGGGATGTCATTCCCGATTAAGAGAATATCATCCATGTACAAGACAAGGAATACCACAACTGGATCATTTACCCATTTATAGATGCAGGGCTCTTCTCCATTCTTAATGAAGCCATACGTTTTGATCACCTAATCAAAATGCATGTTCCAACTCCGAGAAGCTTGCTTCAATCCATAAATGGATCTCTGACGCTTGCACACCTTGGACTCATCTGTGGATGTAAACCCCTCAGGTTGTATCATATACACCTCTTCAGTCAGCTCTCCATTCAGAAAAGCTGTCTTTAGATCCATCTGCCAGATCTCATAATCCGGATGGATAGCTATTGCAAGCATTATCCGAATGGATTTGAGCATTGCCACAGAAAAAAATATCTCGTCATAGTCAATACCATAACATTGACGATACCCCTTGGTGACCAGACGGGCTTTATAGGTCTCCACCTTTCCGTCTGTGCCCCTCTTCCTTTTGAAGACCCATTTACACCCAATGGGTTTAACGCCTTCAGGTGGGTCAATCAATGTCCATACATCGTTGACCTTCATGGACTCCATTTCGGATTTCATGGCTTCAAGCCATTTCTTGGAATCAGGTCTCTGCATTGCATCCATATAGGTGATCGGATCCTCATTATTCTCATCAAGTTCAATGGGATCACCGTCCCAGACCAAGAAACCATAGTATCTGTCCGGCTGACGCGGTACTCTACCAGATCGCCTTAATGGTGCAGGTACATTGAGCTCCGGATCTGATCTAATCATATCTGACTCAGGTTCAGCTATTGGTGTCGGTCCTTCTACCTGTTGAACTTCATCAAGTTCAACCTTAGAGGCAATGGTTCCTTCACCAAGGAACTTTTTTTCTAAAAAAATTGCCTTAAGGCTGATGAACACCTTTTGTTCATCAGCATGGTAGAAAAAATATCCTTTTGTCTCTTTGCGGTACCCTATGAATGAGCATTTGCTAGACCTAGGTCCAAGTTTGTCTGTGACTAATCGTTTGACATAGGTCGGGCACCCCCAGACCCTAAGGTGTGAAAGTGCTGGCTTATGTCCTGTCCATATCTCATATGGAGTCTTAATTATAGACTTACTTGGAACCCTATTTAACAGATAACAGGCCGATTCGAGTGCATATCCCCAGAAGGATATCGGCAAGCTAGCAAAATCCATCATGGATCGGACCATGTCTAACAGAGTCCGATTCCTCCTTTCAGACACACCATTATGCTGTGGTGTTCCTGGAGGAGTCCATTAGGAGAGAATCTCATTCTCTCCTAGATATGTGAGAAACTCACTAGAAAGGTATTCTCCTTGATCAGATCGAACAGTTTTAATACTCTTTCCAGTTTATTTTTCTACTTCACTTCAAAATCATTTGAATATTTCAAATGAATCCGACTTATGTTTCATCAAATAGACATATCCATATCAGGATAGGTCATCCGTGAAAGTTATGAAGTAGAAATATCCACCTCTAGCACTGGTGCTCATGGGCCCGCATACATCAGTATGTACTAGGCCCAAGAGCTCAGTAGCTCTCTCACCTTTTTCAGTAAAAGGTGACTTGGTCATTTTACCAAGAAGACAGGACTCACAGGTTGGAAGTGATTCACAATCACTGACTTCGAGAATTCCCTCTTGAGTCAACCTGTTTATTCTATTCTTGTTTATATGACCTAGCCAACAGTACCATAAGTAGATATCTGACACACTATCTAATCTAGGGTGCTTGCCAATATAATAGACTCTTATCAGGCTTGATCTTTCTGGTCTGGCTCTGCACTGATGTCCCAGCCTGAACTTGCACCTTCTTCACTTTCTTCTTCTTGTTCTTCTTCCCTTTCTTAAAGGGTCGAGAATCAGAAGACGAACCTCCCACTAAGTTCACCGACTCCTTGAGGAGTTGGTGATCCTTCTCAAAGTTCTGAAGCAACCCCAGTAATCCGTGGTAGTTTACTTCAGGCTTTGTCATTCTATAATGAGTGAGGAATGGGAGATAAGACTTGGACAGCGAGTTCAGTGTTGCATCTTTTCCAAGCTGCTCATGCAAGGGAAAGCCGAGCTTGCTCAATCATTCTATCAGCTCGATCATGTACAATACATGATCAGTGATAGAGGCACCATCCCACATTTTGGCGTTGAAGATGGCACAACTAGTCTTGTGCCTCTCCACGTCATCGGATGTGCCAAAGGCATCCTTCAATACTTGAAGCATGTCCTTTGGCTGAGCCATCTCGAATCTGCGACTGAACTCATCGCTCATGGCAGCCAGCATGATACAGCGCACCGTGGTCCGATCACTGAGCCACTTCTGGTAAGTGTCTCTGACTGTTCCATGTGCATTGACAGCTGGCTCCTCAGTTGCAGGATCCATTATCACATATAGGATCCGTTCATGCTCTAGGACTATCTTCAACTTTCGGTACCAGCTACCGAAGTTGGGTCCCACCAACTTATCATTGTCCAACAATGATCGGAGCGATAGGGAAGTGGCCATATTTGCACAAAGGAGAACCATAACCTAATTAGTAATTGATTCATTAAACCTAAAGATTTGGACTTTAATCAAAAAGTTTCTCCCACTATTTTATTCGAATTGGTAGCCTCTACCTCTAATTCGAGAAATTACCCTAATTCCTTAGTGGGTACTAGAATCCACTTAGACTGCACACAAGCCCAACTTTGGTTGGCCAACCCATGCACATCTAAGGGTAGGTTCATAACCAATTATTTCTCTAAACAATTTCTAGTAATTTTAATTTTGCCCTAGAAACCTAATCAGTAGGCTTTGGCCTCCACTGTAAGGATCCGGTTAGGTCCAACCATTAACATGATCATACTTGGTGTATCTAACCAACGAATGATTAAGCCCAACTTTGGTTGGCTCACCTAACCACCATTAGAGAGACACTTCCAAGTCATCATATGATGAGTGATAATTTCATTAGTCAACAAGCACCAGGCCTTTGGGTCTGCAATGATTATTGAGTTAATGGACTCATTATCAAACACCTTAATGGGAGGCTATGACTCAGTTATCTCCATAACTTTATCATTTTAAGGACCTAATAATTTTAGAAGATTTAAATGATTTGGAGGATGAGGTCGGATGAACCAGCTTATCATGATCCTCCCACTGGCTTCACCAAGTCAGCTTAAGGGAGACTATTAAAAATGGCTGGTCTAGGAGCACCTAAATCAGTCACACTGATTTACCTAGCTGACATGGGTTAGCTCGAATAGTCAAGTGATCCGATTAAATTATAATTTCACCAAGAAGCCAGGTAAGTTCGATCAGTGAGAGGGTCGGCCAAAGCTTGCCTTAGACACCATCAGAAATGGCCAGGTAAGCGGGCTCCCAATTAAAAACCACCGGTCTGGTTTACCTTAGACACCAACTGGTTTAATTAGTTTCGATTAGATCAACCTAACAGTTCGTGCTAGACCGCTTAGCCAAGAATCAAGTCCATTTGGTTCTCGTTAAAGACATAGACTTGACCAACTACAACTATTGTAATTGATCTAGAGAATCCTTGACCTAATCTAAGACAACAATTGATTAGATTTAGTCAATTATGTAATTAAGTCCATCTTTAATCTAACCATAGGTCTAACCCAATTAATGGACCTAATTCCTACTAACTCATTAACCCAATGTGTTATGATTTGTGTCTTAGGTTCTTCAATTCACAATCCTAGAACCTAATTAAACAACTTCTTAATTCTTAATTAAGTTTTGGGCTGAGGGTTGGGTTCGATTTTTTAAAAAATAATTTTTATATTTGTAAAATAATTTTATAATATGATTCTACCAACCATATTGCATGTTTGATTCATAATCAAGATACAAGTAAAATAAACATGAAACTACTTTAGATCTAATCTAAACAGGTTCATGTAATTGAAATAATTTCAACTTTAAATAATTTTTTACACAAAAATTATTAACAAAGAGATTTTATTTCAGATTTAAATATCTTTTAAATCTAATAAATTATAAATTTAATCTAGATCATATCTAACAAATTTATGATTAAAGATAGATCTACACAAACTAGGACAATCTTTGCACTGTAAGGGATAAACCTTACAGCAGGACAACCTTGCAGTTCATGATTGATCTAAAATTTTAATTTTAGATTTAATAATCAGATTATAAATTAGATTTAATCTAAAAAATAATCTAAGCATGTATAAATAATCATGTAATAAAGAACCTAGGCTCTGATACCAATTGAAGGAACCAGATCTAGGGTTTCAGGGTTAGATCTTGAAATTTTTTCAAGATCATACAGTGGATGACTAAAATAAATTAAAATTTATTTTTTAAAATTAGAAAATATCTAGATCTAAGATCCTATTACATAATTATTACATAGCATTAAATTAAAAATTAAAATATATAGAGCATGAACTACATATTGATCATATCAACATGTTTCTATACTACATCTAATGTATGTATTAAACAATAGATCAGATCTATTATCTTGCAAGTTAGATATTCTAACCTCGCTGATCCAGGCTTGAGGATGATGTTGCAAGCTGCACATGCATCCGGCCTCTAGGAGTCATCCACACGAGCCCACGAATCTCGATCAGAAGTCCTGCTTCAGGAAATCAGCACAGTATGCTAGTACTGCGCTGATCCTTCTTTGATGGTTGATCAGGTGCCTCCTTCTTCTTGATTTGGACTCTTCCAAAGATAGAAAGTAGGAGGAGGAGTTTTAGATCTGAGACGCTCTTAGAAAACTCAAGATGGAGGAAGGAAAGAGATGAAAACAAACAACCCTAGAAGAAGACCCTCTTCTTCTTCTCATTTCTCTCTCTAGACACCCTATCTTGTGTCTATTATATCTCCACGACCCAAAGGTCTTTCTCTCTAATTTTTGGATGGCCCAAAGGTCTCTCAAATCTCTATCTTTTTCAAAAAGTTTATGAAGAAAATCATTTTAAACAGAGAGATATGATAGAGTCTTTATCTAGGTCAAATACCTAGTCAAGGCTTATCCAAACATGGCAAGATAAGGGGCACCCAACTCTTGAGCACCTCCTCCTTATTTTCATGCATGGATTATTAGAAAAGGGTGCATAATATGTACCCTAAAATCCATAAAAATTTTTAAAAAAAATTTGGATAAATTTGGTACAAAATTGAAAGAGTTTTGGATTTCTAAAACTCTTTCTCATAGAATTCGAAATCCAAACTTATTTCTCTTTGATTTGATCCAAACCACCTTCCATGTAAGAAAGAAGAGAGAAAATCTTTTGTGAATATGGGAGAGACCTGGGAGAGGGCTTTTGTCGCACAAAATAAGAGGAGATTGGCATTGAATGAGAGAGAGGGCGTGGGGAAGGCTTATGTGGCGCAAGGTGGAATCCTAGTCTTACTAGGATTCTATCTTATGACTTGTTTTAATTTGGTTTCTCAAATCAAATCAAATCAAAATTAGATCAATCTAATTTAAATAGATCTTAACCTAATTAAAAACCTAATTTAATCAGATTAAATTAGATTTAAATATGATTTAATTTTTTAATCAAATTAGAAATTAGATTGATCCAAGTCCTAGTTGAACTAGGACTAGTTTTTCCTTGCACTTGGCTTATCCAATAAATCAATTGAACTTGATCCAATCAAGTCCAAACTAAATCTAATTAAATTATATTTAATTAAACTTAATCTCAACCCATTGGCTTAATCAAATTAAGCCAATTAGCAATCGAATTGCTAATCGATCCTCCTGCAACACTTGCACTGGGTTAAATGTCAATCGTATTGATCATTTAACCATAGAATGATTCTTAATCATTGATCAACCATCCGATTGGATCATGAACTCTAATGTGTGTGACCTCATAGGTTCAAACCTAAGTCGGTAGCATAGGAATAAATTTCTGTACCAATCGAAGTGACCATCTAGCAATGATACCCGACGACCGGATAGGTCGAATGTGTAGAACAACATCCTTAGAACCCATGCAGATATAGTTTTCATATAATTTATTTCCTTGACCAAAATGATCATAGGACACCCCAGAGTTCAACTGTCAACTCTGATCAGGTTGTCCACATTGTATTTCAAAATATCAAATCCATCTGATGGATTACCCTGGCCAAGGTTTTGCTAAATTGAAATACAGTGACTCATTCTTCTCCAACTCTTGGAGTGGTCAATCCCATCTCGATCATACTCTGACTTCGCAAGTACTTGACTGTGCCCAGAAGCCTTCCATTCTTGAATTAGAAATTTAGTTAGTCCAATACCAAAGCACAGTGAGTTGCTTGCAAGTCACTGAGGCGATCTCAGGTCTAAGGGACACTTATACCTATATCCCATCAGAGACATTCTCGACAGCAGAATACTCTGGAGTTGGTCACGTTCAATGATGATGTACCAGTACATCTCATCTGTATGCCATACCAGTGTCTCCACACTCTTTGGTTAAGAGGACAACCAACCCATATGGCCTACAGCGACCTATGCTCGATAGAAGCTGTCATCCTTATTAACAGCTTATCATTTGGTCGTGAACAGTTTTAAGGACTAATCGATAAATCCTCTCTTTATCGAATCTAAATAGTCCTAAGGACTTCATCATAACAACAGAGTTCATTAGAAGATGAAAGCTTATGATGAAAATGCTAAATATATTTTATTTATTAACAAATCAATTACATTACTTGGTTGCTCAACTGTCAACAGCTTGACGATTGACTTTTTGGGACACATTTCCCAACAATTAACTCGTCAAAGATCGAATCAATGCGAGTAGCTCCCACTTAAGAACCACTGGTCAAACTATCGAACTTATCTTAGACACCAACCGGTTCATTAGTTTTAATTTGATCAACTTAGTAAATAGGGTTCCACCGCGTAGCCATGAATTAAGTCCATCTTGGTCTAGTTAAAGACATGGACCCATTCAACTACAACTATTGGAGTTGAGTCTAGAGTGTCCTTGACCTAATCTAATTTAACTTTTGATTAGATTTGACCAATTACTCTAATTTAGTCCATTTCTTTAAGCTAACCTTAGGTCTAACCCAATTATGGATCTAATCCATCTAACCCATTGACCCACAAGTTTAAGCAATTATCTTAGGTCTTAATTCATAATTCTAGACCAACTTGACAACACTTAATTCTTTTAATTAAGTATTTGGGCTGATGGGTCAGGATTTGGCATTTTGAAAATAATTTTTAAATTTGAAAGGTTTTATTTTCTATTCACCAAATATGTTGATTCATTTCACAAATAGATCAGCACATTTCATAAATAGCAATCCTATTACTAATTACATAACAGAAAATAACTCAATCAAAATAAATCATGAATATTTCTTTAGATCTAATCTAACACATTCACGATAAATTTTATAATTAAACTTTTATAATTAAGTCCTTTCGCTACTTCATCTGCATAGGATATAATTGCAGCGGCACCCCTACTGCCATAGGAGACCCCATCGAATGGGAAGAGAGGACCTTTAAACCCTACTTTTCTCCTATGACCGGACGGCCATGGCAACCAACCCAATTTGATTACTTGCTACTTGGATCTAGTATATCTAAATATACCAATTTTAAAATTTAAATTTCAAATTTTAAATTTTGAATTTCAAATTTCAAATAAATTTCAAATTTTAAATTTTTGAATTTCAAATTTTGAATTTTAAATTTTGAATTTTAAATTTTGAATTTTAAATTTGAAATTTTAACCAAATTTTAAATTTCAAATTTCAAATTTTGAATTTCAAATTTTTGAATTTTGAATTTCAAATTTTAAATTTCAAAATTCAAAATTCAAATTTTGAATTTCAAATGTTTGAATTTTGAATTTCGAATAACTTTCAAAATTTAAATTTTAAATTTTAAATTTTAAATTTCAAATTTAAACTTTTAGATTATAACTTAATCTATGCATGCAAGTTCATATATCATATCTTAGAACCTGCTCTGATACCATTTGTAGCGAAATTTTAGTGCAGGGGTAAAATGATAATTTTAAAATTTTTTTAAAATCACTATTTTACAGTGAAAATAATTAATTAATCTAATTAATTAACATATATTTATCCTACACTAGGATCTAAATATGATATACAGCATGCATGCATTTAAATTTAAAATTCAAATTTGAACAGTAAATAATTTACTGTTCTGTGTTCAGAACACAATATCTTTGTGCGGGTAGTCGATCACCGTAATTTGATCACCATCGAGAGAGTTTGATCATTGCGATACAGCCACACAGTACGTCTGGCCTCTGCAGATCATCCACACAAGGCTCCCAGTCTGATCGGCTCCTTACGAGTGCTAGCTCGTTGTAGAGCCCTTTTAACGGTCGATGCTGATCGAACTCCTTCGATCGATGTCTGTCAATTCTTTGGATATTCTGAATTATCAGTAGACATGTTTGAGAGGATGTTGAAGATCTCTTTAAAATTTGGTGGGCTCACAACACTCGTAGCTCACCTTCTCACTTCCCGAACCCCAGGCTGAAACCCTAGGGAACTCACTGGAAACCCTACGCCCACTTGTTTTTTTTTTTCTTTCTTTTTCTCTCAGAAGGATATGGACTTCCTACTTATGCTCAAGGCTTCCTCATGCCCCACTCTTTTTCTCCAAAAAATTCTACGCACACCCCATCTTTCTGCTCCTTTTAAAACAACGTCGAACGTGTCCTATCCGTGTGAGAGGATAAAGATAAGTGGTTGCACATTTGAATTCAAATCAAATTTGAATTCAAATGCAAAACCAACTCATCCCTATCCACTTGGGCATGAGAAGAGAAGGGGCATGAGTTGATTTGTGCATGGAGAGTTTACACGAGAAACACTTTCTCATGTAAAATATGGGGCGCACAAGATAAGAGCATGGTGCATGGATTAGTTGGTTGCTCATTAAAATTTAAACTTTCTTTTGAATTTGAATGGTCAACTAACTTATTTTTATCTAGATAATTGATGCACAAGGGTGGGCATGGGATGCCTTCTATGTGGAGAAAATTCATGAGAAGTTGCTTCTCGTGAATTCAAATATGCGCAGAAGAAGTGAGGTGGCGCAGGGAGAAAGGTCAAGGTGGTTTGAACCTAATTGAGCCAACCTAATCTAAATAGGTTAAGCATAATTAGACTAAATTAAACTCAATTTAATTAGGCTTAATTAGGTTCAATAAAATTTTAATCAAATCAAAAATTGATTAAGCCCAACCCCTGATCAAATCAGGGATCAAACCATCTCGACGATTAGGTCAACTCTTAACCTAATCGGGTCAAACCCAACTGAATCCAATTCAATTGGATTTGATCTAAAAATAATTACTCAATTAAATTAAGTTAATTAGTGATCAAATCACTAATTAAATCTCTCATAAATATTGAGTCTAAATCCGATAGGCAATCGGGTATCAAAGTCCATCAATATGAAACCTTGATCGTAGAGTCCCAAACCAGTGGGACTCTTGACCCCAGTACCCAAAATGTGTGAGACTTGTGATCAGAGAATCTTGATTCTTGATCATAGAGTCTCAGACATGTAGGACTCATAGTCCATGAACATTAAGACTCTTCATCAGCCATCAGATCAGATAGAAACCTTTAATGTGTGTGACCCCGCAGGTTCGAACCTAAGCCGGTAGCACAGGAACCAATTTCTGTGCTAATCGAAGTGACCATCTAGTAATGGTACCCGATGTCTGGATAGATCAAATAGTCACAATCGCAACACTTAGAACCTACGTGAATATGGTTACTGTATAATTCATCCCTTTTGACCCCTGTGTTTAGGATGACTCAAGGTTAAACTGTCAACCCTGATTAGATCATCCAAGTCATGCTCAACTTAATCAGTCCTGTGACTCCTCACTAGGACTATCCTGGCCAAGATTTTGCTAAATTGAAATATGACTGTACACAGCTCCTGAATTGGAGTGGTCAATCCCATCTTGACACACGCACCGACATGTCAAGTACTTGACTACACCCAACAGCCTTCCGTCACTGAATTAGAAATTCAAGTAGTCCAGTGCCTAAGTGCAGTGAGTTGGTTGCAAGTCACCGTGGCGGTCTCAGATCGGAGGGACATTTATACCCATATCTCATCAGAGCAAATCTTGACAGTAGAGATAGCTCCAGAGTCGGTCACGTTCAGTGCAGATGTACCCTTACATCTCACCTGTATGCCATACCAGTGTCTCTACACTCCTTGGTTAAGAGGACAACTAACCTATATGGCACACAACGACCTATGCTCGATAAACATTATTGTCTTTGGTAACAACGTATCATTTGATCGCGAACATGTTTAAGGACTAAACGACAAATCCTCCTTTGTCGAGTCTAAATAATCCTAAAGACTTCACCACAACACAGGAGTTCATTAGAAGATGATAATTTATGATGAAAAATATCAAAATAATTTTTATTTATTTATAATTTATGTACTAATACAACAAAGAGCACAATCATCAATAGACTGACGATTGGCTTTGGGACACTATTCCCAACACCTTCAAATCAATGTTTAGATTGGTCGAGCCACACTCAGATCTGGATATCCGTTTGTTGGATGCACTTGGTATTGTTATATTAATAGTTGGACCTAACCAAAATTTTCAGTGGAGGTATCATATGCCTGCTGAAAGAAAGTCTAGGGCAAAACCTAATTACTAGAAGTTGTTTGAAGAGCTAATTGGTTATGAACTTACCCATGGATGCACTAGGGTTGGCCGAGCCGCACTCGGATCCGAATACAGTTTGTGTGGATTTTAGTACCTATTAAAAAATTAGTATAATTTCTCGAGTTGGAGGTAGAGGCTACCAATTCGTAAAAAGAGTGAGAGAAATTTTAGACTAAAGTTCATATCTTTGGGATTAAAAGTAATTCATATACTAATAGGCTTATATTTTTTCTTTCAATTATAGCCAACACACTATCCCTCCATACTCTATTGGATAGCGATAAGCTTATCAAACTCAACTTCGATAGCTGGTATCAAAAGTTGAAGATCGTCTCGGAGCACGAGAGAATTTTATGTGCCCTTACATTCGAGGTACTTGAAGAACCTATAGTTAATACTCCTCGTGCTGTGAGAGATACTTATGTGAAGTGGCTTACTAACCGTACGACTGTACGTTGTGTGATGAGGGCAGCTATGAATGATGAACTTAGCTGTAAGTTCGAGGATGCACAACCTGAGAAGATCATTCAAATATTGAATAAGTCCTTCGGCATCTCTGAAGATGCAGAGAGACACAAAACTTCCTGCATAGTGTTCAGTGTCTGTATGCGAGAGGGGACTTCAGTCATCGATCATATATTATATATGATTGAGTGGATTGAATGCTTTAGCAAACTTGGCTTTCTGTTGTATGAACAGTTAGGTAATGATGCTATCCTTAATTTGCAATCAAAATTCTATCTATCTTTTCTCAATCATTACAGAATGACGAAGTCTGTAGTGAACTACCATGGTTTGCTAGGATTACTGTAGATTTTTGGGAAGGACCACCAGCTGCAGAAAGAGCCAATGAATTTAGTTGGAGGTTCATCTGCAGGACATCGATCTTTTAGGAGAGAAAAGAAGTAAAAAGTATAGAAATCCCGTGCCATCGATTCTAAAAAGATCAAAATATCAAAGATTGATAAAAGCCAAGAAGAATGCTTCTTCTGTAAGAAGCTAGATCATTAGAAGAGGAATTGTCCTATTTACATAGCCACCCTTGACCCAAACAGGCCTAAAAATAAAAGAAAGAAGCAAGCGGTTGCTTCACTAGGTACTTATATGATAACTTCTTGTAATTTCTCTATTTATGATACTACACCTGGGTATTGGATATCGAAAGTCTCATTAATATTTATAATTCATTGCAGAAACTGCAGGTAAGTAGGTAATTTTGAGAGAGTGAGCGGTTCCTTAACGTTACAGATGGAAGTCTTATTCCAGTTCTGGTCTTGAAAACTTTGCAGCTTGTCTTCAAGTTCAATAGTGTCATGTTAGATGATTGTCATTATTGTCTTTTCTTTTTTATGAATATCATCTCTCTAGATCTTTTGACCAAACTGGATTTTAAATTTATAATAAAAGATGATTTTTGTGATATCATTATGAATGATACTGCAATTATGCATGGATAATTAAAACATAACATATACATAATATCATGGCTTGTTAGTGTAATGTACACGGCCAGTAAACATCCTAAATTAGATAATATCAGTGAATCCTACATTTGGCATTGTAGGCTTGATCATGTGAACAAGAATAGGATTGACAGGTTGATCAAGGAACGTACCCTTGAAATAGATGATTATGAATCATTGGCTATCTGTGAATCCTGTCTACTTGGTAAGATGACTAAATCACCTTTTAAGAAAAAAGATGAAAAAGTCAGTGATGTCCTAGGTCTAATACATATTGATGTATGCGGATCTATGAACATAAGTGCCAAAAGAGGATACTACTACTTCATATATTTACAGATGACCTATCAAGGTATGGGTATGTCTATCTTATGAAGTATAAGTCATAGTTATTTGAAATGTTCAAATGATTTCATACTGAAGTAGAGAAACAGACTGAAAAGAATATTAAGATCCTTCGATCAGATCGAGGTAGTGAATACCTCACTAGTGAGTTCCTAATGTATCTAGAAGAGAATGGGATTCTCTCATAGTAGACCCCTCCTGGAACACCACAACATAACAAGGTATCTGAAAAGAAGAATTGAACCTTGTTAGACATGATTCAATCCATGATGAACTTTGCGAGTTTGCCAATCTCCTTTTGAGGATATGCTCTAGAAACTGTCTACTACATTTTGAATGAGGTGCCAAGCAAGTCTATCGATAATATTGAGAATTGTATTCTAAAATCAATCATGTGACGATTGAGTTCATCCTTATATATGAATTATTGATTATTGAATAATAATTATTTTGATATTTTTCATCATAAAGTGATATCTTCCTTGAACTCTTGTACTATGATGAAGTCTCTAGAACTATGCTAGTATACGATAAAGAGAAGATTTATCGTATAGTTCTTAAATATGTTCGCGACCAAATGATATGTCATTACGAGACAATAATGTTTATCGAGTAGAGATCATTGTGTGACATATGGATTGATTGTCCTCTTAACCAAGAAGTGTAGTGACACTAGTATGGCATACAGGTGAGATGTAGGAGTACATCGTTACTGAACAAGTGACTCACCTGCTGAGCATTCTGCTGTCAAGATCTGCTCGTGAAACTCATGGGTATAAGTATCCTTCAGATCTGAGATCATCATAGTGACTTGCAAGCAACTCACTATGCTTTGGTGCTGGACTATCTGGATTTTTAATGTAGTGACGGAAGGCTACTAGGTACAGTCAAGTACTTGTGAAGTTTGTATGTGGATCAAGATGGGATTGACTCTTCCAGATTATTAGAGTTAATGTATCACTGTATTTTAATTTAGTAAAGTCTTGGCTAGGATAATCTATGAGATGAATTTGAAAGGTTGAAATACAATGCGGATGAAGCAATCTTGATTGACAGTTAACCTGAGACCATCCTAGAGCATCCAGGGTCAAAAGGATGAATTATGCGGTAACCATGTGTATGGGTTCTGAAATATTTCTTTATGATAATTCAACCTATCTGGATGTTGGAAATCATTGCTAGATGGTATTTTGATTAGTGCAGAAATTGGTTCCTGTGCTACCGACTTAGTGTTTGAACCTATGGAGTCATGCACACAAGTCAGACAAAGTAGAAAAGAATTGACTTATATTTATATGTCCAATTTGAAAGTACTTGACTTGATTGAACATATAAGCTAACTTGATTAAGAATTAAGTTATGGGTCAAACGTGATTGAAGAGTTGATTATGTCTATCTAGCACTACACATGAGGTTCAGGTTCGATCCCGGAGATGAACAGTTTCTGATCTTTGATCCATGGAACATATGAAAGATTAAATTTAAGTATTAATTAATTTTAGATTAGATCTAAATTAATTGAACTTAAATGGATCCAAAATCTAAGTTAGACTTGGTACAAAAGTTCTAAAGAGTTTGAGATTGACAGCCTTTCGAGATTGTTGCGAACCAGCTTCGAATCAGATTCGAATCGGATTTATTTTGGATGAGATATGAGTATTCCTACTTGCACTGAGAATATCCCTCATAAAAAATGATCAAAATCTAATTTTGTGCTTATTTGGGGCATCCCAAATGGGTGAGAGATTGAGTGCAAGTTGATTGTTATATGGGATGGCAGTTATATCTCATGTAGGAATCCTTTTTTCATGAGTATTGGATCAATTCAAATCAGATTTGAGTAAAGAGTTCTACTCTCATTGGATCATGAGAATCATATATAAATAGAGAGGGTCTCTACCTATAGATGCATAGCATAGCAAACAAATCAAATTGAGAGAAGAAAAAAAGAGAGAGAGGCGTGAGAAGAGAGAGAGGTCCTATCTTCCCCTTTGGCCTCTCCCCTTGTTGCTGCCCCTCTTCCTTTGGGCGTGGGGTCTCTTTGGATGTCCTACCTGCTAACGTGAGGTATCACCTTAGTATATCTCATCCCTCAATTGATTGAGTTACGAAGCCAATTGGATTGGAGTTCATCCTGCTTTCTTGTGGTGTCTGACTTGCATGCGAAGTAGAAGATCTGCACATCCAGGACTCCATGAAGGTTTATATTAGATAATTTAAGATTTGATCTCTAGTTCTACTATATTTTAAGTAAGAATTTAGTTTTTAAATAAGTAAAATATTAACAAATTTTTAGATGCAACTTGGAC
>NC_026003.2:69328018-69370366 GCF_000442705.2 Elaeis guineensis
AGTCGATTCATACAGATCCATGCCATTAAGGTGAATCAGTATGATTGATTTAGATGTCTTTAGACCAGCTTGTGCCTAATCCTTTACATGACTTGGTGAAGTCAGTGGGAGGATTTGTAACTTGTAGGTCGACTTTTTCTCTTATTCTCAAGTCAATGAAATCAAATTATCTAAATTATTAGATCTATAAAGTGATAAAGTTATGGGATAACTTGGTCATTGCCTCCCATTAAGATACATTATAATGAGTCCAATATTCTATATAGGCATTGGAGGCACCACACGACTGGTGTCTATCATGTATTGAAATTGTCATTTATCATATGACCATCATGATGTACCTTCAGATCAATGTTCAGATTGATCAAGCCACACTCGAGCTTGGACATCCATTTGTTGGATGCACTTGATATATCATGTTAATGGTTGGACCTAACAGAGATTTTTAGTGGAGGCGCCATATGCCTGTTGAAGGGATGCCTGGGGCAAAATCTATTGCTAGAAGTTGTTTGAAGAAACAATTGGTTATGAACCTACCCATAAATGCACTAAGATTGGTCGAGCCACAATCGGACCCGAATACAGTCCATGTGGATTCTAGTACCCGCTAAAGAATTAGTGTAATTTCTCGAGTTGGAGGTAGAGGCTACCAATGTAGGAACTTGATCTAGGGTTTCAGGGTTAGATCTTGAAACTTTTTCAAGATCAGGCAGCGAAAGACTAAAATAAATCAAAATTTATTTTCTAAAACTAGAGAATCCCTAGATCTAAGATTCTATTACATGATTATTACATAGCATTAAATCAAAAATTAAAATATATATGGCATGAACTACATGTTGATCATATCAACATGTTTCTATACTACATCTAATGTATGTATTAAACAATAGATCAGATCTATTACCTTGCAAGTTAGACGTTCTAACCTTTCTGATCCGGGCTTGAGGATGATGTTGCAAATCACACACACGTTCGGTCTCTAGGAGTCATCCACACAAGCCCACGAATCTCGATCAGAAGTCCTGCTTCAGGAAATCAGCACAATATGCTAGTACTGCGCTGATCCTTCTTCGATGGTTGATCAGGTGCCTCCTTCTTCTTGATTTAAGCTCTTCCAAAGATAAAAAGTAGGAGGAGGAGTTTTAGATTTGAGATGTTCTTAGAAAAACTCAAGATAGAGGAAGGGAAGAGATGAAACTAACAACCCTAGAAGAAGACCCTCTTCTTCTTCTCTTTTCTCTCTCCTAGACACCCTATCTTGTGTCTATTATATCTCCACGACCCAAAGGTGTTTCTCTTTAATTTTTGGATGCCCCAAAGGTATCTCAAATCTCTATGTTCTTAAAAAATTTCATGAATAAACTTATTTTATAGAGAGAGATATGATAGAGTCCTTGTCTAGGTCAAATACCTAGTCAAGGCTTATCCAAACATGGCAAGATAAGGGGCACCCAACTCTTGTGTGCCTCCTCCTTATTTTCATGCATGGACCATGAGCAAAGGGTGCACAATGTGTGCCCTAAAAGCTATGAAAATCTTAAAAAAATATGGATAAATTTGGTGCAAAAAGGAAAGAGTTTTGGATTTTTAAAACTCTGTCTTATAGAATTTGAAATCCAAACTTATTCCTACTTTGATTTGATCCACAACCACTTTCAATGTATGAAAGAAGAGAAAAAATCTTTTGGATGTAGGAAAGACCTGGGAGTGGGCTTTTGTCACACAAAATAAGAGGAGATTGGCGTGGAATAAGAGAGAGGGCATGGGGTGGGCTTATGTGGCGCAAGGTGAAATCCTAGTCTTACTAAGATTCTATCTTATGACTTGTTTTAATTTGGTTTCTCAAATCAAATCAAATCAAAATTAGATCAACCCAATTAAAATAAGTCTTAACCCAATTAAGAATCTAATTTAATCAGATTAAATTAGATTTAAATTTGATTTAATTTTTTAATCAAATTAGAAATTAGGTTGACTCAAGTCCTAATTGAACTAGGACTAATTTTTTTTCTTTCACTTGGCTTATCCAATAAACCAATTGAACTTGATCCAATCGAGCCCAAACTAAATCTAATTAAATCATATTCAACTAGACTTAATCTCAATCCATTGGCTTAATTAAATTAAGTCAATTAGCAATCGAATTGCTAATCGATCCTCTTGCAACACTTGTACTAGGTTAAATATCAATCGTATTGATTATTTAACCTTAGAACGATTCTTAATCGTTGATCAACCATCCGATCGGATCATGAACTCTAATGTGTGTGACCTCATAGGTCCAAACCTAAATCGATAGTATAAAAATAAATTTTTATACCAATCGAAGTGACCATCTAGCAATGGTATCCGACGACTGGATAGGTCGAATGTGTAGAACAACATCCTTAGAACCCATGTGGATAGAGTTTCCATATAATTCATCTCCTTGACCAAAATGATCATAGGACACCTCAGAGTTCAACTGTCAACTTTGATCAGGTTGTCCACATTGTATTTCAAAATATCAAATCCATCTGATGGATATCCTGGCCAAAATTTTGCTAAACTGAAATACAGTGACTCATTCTTCTCCAACTCTTGGAGTGGTCAATCCCATCTCGATCACACTCTGACTTCGCAAGTACTTGACTATGTCCAGACATCTTTCATCACTAAATTAGAAATTCAGTTAGTCTAGTACCAAAACACAGTGACTTGCTTGCAAGTCACTGAGGTGATCTCAGATCTAAGGAATATTTATACCTATATCCCATCAAAATCATTCTCGACAGCAAAATGCTCTGGAGTTGGTCACGTTCAATGATAATGTACCCTTACATCTCACTTGTATGCCATATCAGTGTCTTCACACTCTTTCGTTAAGAGGACAACCAATCCATATGGTCTACAGCGACCTATGCTCGATAGAAGCTGTCGTCCTTATTAACAGTCTATCATTTGGTCGTGAACAATTTTAAGAACTAATCGATAAATCCTCTTTTTATCGAACTTAAATAGTCCTAAGAACTTCATCATAACAACAGAGTTCATTAGAAGATGAAAGCTTATGATGAAAATACCAAAAATATAATTTATTTATTAACAAATCAATTACAATACTTGATTGCTCAACCGTTAACAGCTTGACGATTGACTTTTGGGACATATTTTCCAACAACTCCCACTTGTCCAAAAGTCACTCGGCACAGTATCTAATACCCATCTTCGACTTGTGGTTGTCGAACTCCTTTATTGCTAAGGCTTTAATGAAGGGGTCGGTCAGGTTCTCTTTTTCGTCGATCTTCTGAAGGTCGACGTCACCTCGATCCATAATCTCCCAGACCAGGTAGAAGCGGCACAAAATGTGCTTCATCTGCTGGTGTGCTTTGGGTTCCTTCACTTGAGCTAGGGCACCAGTGCTGTTGCAGTAGAGCAGGACTGAACCATCGAGGTAGGGTGCTACTCCGAGCTCGATAATGAATTTTCTCAGCCACACAGCTTCCTTCGCGACATTCGATGCTGCAATGTACTCCACCTCATAAACAGAGTCTGCCACAGAATGCTACTTGAAACTCTTCCAGCAAATAGCTCCACTATTCAGAGTAAAGATATAACCCGACATGCTTCTGCTGTCATCATGATCAGATTGAAAGCTGGAGTCTATGAACCTCACAAGTTTCAGATCTGACTCGTCATAAACCAACCATTGGTCCTTAGTATTTCTCAAATACTTAAGGATGGCTTTAACCACTTTCTAGTGGTTTTCTCCAGAATCAGATTGGTATCTAGTCACTACTCCTAGTGAGTATGCCACATCTGATCTTGTTCATATCATGGCGTATATGATAGATCCCACGACCGAAGCATATGGGACTCTACTTATACGCCCTCTCTCTCTTCAGAAGTTGTCGAACAATCCTTCTTAGAGAGAAAAATTCCATGGCCTATCGGTAGATAGCCCTTCTTGAAATTCTCTATGCTGAACCTCTTCAGCATAGTGTCTATGTACGTGGACTGGGATAACCCAAGCATCTTTTTAGATCTATCCTTATAGATCTTCATCCCTAGGATGTAGGATGCTTCACCCAAGTCCTTCATGGAGAACTGTGATGACAATCAAACTTTTATTTTCTGTAGTGCGAGGATGTCATTCCCGATTAAGAGAATGTCATCCACGTACAAGATAAGGAATACCACAACTGGACCATTTGCCCATTTATAGATGCAGGGCTCTTCTCCATTCTTAATGAAGCCATACATTTTGATCGTCTTATCAAATTGCATGTTCCAATTCCGAGAAGCTTGCTTCAATCCATAAATAGATCTCTGAAGCTTGCACACCTTGGACTCATCTGTGGATATAAACCCCTTAGGTTGTATCATATACACCTCTTCGGTCAGCTCTCCATTCAGGAAAGCTGTCTTTACATCTATTTGTCAGATCTCATAATCTAGATGGGCAGCTATTGCAAGCATTATTCGAATGGATTTGAGCATTGCTACAGAAAAAAATATCTCGTCATAGTCAATACCATAATGTTGACGATACCCCTTGGCTACCAGACAGACTTTATAGGTCTCCACCTTTCTGTCTGTACTCCTTTTCCTTTTGAACACCCATTTACACCCAATGGGTTTAACCCCTTCAGGTGGGTCAACCAATGTCCATACATCGTTGACCTTCATAGACTCCATTTTGGATTTCATGGCTTCAAGCCATTTCTCAAAATCAGGTCTCTGCATTGCATCCATATAGGTGATTGGATCCTCATCGTTCTCATCAAGTTCGATGGGATCACCGTCCCGGACCAAGAAATCATAGTATCTGTCTGACTGATGCGGTACTCTATCGGATCACCTTAATGGTGCAGGTACATTGAGCTCCAGATCTGATCTAATCAAATCTGACTCAGGTTCAGCTATTGGTGTCGGTCCTTCTACCTGTTGAACTTCATCAAGTTCAACCTTAGAGGCAACGATTCCTTCACCAAGGAACTCCTTTTCTAAAAAGATTGCCTTAAGGCTGACGAACATCTTTTGTTCATCAGCATGGTAGAAAAATATCTTTTGGTCTCTTTGGGATATCCGATGAATGTGCATTTGTCAAACCTAGGTCTAAGTTTGTCTGTGACTAATCGTTTGACATAGGTCGGGCACTTCCAGACCTTAAAGGTGTGAAAGTGCTGGCTTACGCCCTGTCCATATCTCATATGGAGTCTTAATTACAGACTTACTTGGAAACCTATTTAACAGATAACAGGCCGATTCGAGTGCATATCCCCAGAAGGATATCAGCAAGCTAGCAAAACCCATCATGGATCGGATCATGTCTAACAGAGTTCGATTTCTCCTTTCAGACACACCATTATGCTGTGGTGTTCCTGGAGGAGTCCATTGGGAGAGAATCCCATTCTCTCCTAGATATATGAGAAACTCACTAGAAAGATATTCTCCTCCTTGGTCAGATCGAAGAGTTTTAATACTCTTCTCAATTTATTTTTCTACTTCACTTCGGAATCGTTTGAACATTTCAAATGAATCCGACTTATGTTTCATCAGATAGACATATCCATATCTGGATAGATTATCCGTGAAAGTTATGAAGTAGAAATATCCACCTCTAATACTTGTGCTCATGGGCCGCATACATCAGTATATACTAGGCCTAAGAGCTCAGTAGCTCTCTCACCTTTTTCAGTAAAAGGTGACTTGGTCATTTTATCAAGAAGACAGGACTCATAGGTTGGAAGTGATTCACAATCACTGACTTCGAGAATTCTCTCTTGAGTCAACCTGTTTATTCTATTTTTGTTTATATGACCTAGCCTACAGTGTCATAAGTAGATATCTGACATACTATCTAATTTAAGATACTTGCCAGTTGAATAGACTACATTAATAGGTTGTGATAACATATACACACTATTATTCAAATGTCCACAAAAAATAGCAACACCATTCATAATGATATTACAAACTTATTTCTTTATTGAAATTGCATAATCATTTTTGGCCAGAAGGCCTACAGAAATGTCATTTAAAAAGAAACTGGGACAGAAATGATAATCATTAAGAACAACGTTATGGGATTCAAATACAAGTTTCAAGATTCCTAATGCTAGAACTGAAACCAATCTTCCATCTCCAACGTTCAGGAACCTCTCACCTTGCTCGAATCTCTTACTGACCTGTAACCCTTACAATGAATTGCAAATATGGTAAGGGCTACCGGTATCCAATACCCAGTCAGTTATATCATAAATAGAGAAATTGCAAGAAGTTATCATATAAATACCTTGCCCCAGCAACAACTTGCTGCTTTCTCTGCCTATTTGGGTCCAGAGAGGCAATGTACTGGGGACAGTTCCTCTTTTAGTGCCTCTACTTCTTGCGAAAGAAGCATTCAGCTTGACTCTTATCGAGCTTGATCTTTTTGGTCTGGCCCTGCACTGATGTCCCAACCTGAACTTGCACCTTTTTCACTTTGTTCTTCTTGTTCTTCTTCTCTTTTTTAAAGAGTCGAGAACTAGATGACGAACCTCCCACTAAGTTCATCGACTTCTTGTGGAGTTGGTGATCCTTCTCAAAGTTCTGAAGCAACCCCAGTAACCCGTGGTAGTTCACTTCAGGCTTTGTCGTTCTATAATGAGTGAGGAATGGGAGATAAG
The DNA here is from genome assembly GCF_000442705.2 of Elaeis guineensis. Lineage (NCBI taxonomy): Eukaryota > Viridiplantae > Streptophyta > Magnoliopsida > Arecales > Arecaceae > Elaeis > Elaeis guineensis. Next base: position 69,334,672 of record NC_026003.2, read on the forward strand.
ACTTGGGCCGTGAGTTTAGTATTACATCTTTTCCAAGCTGCTCATGCAAGGAAAAACCGAGCTTGCTCAATCATTCCATCAGCTCGATCATGTACAATACATGATCAGTGACAGAGGCACCATCCCGCATTTTGGTGTTGAAGATGGCACAACTAGTCTTGTGCCTCTCCACGTTATCGGGTGTGCCAAAGGCATCCTCCAATACTTGAAGCATATCCTTTGGCTGAGCCATCTCGAATCTGTGACTGAACTCATCGCTCAAGGCAGCCAGCATGATACAGCGCACCATGGTCCGGTCACTGAGCTACTTCTGGTAAGTGTCTCTGACTGTTCCACGTGCATTGGCAGCGGCTCCTCAGATGCAGGATTCATTATCATATATAGGATCCGTTCATGCTCCAGGACTATCTTCAACTTTCGATACCAGCTATCGAAGTTGGGTCCCACCAACTTATCATTATCCAACAATGATCGGAGTGATAGGGAAGTGGCCATATCTGCACAAAAGAAAACCATAACCTAATTAGTAATTGATTCATTAAACTTAAAGATTTGGACTTTAATCAAAAGATTTCTCTCATTATTTTATTCAAATTGGTAGCCTCTACTTTCAATTCGAGGAATTACCCTAGTTCCTTAGTGGGTACTAGAATTCACTTAGACTGCACACAAGCCCAACTTTGGTTGGCCAACCCATGTACATCTAAGGATAGGTTCATAACCAATTATTTTTCTAAATAATTTTTAGTAATTTTAATTTTATCCCAGAAACCTAATCATTAGGCTTTGGCCTCCACTGTAAGGATCCGGTTAGGTCCAATTATTAACATGACCATACTTGGTGCATCTAACCAACGAATGATTAAGCCCAACTTTAGTTGGCTCACCTTACCACCATTAGAAAGACACTTTTAAGTCGTCATATGATAAGTGATAATTTTATTAGTCAACAAGTACCAGGCCTTTGGGTCTGTAATGATTATTGAGTTAATGGACTCATTATCAAACACCTTAATGGGAGGCTATGACTCAGTTATCTCCATAACTTTGTCATTTTAAGGACCTAATAATTTTAGAGGATTTAAATGATTTAGAGGATGAGGTCAGATGAACCAGCTTATCATGATCCTCCCACTGGCTTCACAAGTCAGCTTAAGGGAGACCATTAAAAGGGCTGGTCTAGGAGCACCTAAATTAGTCACACTGATTTACCTAGCTGACATGGGTCAGCTCGAATAGTCAAGTGATCCGATCAAAACATAATTTCACCAAGAGGCTAGGTAAGTTCGATCAGTAGGAGGGTCGACCAAAGCTTGCCTTAGACACCATAAAAAATGGCCAGATAAGCGGGCTCCCAATTAAAAACCACCAGTCTGGTTTACCTGAGACACCAACTGGTTTAATTAGTTTCGATTAGATTAACCTAACAGTTTATGCTAGACTGCTTAGCCAAGAATCAAGTCCATTTGGTTCTCGTTAAAGACATGGACTTGACCAACTACAACTATTGTAATTGATCTAGAGAATCCTTGACCTAATCTAAGACAACAATTGATTAGATTTAGTCAATTATCTAATTAAGTCCATCTTTAATCTAACCATAGGTCTAACCCAATTAATGGACCTAATTTTTACTAACCCATTAACTCAATGTGTTATGGTTTGTATCTTAGGTTCTTCAATTCACAATTCTAGAACCTAATCAAACAACTTCTTAATTCTTAATTAAGTTTTGGACTGAGGGTTGGGTTCGGCTTTTCGAAAATAATTTTTATATTTATAAAATAATTTTACAATATGATTCTACCAACCATATCGTATGTTTGATTCATAATCAAGATGCAAATGAAATAAACATAAAACTACTTTAGATCTAATCTAAACAGGTTCATGTAATTGAAATAATTTCAACTTTAAATAATTTTTTTGCACAAAAATTATTAACAAAGAAATTTTATTTTAGATTTAAATATCTTTTAAATCTAATAAATCATAAATTTAATTTAGATCATATCTAATAAATTTATGATTAAAGATAGATCTACACGAACTAGGACAACCTTTGCACTGTAAGGGGTAAACCTTACAGCGGACAACCTTGCAGTTCGTGATTGATCTAAAATTTTAATTTTAGATTTAATAATCAGATTATAAATTAGATCTAATCTAAGAAATAATTATGCATGTATAGATAATCATGTAATAAACAGTCTAGGCTCTGATACCAATTGTAGGAACTAGATCTAGGGTTTCAGGGTTAGATCTTGAAACTTTTTCAAGATCAGACAGCAGAAGACTAAAATAAATTAAAATTTATTTTTTAAAATTAGAAAATTTTTAGATCTAAGATTCTATTACATGATTATTATATAGTATTAAATTAAAAATTAAAATATATATAGCATGAACTACATATTGATCATATCAATATGTTTCTATACTACATCTAATGTATGTATTAAATAATATATTAGATCTATTACCTTGCAAGTTAGACATTCTAATCTTGCTGATCCGGGCTTGAGGATGATGTTGCAAACTACACATGCATCCGATCTCTAGGAGTCGTTCACACGAGCCCACGAATCTCGACCAGAAGTCCTGCTTCAGGAAATCAGCACAGTATGCTAGTACTGCGCTGATCCTTCTTCGATAGTTGATCAGGTGCCTCCTTCTTCTTGATTTGAGATCTTCCAAAAATGAGAAGTAGGAGGAGTTTTAGATCTGAGATGCTCTCAGAAAAATTTAAGATGGAGGAAGGAAAGAGATGAAACTAACAACCCTAGAAGAAGACCCTCTTCTTCTTCTCTTTTCTCTCTCCTAGACACCCTATCTTGTGTCTATTACATCTCCATGATCCAAAAGACTTTCTCTCTAATTTTTGGATGCCCCAAAGGTCTCTTAAATCTATGTGTTCTTTGAAAATTTCATGAAGAAACTCATTTTATAGAGAGAGATATGATAGAGTCCTTGTCTAGGTCAAATACCTAGTCAAGGCTTATCCAAACATGGCAAGATAAGGGGTGCCCAACTCTAGGGTGCCTCCTTTTTATTTTCATGTATGGACCACCAGCAAAGGGTACATAATGTGTGCCCTAAAAGCTATGAAAATCTCAAAAAAATCTGGGTAAATTTGGTACAAAAAGGAAAGAGTTTTAGATTTCTAAAACTCTATCTCATAGAATTTGAAATCCAAACTTATTCCTACTTTGATTTGATCCACAACCACTTTTCATATATAAAAGAAGAGAAAAAACCTTTTAGACATGGGAAAGACCTGGGAGAGGGCTTTTGTTGCACAAAATAAGAGGAGATTGGCGTAGAATAAGAGAGAGGGCATGGGGTGGGGGCTTATGTGGCGTAAGGTGGAATCCTAGTCTTACTAGGATTCTATCTTATGACTTGTTTTAATTTGGTTTCTCAAACTAAATCAAACCAAAATTAGATCAATCTAATTAAAATAGGTCTTAACCCAATTAAAAATCTAATTTAATCAGATTAAATTAAATTTAAATTTGATTTAATTTTCTAATCAAATTAGAAATTAGGTTGACCCAAGTCCTAATTAAACTAGGACTAATTTTTTTTCTTGCACTTGGCTTATCCAATAAACTAATTGGACTTGATCCAATCAAGTCCAAACTAAATCTAATTAAATCATATTCAATTAGACTTAATCTCAGCCCATTGGCTTAATCAAATTAAGCTAATTAGTAATCGAATTGCTAATCGATCCTCCTGCAACACTTGCACTAGGTTAAAGGTCAATCGTACTGATCATTTAATCCTAGAATAATTTTTAATCATTGATCAACCATCAGATCGGATCATGAACTCTAATGTGTGTGATCTCATAGGTCCGAACCTAAGTCGGTAGCATAAAAATAAATTTTTATACCAATCGAAATGACCATCTAGCAATGGTACCCGACGATCGGATAGGTCGAATGTGTAGAACAACATCCTTAGAATCCATGCGGATATAGTTTCCATATAATTCATCTCCTTGACCAAAATGATCATAGGATACCTCAAAATTCAACTGTCAACTCTGATTAGGTTGTCCACATTGTATTTCAAAGCATCAAATCCATCTGATGGATTACCCTGGTCAAGGTTTTGCTAAATTGAAATACAGTGACTCATTCTTCTCCAACTTTTGGAGTGGTCAATCCCATCTCGATCACACTCTGACTTCACAAGTACTTGACTATGTCTAAAAGCCTTCTGTTACTGAATTAGAAATTCAGTTAGTCTAGTACTAAAGCACAGTGAGTTGCTTGCAAGTCACTGAGGTTATCTCAAGTCTAAGGGACACTTATACCTATATCCCATCAGAGTTATTCTCGACAGCAGAATGCTCTGGAGTTGGTCACGTTCAATGATGATGTACTCTTACATCTCACCTGTATGTCATACCAGTGTCTTCATACTCCTTGGTTAAGAGGACAACCAACCCATATGACCTACAGCGATCTATGCTCGATAGAAGCTGTCATCCTTATTAACAGCCTATCATTTGGTCGTGAACAGTTTTAAGGACTAATCGATAAATCCTCTCTTTATTGAACTTAAATAGTCCTAAGAACTTCATCATAACAACGGAGTTCATTAGAAGATGAAAACTTATGATGAAAATGTCAAAAATATATTTTATTTATTAACAAATCAATTATAATACTTGGTTGCTCAACCGTCAATAGCTTGACGATTGGTATTTGGGACATATTTTCCAACAATCAATTCGTAAAAATAGTGGGAGAACCTTTAGACTAAAGTCCATATCTTCAGGATTAAAAAATAATTTATATACTAATAGGCTAATATTTTTTCTTTTCAGTTATTGCCAACATACTATTCCTCCGTTCGCTATTGGATAGCGACAAGCTCACCGAACCCAACTTCAATAGCTGGTATCAAAAGTTGAAGATCATGTTGGAGCATGAGAGGATTTTATATGTTCTTATGGATCAGGCACCTGAAGAACCTATAGCCAATGCTCTTGTGCTGTGAGAGACACTTACAAGAAGTGGCTCAATAACCACACGACTGTGCGTTGCGTGATGAGGGCAGCTATGAATGATGAACTTAGTTGTAAGTTCGAGGATGCACAGTCAGAGGAGATGATTCAAATGTTGAATGAGTCCTTCGACATCCTTGAAGATGTAAGGATATATAAAACCTCCTGTGCAGTGTTCAATGTCTGTATGCGAGAGGGAGCTTCAGTCATCGATCATGTATTATACATGATTGAGCAGATTGAATGCCTTAGCAAACTTAACTTTCTATTGCATGAACAGTTTGACAAGGATGCTATCCTCAATTCGCTATCAAAATCTTACCTACCCTTTCTCAGTCATTATAGAATGACGAAGCCTACGGTAAACTATCATGGTTTGCTAGGGTTACTGCAGAGTTTTGAGAAGGATCACCAGCTCTAGAAGGAGCCAATGAATTTAGTGAGAGATTCATCTGCAGGGCATCGATCCTCTAGGAGAGGAAAGAAGAAAAAGGTGCAGAAATTCCATGCCATTGATCCCAGAAAGAGCAAACCGTCCAAAGTTGACAAGAGCCAGGCAAAGTACTTCTTCTGTAAGAAGCTGAGTCATTGAAAAAAAAATTATCCTGCTTATATAGCCATCCTTGATCCAAACAGGCCTAAGAACAAGAGAAAGAGGCAAGTGATTGCTTCATAAGGTATTTATATGATAACACCTTGTAATTTCTCTATTTGTAATACTACTATCTGGGTATTGGATACCGAAAGTCTTATTAATATATGTAATTCATTGCAGGGACTGTAGGTAAGTAAAAAATTTTAAGAGGGTGAGCGGTTTCTTAAAGTTGGAGATGGAAGTCTTGTTTCAGTTCTGACCTTGAAAATTTTGCAGCTTGTCTTCGAGTCCAGTAGTGTCATGTTGGATGATTGTCATTATTGTCTCTCCTTTATGATGAATGTCATCTTTGTAGGTCTTTTGGCCAAACTTGGTTACAAATTTATAATAAAGGATGATTTTTATGATATCATTATGAATGATACTATAATTATACGTGGACAATTGAAACATGGCATATACATAATATCATAGTCTGTTAATGTAATGTACACACTTAGTAAATGCCTCAAAATAGATAATATCAGTGAATCCTACCTTTAGCATTGTAGGCTTGGTCATGTGAACAAGAATAAAATTGACAGGTTGATCAAAAAATGTATCCTTGAGATAGATGATTGTAAAACATTGCCTACCTATGAGTTCTGTCTACTTAGTAAGATGACGAAGTCACCTTTTAAGTCAGTGATGTCCTAGGTCTAATACATACTGAATATGTGGGCCTATGAGCATAAGTGTCAGAGAAGGATATTACTACTTTATTATATTTACAGACGACCTATCTAGATATGGGTATGTCTATCTTATGAAGCATAAGTCAGAATCATTTAAAATGTTCAAATGATTCTGTGCTAAAGTAGAAAAACAAACTGAAAAGAGTATTAAGATCTTTCGATTAGATTGAAGAGGTGAATACCTCACCGTGAGTTTCTGACATATCTGGAAGAGAATGGGATTCTCTCATAATGGACCTCTCCTGGAACACCACAACATAATGGTGCATCCGAGAGGAGAAATCGAATCTTGTTAGACATGGTCTGATCCATGATGGACTTTTTCAATCTGTCAATCTCCTTTTGGGAATATATTCTAGAGACTGTCTGCTACATTTTGAATAAGGTACCCAGCAAGTTTGTCGATAAAACTCCATATGAGATATGGACTGGGTGTAAGCTAGTGCTCTTAGACCTTAGGGTCTGGGGGTATCCAGCTTATGTCAAGCGTTTAAAGATAGATAAGCTTGGACCGAGTCTGATAGATGCTTGTTTGTAAGGTATCCAAAAAAAACTAAAGGGTACTACTCCTACCTCACTGCAGAATACAAGGTGTTTGTCAGCAGTCGGACAGTCTTTTTGGAAAAAGAGTTTCTTGATAAAGGAGCTAATACTTGTAAAATTAAAGTTGATGAAGTTCATGAGATAGAAGGACCAACACATACAGAATTAGATTCGATTGGTGAATCGAATCTAGAGTCGGTAGAGGCATCATTAAGAAGATCTGGTAGAGTACCGTATCAGTCGAACAGATACTATGATTTTTTGATCCAGAATGGTGATCCCATTGAACTTGATAAGATCGATGAGGATCCGATTGTGGAAAAATTCAGTGCAGGGGTAAAATGATAATTTTAAAACTTTTTCAAAATTATGATTTTACAGTAAAAAATTATTAATTAATCTAATTAATTAACATGAATTTATCCTACACTAGGATCTAAATATGATATATAGCATGCATTCATTTAAATTTGAAATTCAAATTCGAACAGTAAATGCTTTACTGTAATGTGTTCAGAACACAATACCTTTGTGTGGATAGTAGATCACCACAATCTGATCATCGTTGGGAGAGTCTGATCGTCGCAACGTAGCCACATAGTATGTTTGGCCTCTATGGATCGACCACATTAAGTTTTCGATCTGATCGACTCCTCACGAGTGCTAGCTCATTGTAGAGCCCTTTTGACGGTCGATGCTGATCGAACTCCTTCGATCGATGTCTGTCGATTCTTCAGATACTTTGAATCATCAACAGATGTGCTTGAGAGGATGTTGAAGATCTCTCTAAGATTTTGTGGGCTCACGACATTCATAGCTCACTTTCTCACTTTTCGAACCCCAGGCTAAAACTCTAGGGAACTCACCAGAAACCTTGCACCCACTTTTCTTTCTTTTCTTTCTTTTTTTCTTGGAAGGATATGGACTTTCTTCTCACGCACAAGACTTCCTCACGTCTCAAAATTTTTCTCCAAAAAATCTTTTTCCTACACGCCCCACTCTTCTCCTCCTTTTATAACAACGTCAAACATCTTGTCCAAAAGAAAGGATAAAGATGAGTAATTACACATTTGAATTCAAATCAAATTTTGAATTTAAATAGACACCAACTCATCCCTTATCCACTAAAGGCGTGAGGCATGGCTTAAATTATGCATGGAGTGATTTCATGAGAAATATTTTTCTCATGTAATAAATGGGGCGTTAAAAAAAAGGATAAGGCACAAAGATTGATTGCCCATTCAAATTCAAACTTTATTTTGAATTTGAATGGCCAACCAATCATCCTTATCCATTCAATTGGCACATTAAAGTTGGGCATGGAGAGGGCTTGGCATGAGAAAAAAATTCATGAGAAGTTCCTTCTCATGAATTCAAATGGGTGCAATGGAAGTGAGGTGGCGCATGGAGATTGGGTCAAGGTGGTTTAATTATTTAAACCAACCTAATTGAACCAAATAAGTTAGGTCCAATTAGACTAATTTAAATCTAACTAAATTAAGCTTAATTAGGCTTGATAAAATCCTAATCAAATCAAGAATTGATTAAGCCCAACCCCTGATCAAATCAGGGACCAAACCATCTCGACGATTAGGTCAACTCTTAACCTAATCGGGTCAAACCCAACTGAATCCAATTCAATTGGACTTGATCCAAAAATAATTACTCAATCAAATTGAGTTTATTAGTGATCAAATCATTAATAAAACCTCTCATAAATATTTTATGCAAATTTGATGGGCAATCGGGCATCAGAATTCATCGATATGTAACCCTGATTGAAAAGTCCCAACCAATGGGACTCTTGACCCCGGTACCCATAATGTGTGGAACTCATGATCAGAGAATCCTGATTCTCGATAACTGAGTACCAAACATGTAGGATTCTACATCAGCCATCAGATCAGATAGGAACCTCTAATGTGTGTGACCCCGCAGGTTCGAACCTAAGCCGGTAGCACAGGAATCAATTCCTGTACTAATTGAAGTGACCATCTAGCAATGGTACTCGACGTCTGGATAGGTCGAAGAGTCGCAATCGCAACACTCAGAACCTACATGAATATGGTTACTATATAATTCATCCTTTTGACCCCTGTGTTTAGGATGACTCAGGGTTAAACTGTCAACCCTAATCAGATCATCCGAATCGTGCTCAACTCAAACAGTCCTGTGACTCCTCACAAGAACTACCCTGGTCAAGGTTTTGCTAAATTAAAATATGACTGTACATAGCTCCTAAACTGGAGTAGTCAATCCCATCTTGACACACGCACTGACAAGTCAAGTACTTGACTACACCCAGCAGCCTTCCATCATTGAATTAGAAATTCAGGTAGTCCAGTGCCTAAGTGTAGTGAGATACTTGCAAGTCACCGTGGCGGTTTCAGGTCGGAGGGATATTTATACCCATATTCTATCGGAGCAAATCTTGATAGCAGAAATGGCTCCGGAGTCGGTTACGTTCAGTGCAGATGTATCCTTACATCTCACCTGTATGCCATACCAGTGTCTCCACACTCATTGGTTAAGAGGACAACCAACCTATATGGCATACAACGACCTATGCTTGATAAATATTATCATCCTTGGTAACAACGTATCATTTGGTCGCGAACAGATTTAAGGACTAAACGATAAATCTTCCTTTGTCGACTCTAAATAGTCCTAAGGACTTCACCACAACATAGGAGTTCATTAGAAGATGAAATATTTTATGATGAAAAATATCAAAATAATTTTTATTAATTCATAATTCATGTACAAATACAAAAAATGAGCACAATCGTCAACAGGTTGACGATTGGCTTTGGGACACTATTTCCAACACCGATCACCTATATGGAGGCCATGCAAAGGCCCGACTCTTAGAAATGGCTTGAGGTCATGAAGTCCGAGATGGAGTCTATGGAGATCGATAGTGTATGGACACTAGTTGATCCATCCAAAGGGATAAAATCCATAGGGTGTAAATAAATTTTTAAGAGAAAAAGAGGAACGAACGGGAAGGTAAAGACCTATGAAGCCCATCTAGTTCCAAGGATTACCGTCAGCATTATGGTATTGACTATGACGAGATGTTCTCTCCTGTGACAATACTCAAGTCCATCCGGATTATACTTGCTATCACTACACACTTAGATTATGAGATCTGGTAGATGGATGTCAAAACTGCTTTCCTTAATGGAGAGCTGGAAGAGGAGGTGCATATGATACAACCTGAAGGGTTCACATCCACAGATGAGTCGAAAGTGTGCAAGCTGAAAAAGTCTATATATGGACTTAAGCAAGTATCGAGGAGTTGGAACATACATTTTGATAAAGTGATTAAAATATATGGCTTCGTTAGGAACAGAGAAGAGTCTTGCATCTACAAGTAGGCTTCCAATTCTGTGGTCTTTTTTCTTATGCTGTACGTGATGACATATGTTACTGAAAAATGACATCCTAACTTTGCAGAGTGTGAAGCTGTAGTTATCATTATAATTCTCCATGAAGGATTTGAGAGAAGCATCTTATATCCTAGGGATGAAGATTTATAGGGATAGATTCAGAAGGTTGCTTGGATTGTCCTAATCCACGTATATTGATATCTTGTTGAAGCGGTTCAATATGGATAATTTCAAAAAAGGCTATCTTCCAATAGGCCATGAAATTACTCTTTCTAAGAAGGATTGTCCGATAACTCCTGAGGAGAGAGAGCACATGAGTAGAATACCATATGCTTTGGTAGTGAGATCTATCATGTATGTTGTGACATGTACAAGGCTAGATGTGGCTTATTCACTAGGGGTAGTGAGTAGGTACCAGTCAGATCTGGGTGAGAAGCATTGGAAGATTACAAAAGTAATTCTTAAAGTATTTGAGAAATACTAAAGACCAATGGCTTATCTATGGAGACTCTGATCTGAAACTTGTGAGATATACTGATTTCAGTTTTCAATCAGATTGTGATGACAATAGAAGTATATTGGACTACGTATTTACCTTGAATGAAGGAGCTGTTTGCTGGAAGAGTTTCAAGTAACATACTGTAGTCGATTCTATATGCGAAGCGAAACACAATGCTGTATTGGATACTGCATGTTCTACACTGCTATCACCTGGTGTGAGAGATTGTGAACCGAGGTGACATTGAGCTTCAGAAGTTCAACAGAAAAGAGAACCTAACCGATCCCTTCACTAAAGCTCTCGAGATCAAAAAGTTCGATAACTTCAAATAGAAGATGGGTATAAGATACTGTTCTGATTGGCTTTAGTTTAAGTGAGAGTTGTTAAAAATTATATTTTAAAATCAATCATGTGATGATTGAGTTCATCTTTGTATATGAATTATTGATTATTGAATAATAGTTATTCTGATATTTTTCATCACAAAGTGATATCTTTCTTGAACTCTTGTACTGTGATGAAGTTCCTAAAACTATGCTAGTGTACGATAAAGAGAGAATTTATTGCATAGTTCTTAAACATGTTTGTGACTAAATGATACGTCATTATGGGACGATGACATTTATCGAGTGGAGATCGTTGTGTGCCATATGGGTTGATTGTCCTCTTAATCAAAGAGTGTGGTGACACTGATATAGCATACAGATGAGATGTAGGAGTACATCATCATTGAACAAGTGACTCACCTACTGAGTGTTCTGCTGTCAAGAGCTGCTCGAGAAACACATAGGTATGAGTATCCTTCAGACCTGAGATCATCATAGTGACTTGCAAGCAACTCACTATGCTTTGGTGCTGGCTACCAAGATTTTTAATGCAGTGATGGAAGGCTAATGGGTACAATCAAGTACTTGCGAAGTCTGTGTATGAATTAAGATAGGATTGACTCCTTCAGATTATTAGAGTTGATATATTGTTGTATTTTAATTTAGTAAAGCCTTGGTCAGTGTAATCCATGAGATGGATTTGAAAGGTTGAAATACAATGCGGATGAAGCAATCTCGATTGATAGTTAACCTGAGACCATCCTAGAGCATCTAAGATCAAAAGGATGAATTATGTGGTAACCATGTGTATAGATTCTAAAATATTCATTTATGATAATTCGATCTATCTGGACATCGAAAACTATTGTTAGATGATATCTCGATTAGTACAGAAATTGGTTCCTGTGCTACTGACTTAGTATTTGAATCTATGAAGTCACGCACATAAGTCAGACAATGTCAGAAAGAATTGACCTATGTTTATATGTCCAATTTAGAAGTACTTGACTTGATTGAACATATAAGCTAACTTGATTGAGAATTAAATTATGGGTCAAACAGGATTGAAGAGTTGACTATGTCTAGCTAGTACTACACATGAGGTTCAGGTTCGATCCTGAAGATGAATAGTTTCTGATCTATGATCTATGAAATATATGAAAGATTAGATTTAAATACTAATTAATTTTAGATTATATCTGAATTAATTGGACTTAAATGGGTCCAAAATCCAAGTTAGACTTGGTACAAAAGTCTTAAAGAGTTTGGGATTGACAGCCTTTCGAAATTATTTCGAACCAGCTTCAAATTGAATTCGAATCGGATCTGTTTTGGATGAGATATGAGTATTCCTACTTGCACTAGGAATACCCCCTTATGAAGTATGACCAAAACTTAGTTTTATGCTTATTTGGGGCATCCCAAATGGGTGAGAGATTGGATGCAAGTTGATTGTCATATGGGATGGTAATTATATCTCATGTAGGAATCTTTCTTTCATGAGTATTGGATCAATTCAAATCAGATTTGAGTAAAGAGTCCTACTCTTATTAGGTCATGAGAATCATCTATAAATAGAGAGGGTCTCTACCTATGGATGCATAGCATAGCAAACAAATCAGATTGAGAGAAGAGAAAAAGAGAGGGAGAGGCATGAGAAGAGAGAGAGGTCCTATCTTCCCCTTTGGTCTCTCTCCTTGTTGCCGCCCCTCTTCCTTTAGATGTGGGGTCCCTTTGGACATACCACCTACTAGCGTGAGGTATCACACTAGCACATCTCATCACTCGATTGATTGAGTTGCGAAGCAAATTAGATTGGAGTTCATCTCGTTTTTCTGCGGCATCTGACGTGCATGCAAAGTAGAGGGTCTGCACATCCAGGCCTCCATAAAGGTTTATCTTAGATAATTTGAGATTTGATCTCTAGTTTCACTATATTTTAAGTAAGAATTTGATCCTTAAACAAGTAAAATATTAGAAATTTTTAGATGCAACCTAGGCTTCTCGGAGGAAAACTGTTTCCCTTTCCTTCAGATAAAACTCTATACGAGATATGGACTAGGCGTAAGCCAGTGCTCTCACACCTTAGGGTCTGGGGGTGCCTAGTTTATATCAAGCATTTAAATACAGATAAGCTTGGATCTAAGTTCGATAGATGCTTGTTCGTAGGGTACCTAAAAAAAATTAAAGGATACTATTTCTATCTCACTGTAGAGCAAAAGGTATTTATCAGTAGCAAGGTAGTCTTTTTGGAAAAGAAATTCCTTAGCGAAGAAGCTAATACCTGTAAAATTGAACTTGATGAAGTTTATGACATGGAAGGACCAACATGCACAAAATTAGCTTTGATTGGAGAATCGAATTCAGAGCCAGTAGAGGCATCATTTGAAAGAATAGTACCCTACAAGCTAATTGCATAGGTAATATGAAGAGACTTTTCTGTATTTTCTTCCTACTCATTTGCATGACATTAATTATTTTATTCATAAGATATTATATTTTATCATTTGTTACATCATATTTTTATGATTATGATAAACCTCATAGATTAGGGCAATAATTTTAGGACCATGATGAGATCATGCCAGTGAGACCTAAAATCTTGATAGTCCCAATCTAAAATATTTTTAATTGTTGGATCATCGAGTCGGAGATCGATGATGTCAGTAAGACTGGTACATCCTATGTATGCTCGATGAAGAGGATAGTTGATCCCATAATCACTTATATGATGATACTAATACAAGGATGTGGGTGCTCATTCGAGAATGAGTTCACTGAACTGATCTACAGAAAGAACATCTGATGGAGCTTTACAGTATATCGACAGATGGTTCTCCAGTGAGAGTGGTGCATATGATCCTTTGACCTGAGATCACCATGATACCTTGTGTATATGGATCTTTACTTTGATTTATTCCCTAGCATGCCATTTTGAGATTTGTGTAGAATATTTTAGATATGGTGAAGTATACATGAAGATTGTGAGTAGTCAATAAAGGATCGGTCACTCCTTATAGGAGGAGAGAACATCCTATGTGATCTCATAGGATGATGACTCTAAGAGTCTCTGGTCAAAACTGTAATGAACAGTAAAAAAAATTTTTATTGGTTCATCAATCGAGTCATCATTATCAAATCAAGATACATATGGATAGATATTTAGGCTTGACATATTTTCATACCCATGTCTTGTCTGAGATGTTGTGTGATCGAAAGATTGAATTGCACGGTAACTCACCACAGAAGGATAATTTTGATATTTTTATCAAATTTCAAATCTTTTGGATAGCTATGACATGTTGTTGATGTCAATCTTGACTTATGGACTTGTCAGAATTAAAAGAGTTTAATTTGAGAATTAATTAGGAAGAGTCCTAATTGATTGGGACTCTTGAGCTGATCTAATCTAATCGGATTAGGCTTACGTCGAGAGTCTGGATCTATTGCTGGCTAGATTTGAAATTCAATAGGTCATACACAATAAAAATTTAGTCTTGATCTAATCTATTTAAATTTATTGTAAATCTAATGGGTTAATTAAATTACTAGCACATGAATTAGCTCAAGTTTTCAATTGGATTTAGTGCAAAGATGTTTGTGCTAACCCTTGACTTGATGCCTTGACCTAATGAGATTAGGTTCCATGCTTAAGTTATGAGATGGCTTAACTTATTATTTTGAAAGTGTTTCAGCTTATCTAGGATTCCTCCATGCCATTCACCATGCCAAAGAAAATATGGCACCACATATTTTGCGTTAAGAAGGAAGAGTCCTTCTTAACAAAGACTCTTAATTCCTTCCTTTCTTTCATGTGTTCCTTTATTTTCACGCATCATATGATGACTCTTGGGATATGTGGGCTCAGAAGAGAAAGAAGAGTCCTTCTCTGAGAAGGAACTCCATGCTAAAAGTAATTGGGACACCTTTTCATTTTGTGCATTGAATATGGAAGAGTCCTTAATGTTTTGGACTCTTGAATTCACACCTATTCCTTTATCCCACATGCCATAAGATGGTGTTTTGATTTTTGTATGCAGAGAAAGAGTCCTTCTACTTATAAAACACCTCTTATTTCATACCTTACACATTTGGATTCCATGCTAAATATTTATTTTGTAGCGTGTAAGAATTAAGGGATGCCAAGAGTTGGCGCCCCTTAGGAAATTTTGTGGTGCCCCTTCATACCTTATATAAGGGGCACCCCATATGGGATATGGACCTTATCTAGAGAGATTTAGGCATGAGATAATGTGAGAAAAGATAGAAAAAAATCTGAAAAGAAAAAGATAGGAAAAGAAAGAGAAAAATGGAAAGGAAGGGAAGAAAAAATAGAAAGCATGTGATGCTTGTCCTAAAATCAGATTGTTCAAGTGTTGAACATCTAATCTGATTTTTATATTATGACATCATTTGAAAAATAATTTTTAGAGTGATCCTAGTGGAGGTCTCGAAGGCATACAAATAGTAATGCAATCTATTCTTATGAAGAATGAATGGCAGTGGACTTGCGAAGAAGGCTGCAGCATTGCGTCGAATTGTGAAGGGCCCTGATCAGTCCTGTGTGGATCACCATTGGAAGGCTTTTACTTTAGAGTCTTGTAGAGATTTCATGATTATTAGATCATTGTCTTCATGTCGGTATATGGCTTCTGATCTTTTCTTGTTATACATGTTTATGTTGTTTGATTATAATCAACAAGATGTTCCTAGGACTTGGTGTTCCGATAGTCTTGTTTAATTATGAAATTTATTTTTAATTATTGAAAGCATATAAAAATTTTTGAAATTTATATTCTACTGCATCATCGAAACTCAATAGTGGTATCAGA
Organism: Elaeis guineensis; assembly: GCF_000442705.2. Classification (NCBI taxonomy): domain Eukaryota; kingdom Viridiplantae; phylum Streptophyta; class Magnoliopsida; order Arecales; family Arecaceae; genus Elaeis; species Elaeis guineensis. The sequence continues at coordinate 69,350,613 of NC_026003.2, forward strand.
GCCACTTTTGATTGATTCAATCAAATATCATATCATTATTGTGATATGGATTAGATCCAATTTATATTATATCAAAATCAGATTTTTTGAATGATATTTAATTGATGATCTTAATACATTTTTGTTAATGATAAATGTTATCAGTCCATGATCATACTTGGATATAAGATTTCATGATCTTTAGACTTATGTGACAAGTTTAAATTAGATCCTGTGATCTAATTTTTGATGAAATTGTAATCCAGTGCATATGATGCGTGAAGTTTTGGAATGATACATTGGATGTACATTGCCAAGACTTAGGATTCTTGCATTTGATGTATTTACCTAAGATCCAAGGGTCGACCACTATGTTATTGGGCACTCACCATTGTCGATCTTCTATCTTTATTTTTGTCCAAGATATGTGTGGAGCAAAAAAATTTTAATCATAGAAAGGATGCTTTAGATATGGATTAGGATTTTTATTGATGGATTTGATTTAACTATAATTTATTGATCTATTATAATTAGAATTTATGATTGTGGATTAAATTAAATTCATAGTTCTAATTTGATTAGAAGTTATGTTTATTTTAGATTGATCAAACTATCATTTACCTAATTTGATTAGGATTTGAGTCATGGTTGACTGAATCTATGCTAACCTAATTGATTTAGATTAATATAAGAATTGATCAATCCAACTTAAATAGAATGATAAATGATTGACTTAACGTTAAAATTGGGTCAAGAGTTGAACCCAAATCAAAAACTCTAGATAGGTCCTATGCCCATATATTTAAACATCTTCATTGACATATTTATGAATGATATCGCAATTTAAATAACATGAGTTATTTGTTATCATATTTTATAATTATTATAAAATATATATTGAGTGGTTATGGACTATGGTACATCTATGTGATGGATGTATGCATGAATCCTTCTCTATTGGCTAATTATATAAATACATCTGCAAGAAATTATTGATTAGAACTTTTACATATTGATGTAAAATTATAGAAAAAAAATTATTTAAAAATAGATAGAAATTATTTCTTTCTATCTTCAAATAAAGATAAAGTATTCATGGAAGTCTTCATGGAGATGAGGACTAGACTGCCAGATATCTGTAGAGCAAAAGCGTATTAAGATTGACCATGAGATGGTTCAATCTAGGATGCACTTAGGGTTAGACCCACATACGATCTTGTGGTTCGGATGATTTTTTAAAAGTCCATAATCATTAGATTTTCTATATATACACTTACATGCTGGTAGTTAGAATTAAATTTGTATATAATGTGTTTTTATATATATATGTTTTGAATGTGCATGAGACCTAAGTCCCTCATTTAAATTTTATTAAGTTATAATGGTAAAGGGTTAAGAACACTATCCATGCCTTTTTCCATGCTAAGCCAGTATTATGTCAAGAACCATAGTAGGGTTGTTATGCTATCTACAAGGCTTGCTGTAGGGACTGATTTGATACTGTCTTGGTGTATAATGAAGTTAATGGTACTTAGCAAGTCAATAGAGTATGTCAAAAATTATAGTGAGTTTGTTGTGCTATCCACAAGACTTGCTATAAGGATTGATATGATGTTGACTTAGTGATGCTTATAGCATATTTTGGTAGTGCTGCCTTATTGTGCTATCCACAAGGATAGTATTACTTAGATATGATCATATAAGATTGAAAGATATGACTTGACTAAGATACTATAGTTTATTATGCTATCCATAAAGCTATAAATATTTTAGAGATAAAAGTTATGTTGAAAGTTGTATGAGATGCAATTTGTAAAGAGTTACCTACCCTTGAACTCATAGGAGCTTGTTGTGCTATCCACAAAATTTTTTATGAGAAATTGGGATCTAAATCCTACTAAGAAACTAGATGATAGGTTTTCTCATTTTTCATACTTGAGAGCTATGAAATTTGTTAAAATAATGAGAGACACATTTAGATAAAAATCTCATCTAAATTGTGCATGATATCATGAGTAATCTTTTTATATTCTTATATATTTATCTGCATCTTCACTATCACTACACAGTATGTTTGATGTTTTTAAATTGATCGAACTTCATGGAATGGTTGAGAAACTTGAGAATAGTTCTCATATAGGAGATAATCTCCTATTCTCCTGATTCTGATTTGATTGGAGATGATACTATAAAGAAGAAAAAATCACATATGCAATATAGTAGGATGACAGTATGACTATTAAGTATATCCTGATTAACTTAATCATGTGATTAAGTTAATATCATGGATGGTGAGTTATCCTAGGATTTGATCCTACTAACTCTTCCGAATTTCTTCTTTAGCATCTCCTAGGAGAAGAAGGTCAAGATTGTTCTTGCCATAAGTATCTATAATCATTACAGCAATGATGAGCATTAGAAATAAATTACAAGAGTTGTCTTGTAAGTGTGAAGCAATAGTAGGATACAAAAGTTGCATTTGCTAATGGTTTGTATATGATACAAACTAAATTATCATTGAGTGCTTCAGCTTTAAAATTTTGGATATGAGATATCTTATATAGGTCTCATTTATGCAAAGTATTATTGGACCTATAAAGCTGAAGTCAGGTGACTACATGCTTTTTGACAATGATGGATAGTCCATTCATGCTAAGGCTGTAGGAACCTATGTAACTTTCTAGCAAAGTTGAGAAACTAATAGACCATTGTTATATGCCTAAATTTATCAGAAATATTATTTCAATTCCTTTATTATTGCAACATGATTTTGAAATTAATGTAAAGAGTAAAAGTTGCTCTCCTTCTGATAAATTTTATGGCTATAGATTTATGATAATGGTCTTATATTTCTATTACTCAATGATGTTGTTCTTAATATTGGTGGGAACAAGAAAAGAATATGTGATGGTCACATACCTCTGACATTGCCAATTTGACTATTTTTGTGAGTCAAACATAAATAAGTAATACAAAGAATTCTTTATTCTGTATGATTTTGAATCATATATAACTTGTAAATCTTGTCTCATAGGTAAAATAATCAAGATCTCATTTACTAGATATGGGAAAAGACGAGCAAGGTATTAGGTCTAGAACATATGGATGTTCAAAGGCTAATAATATCTCGACCCAGAGATGGACACTTCATATGAGATATGGTGTATTCTCTAATATGCTTCATAGATCTTGTTATTTCTTTCTGGGGATATGCCCTAGAATTTACTGCATGTGTTTCAATTTAAATACCGTCAAAATCTGTTACTACCACTCCATACGTGATATAGAAAAAGAAGAGGCAGGTTGCCCAACTTATGTGAAAAGAGTTGATGTACATAAGTTTTGTGCTAGATCAGATTAGTATAAGTTTATACATTATCCAAAGAGTAGTATATGATACTACTTCTACCATCTTACTGAATAAAAGTTGTTTTATCAGTAGGTTTGCCATCTTTTTGAAAAAAAAAAATTCTAAGAAGGGGACAATGGGAGAATAATTGAACTTAAAAAGTTCAAGACCTATGAACTATCCTATCATAATCTGTGGAGTGTCCACAAGTTGATCCTCGACCAAATATATCCATTGATGAGGCACAACCATGACACACCTCCTCACCAAAGATCAATCTGAGTGTATAATGTATCACTCAAAATATGGATTTGTTATTGAGAATGATGATACACTATACATCATTGAGAATAATACTTTTTTGATCTATTCGGATATAGTCATGAATAGAGACTCTGATAGATGTATGAAATCCGAAATAAACTCTCTATACATCAACCAAGTATGGACCATGGTTGAAGCACCTATAGGTACAACCTAATAAGTTATTGACAAGAATGTCAATTCAGATTTTTGCTTGCTATTGCCGCACATCATCTAGAAAATTTGTATCTAGTGGGAGGGCAAATCCTTTTATGGATTAAAGCAGGCATAGAAGAGATGGTACTTCTATTTTTGATAAGATAGTCAAAACTTTAACTTTATCAAATATAGATGAACTATGTCTGTGTGCAAGAAGATAAGTGGGAGTCCCACTAATTTTTTGGTGATGTATGTGGATGACATACAGTATATTGAGAAGGTAGTCTCGATATTGCACTCGGTCAATGACATGCTTATCACCAAAATTTTCATGGAAAAGACTTGGGCTAAGCATTCAATATATTTGACATCTATAGTGATAGATGTAAGTGGATGTTAGGCTTATCTCAATCTAGGTACATAGATTTTATGTTGAAGGGGTTCAACATGAATAGGTGTAAATGAGTTTACTTACCTTTATATTCAATGTACCAAGCTCGATGTGATTTATGCCTTGTGCATAATCATTGATTTCAGATAGATCTAAGATAAGATCTTTTGAAAACTATGAAAAGTATTCTTAAAGTACTTGAGAAGTACTAGAGGAGCAGTGAATTGAAAAGTTCCAAATAGCAAATTGTGTTTGACTCAGTTAATTGCTAAGGAAAGTTGCCTGATAAAAGGATTCATTATCAAGTTGGGTGTGGTTTCATTAGAAATCCACACACATTCTAAGACACTTTTACCTCATTCATGATTTGATCGTAAAATGAGTTTATATATAGAACAGTATAATGGATCAGTTCACTAAGTTTTTACACAGTAGCAGTGTGTTCGTCACTTTGATTGCATGGGCATCAGGTACAGGGCGATTGACTTTAGTGCAAGTGGGAGATTGAAAGAATAGTGCCCTACAAGCCAATCGCATGGGTAATGTAAAATTTTTTTTTTATATTTTCTTCCTACTCATTTACATGACATTAGTTATTTTATTTATGAGATATTATGCTTTATTATTTACTGCATCATATTTTTATGATTATAATAAATCCTATAGATTAGGACAATAATTTTAGGGTCATGAAAAGATCATGCCATGAGATCTAAAATCTTGATAGTCTCAATCTAAAATGTTCCTAGTCGTTAGATCATCGAGTCAGGGATCGATGATATCAGTAAGATTGGTATATCCTATGTATGCTCGATAGAGAGGATGGTTGATCTCATAATCACTTGTGTGATGATACTAATATAAAGATGTATGTGTTCATTAGAGAATGAGTTCACTGAATTGACCCACAGAAAGAATATCTGATGGAGCCTTACAGCATAACAACAGATGGTTCTCCAGTAGGAGTAGTGCATATGATCCTTTAACCTGAGATCACTATGGTACCTTATGTATATGGATCCTTACTTTGGTTTATTCTTTAGCATGCCATTTTGAGATATGTGTGGAATATTCTTAGTATGGTGAAGTGTGCATAAAGATTGTGAGTGGTTAATAAGGAATCGATCACTTCTTGTAGGAGGATAATGACTTTGAGAGTCTCTGGCCAGAGCAGTGATGAACAGTTGAAAAGATTTCTACTGATTCATCAATTGAGTCATCATCATCAGATCGAGATACATATAGATAGATATTTGGGCTTGATATGTTTCCATACCCATGGTCTGTCTGGGATATTGTGTGATCGAAGGATTGAATTGCACGGTAACTCACCATGGCAGAATAATTTTGGTATATCTACTAAATTTTAAATCTTCTAGATAGTCATGACACATTGTTAGATATCAATCTTAACTTATGGACTCATCATAATTAAAAAAAATTAATTTAAAAATTAATTAGAAAAGTCTTAGTTGATTGAGACTCTTGAGCTGACCTAATCTAATTGGACTAGGATTACGTCGAGAGTCTGGATCCACTGCTAGTTAGATTTAGAATCCAATGGATCACACACAATAGAGATTTGGTTTTGATCCAATCTATTTAAATTTATTATAAATCCAATGGGTTAATTGAATTGCTAGCACATAAATTAGCCTAAGTTTCTAATTGGGTTCAGTGCAAAGGTGTTTGTGCTAACCCTTAACTTGATGCCTTGACCTAATGAGATTAGGTTCAATCCTTAAGTCCTGAGATGGCTTAACTTGTTATTTTGAAAGTATTTCAGCTTATCTAAGATTCCTCCATGCCATTCACCACACCAAAGAAAAATATGGTGCCACATATTTTGCATGAAGAAGGAAGAGTCCTTCTTAACGAAGACTCTTAATTCCTTCTTTTATTTTATGCTTTCCGTTATTTCCATGTGTCATATGATGACTCTTGGGATATGTGGGTGTAGAAGAGAAGGAAGAGTCCTTCTTTGGGAAGGAACTCTATGCCAAAAATAATTGGGATGCCCTTTCATTTTGTACGTTGAATATGGAAGAGTCCTTAATGTTTTAGACTCTTGAATTCATGCCCATTTCCTTATCCCACGTGCCATAAGATGGTGTCTTGATTTTTGTACATAGAGGAAGAGTCCTTCTAATTGTAGAACACATCTTATTCCATGCCTTACACCTTTGGATTCCATGTTAAATATTTATTTTGTGGTGTGTAAGAATTAAGGGATGCCAAGAGTTGGCGCCCCTTAGGAAATTTTGTGGCACCCCCTCATACCTTATATAAGGGGCACCCCATATGGGATATGAACCTTATCTAGAGAGCTTAATGTGAGAAAAGATAGAAAGCAAAAAATCTAAAAAGAAAAAGACAAGAAAATGAAGAGAAAAATAGAAAGGAAGGAAAGAGAAAATAGAAAGCATGTGATGTTTGTCCTAAAATTAGATTGTTCAAGTGTTGAACATCTAATCTGATTTTTGTGTGGTGAGATCATTTGAGAAATAGTTCCTAGAGTGGTCCTAGTAGAGGTCTCAAAGGCATACAAGTAGTGCTGCAACTTGTTCTTGCAAAAATCGAATGGCAGTGGACTTACGAGGAAGGCTGCAGCGCTACGTTAAATTGGGAAGGGCCCTGATCAGTCTCGTATGGATTATTATTAGAGGGCTTCTACTTTGGAGGCTTGTGAAGATCTCATGATTATCAGATCATCATCTTCATATTGGTATATGGCTTCTGATCTTTTCTTGTTATACATACTTATGTTGTTTGATTGTAATCATCAAGGTGTTCCTAGGATTTTGTGTTTCGATAGTCTTGTTTAATTGTTAAATTTATTTTCAATTGTTGAATGCATATAAAAATTTTTAAAATTTATATTCCATTGTATCACCAAAATCCAACACCATTAAAAAGATCTGATGGAGTACCGCGTCAGTCGGACAGATACTATAGTTTCTTAGTTCAGGACGGTGACCCTATCGAACTTGATGAGAATAATAAGAATCCGATCATGTACATGGAGGCCATGCAATGGTTTGGCTCCTATAAATGGTTTGAGGCCATGAAGTCCAAGATGGAGTCCATGGAGATCAATAGTGTTGGACACTATTTCATCTGCCTGAAGGGATAAAACCCATAGGGTGTAAATAGATTTTTAAGAGGAGAAGAGGAGCGGATAGGAAGGTGAGACCTATAAAGTCCGTCTAGTTGTCAAGGATTACCATCAACATTATGGTATTGACTATGATGAGACGTTCTCTCCTGTGTCAATGCTTAAGTCCATCCAGATCATGCTTGCTATCGCTACACATTTAGATTATGAGATCTGGCAAATGAATGTCAAAACCACTTTTCTTAATGAGGAGCTAGAAGAAGAGATGTATATGATACAGCCTGAAGGATTCACATCCATAGATGAGTTGAAAGTGTGCAAGCTGAATAGGTCTATTTATAGACTTTAGAAGACGTCTAGAAGTTGGAACATATATTTTGATAAGGTGATCAAAATGTATGACTTCGTTAAGAATGGAGAAAAGTCTTGCATCTACAAGTGGGCTATCAATTTTGTTGTCATCTTCCTTGTGCTCTATGTGGATGACATACTGTTACTAGAAAATAACATTTTGACTTTGCAGAGTGTGAATCTATGGTTATCATCATAGTTCTCCATGAAGAATTTAGGAGAAGCTTTCTACATCCTAGAGATGAAGATATATAAGAATAGAATTAGAAGGTTGCTTGGATTGTCTCAATCCACATACATTGATACCTTGTTGAAGTGGTTTAACATGGATAATTCCAAGAAAGGCTATCTTCTGATAGGTCATGGGATTACTCTTTCCAAGAGGGATTGTCCGATGACTCCTAAGAAAAGAGAGCGCATGAGTAGAATATCATATACTTTGGTAGTAGGATCTATCATGTATGTTATGGCGTGTACGAGGTCAGATGTGGCCTATTCACTAAGGGTAGTGAGTGGGTACTAGTCTGATCAGGGTGAGAAGCATTGAAAGATTGCGAAAGTAATTCTTAAGTATTTAAAAAATACTAAAAATCAATGGCTTATCTATGGAGATACTGATCTAAAACTTATGGGATATACTAATTTCAGTTTTTAATTAGATTGTGATGATAGCAGAAGCATGTCAGGCTATGTATTTACCTTAAATGGAGGAGCTGTTTGTTGGAAGAGTTTCAAGTAACATGTTATGGCTAATTCTATATGCGAAGCAGAATATAATACTGCATCGGATGTTGCAAAGAAGGCAGTATGGTTGTGAAAGTTCATCACCGAGCTGGGAGTTACACCTTCTATTGATGGTCTTATCTTGCTGTACTGTGACTGCTCTAGTGCCATAGCTCAGGCGAAAGAACCAAAGTCACACCATTACACCAAGCATATTCTATGCCACTATCACCTGGTACAAGAGATCGTGAATCGAAGTGACGTCGAGCTTCGAAAGATCGATGGAAAGAAGAACCTAGCCGACCTCTTCACTAAAGCTCTCAAAATTAAAGAGTTTGATGACTTCAAATGAAAGATGGGTATAAGATACTGCTTCGATTGACTTTAATCCAAATGGAAGTTGTTGGGAATTATGTTCTAAAATCAATCACGTGACGATTGAATTTTATTTGTATATAAAATATTAATTAATAAATAAAAATTATTCTGATATTTTTCATCACAAAGTTACATCTTCATTGAACTCTTATATTGTGATTAAGTCTTTAGAACTATGTCAGTGTACGATAAAGAGAGGATTTATCATATAGTTCTTAAACATATTCGCAACCAAATGATACGTTATTATAGGATGATGACGTTTATTGAGTGGAGGTCATTGTGTACTATATGAGTTGGTTGTCCTCTTAATCAAGGAGTATGGTGACACTGGTATGATATACAGATGAGATGCAGGAGTATATTGTCACGGAACAAGTGACTCATCTACTAAGCATTCTACTGTCAAGAGCTGCTCACGAAGTATATGGGTATGAGTGTCCTTTAGACCTGAGATCATTATAGTGACTTGCAAGCAACTCATTGTGCTTTGATGCCGAACTATCTAGATTTCTAATGCAGTGACGGAAGGCTACTAGGTACAGTCAGTACTTGCAAAGTCTGTGTGTAGATCAAGATGGGATTGATCCCTCTAGATTATTAGAGTTGATGTATTGCTGTATTTCAATTTAATAAAGCTTTGATCAGGATAATCTATGAGATAGATTTGAAAGGTTGAAATACAATGTGGATGAAGTAATCTCAGTTGACAGTTAATCTGAGACCATCCTAGAGCATTCAGGGTCAAAAGGATGAATTATGCGATAACCATATGCATGGATTTTGGAATATTCCTTTACGATAATTCAACCTATCTGGATAATGAAAATCATTGCTAGATGGTATTTTGATTAGTACAAGAATTGATTCCTATACTATCGGCATAGTGTTTGAATCTATGGAGTCACACGCACAAGCTAGATATTGTAAGAAAGTATTGGCATATGTTTATGTGTCCAATTTGGAAGTACTTGATTTGATTGAACATGTAAGCTAACTTGATTAAAAATTAAGTTATTGTTGTTCCATATTTTCAGGTGTGTGAAGTACCTCCCACCAGAAGATCAATGAAAAAAACTCACTGGAAGGGGATGAAACACGTTGAAGAAGAATAGCCTTCCTGATTGCAGCAGCCTTGAAAATCCTGTTAGTCAGATTTTTTTTTTTGATTTGAATCTCTTCTCCATCAGATCTAAAATCTATCTTTTGGGACCTGGAAGCACACTTGATGAAGCCTCCATAATAAAAAAAAATCTGACCTGAAACTCCTCTTGGACGGCCAAGAGGGGGCGCTCAAAACTGGGGCGTGCAAAAGAGGTAGTGCTGGTTCCTTTCTTTCTTTTTTGGGTTGGTGGCCAAGAAACCCTAGATTTCTTGGTTCTAGGGCATGGAGAAGATCAGAGAGAGAGAGAAAGAAAGAGAGAGAGAGTTTAAGAAGAAAATGATTTGATTGATTAAAGCTTTTACAAACCCTAAATATAAAGGTATTTATACAAGGTCAATGTGACCCAACCACAAAACTCCCTTAGCTAACTTGATATGAGATTTGTGCTAATCCAAACCTATATACACCTATGATTTGAATAAATCTCATCTACCTAGGACTCAAATCTAATCCAAAACAAGTTAGTCTCTTGAGGCTCAAGTCTCTTGAACCTCAAGTCCCGAAAGACTGACAGCCTTTCATCTTAGGACCCAAACTAGTCCTAGAAACCCCATGAGCACCTCATGGACTTTGGACCTTGGCCTTAGCTTTGGTCTCCTGAGCCTTGAGAGCACCATATAAGGCCCAACAATCTCTATCTTGGTGCCCCAAGGCCTCAGCCAACTCCATCTTGTCCATTAAGCACATTAGTGTCACACATCTTCGAAAGTTGTCTCGTGGAAGAACTTTCGTCAGTGCATCCGCTAGATTCTTCTTGGTGTGGACCTTCACTAGCTCCATCTCACCTTCTTCCATAAGCTCTCTGATTTGGTAATATCTAATGTCAATATGCTTCATCCTTGCATGGTAGATAGAGTTCTGTGCAAGTAACAGTGCACTCTGACTGTCACAGTGCACTTTGATGGCCTCCTGTGCAAGATCCATCTCCAACACCAAATCCTTCAGCCATAGAGCCTCCTTCATTGCCTTCGTAATACCAATATACTCCACCTCAGTGGTCGATAAGGCCATGATGGGCTGCAAGCATGATCTTCACAAAATTGGATCTCCAAATAGGCTGAATACAAAATCTGTCGTCGATCGTCTAGTGTCCACATCTCCACCAAAATCAGCATCTACAAACTCTTCTATCAGCCCTCGAGCATCTTTGGACATGTTGGAGAGTCCTTCAGTACCTCCTCACTGTCTGTAGCAGATGCCGACTCCAACAGTACCCATCAAGTACCTGAAGATCTCCTTCAGTGCTCGCTAATGCTCCCTGCCAGGCTACACCTTGAACCAGCTGATCTGGCTTACTGCATGGACGATATTCGACCTACAACACACCATGGTGTACATAAGACTTTTCACACTAGAGGCATACGGCACTCTCTCCATCTCCTAAGCCTCCACCTCAGTCTGTGGCGACATTGTCTTTGAGAGTCTAAAGTGCTCGATGAGTGGCAGTTCCATCAGTTTTGCTTCCTTCATCCTGAACCTCTCTAAGACCTTCTTGATGTAGCCTTCCTGAGATAAATGCAGCACCTTCTTAGCTCGATCTATAAAAATTTCTATGCCTAAGATCTTCCTCGCAGGCCCTAGATCCTTCATCTCAAACTCCTGAGATAAGACTGCCTTCAGTTCCTGCACAACCTTCCTACTCTTGCATGCTATAAGCATGTCATCCACATACAAGAGTAGAAACACCCTAGACCCATCCTCCAAAGATCAAACATAAACACAAGAGTCATACTCACACCTAGAAAGTTTGATGCTCTTCACATAGGAATCAAATCATTTGTACCATTGCCTCAGCGATTGCTTTAGCCCATACAGCGATTTCTGTAGCAAACAGACCTTCCCTTCTACTCCTGGCTCTTAGAATCTCAGTGGCTGCTCCATATAGATGCTTTTCTCCTAATGCCCATGGAGGAACACTATCTTGATATCCATCTGCTCCAGCTCTAAGTCCTGAGCTGCTACGATGCTCAGCAATATCCTGATGGAAGTATGTCTGACGATAGGAGAGAAAATCTCACTGAAGTCGATGTCTTCCTTCTGAGAGTATCTTTTGGGCACTAGCCTCGTAGTGTACCTGATACCTTCTTACTCTGAAGGCCCCTCCTTGCGTTGGTAAACCCATTTGCAACCAATGGGTTTCTTCCACTGTGGCAACTGCACCAATCGCCATGTCTCGTTCTTGTGGAGAGACTGCATCTCCTTGGATATTGCTTGGACCCACCTCTCTCTGTCCTCACACTCCATGACCTCCTTGTAGGTGTAAGGGTCCCCCTTCACTGTCATCAGGGTATATGACAATGTCTCCTCGAAGCCATATTATTTCGCTTGCCCGACGTTCCTTTTGGGCTTGTGCAGTGCAACCCCGATATCCATCCTAGGTCCAGCTTGCTCTTACTGGACCTCTTGGCTTCTATCACCCATCCGAGCTCTCTCCACCTATGGAAACACCTTTGAAGGGTGCTCTACCTGAATACCAAGTCCTCCCGATGCATCTGCAAGAGGCAAAAGAGAATAGGATGTAAGTTGTCCAGCGATGCCCTGCTGGACCTCCTGCTGCTCCTCCATGCCATCTCGCCTTTGGAGAACTGAATTTTCATCGAAGGTGATATCCCTACTGATGATGATCTTCTTCTCCAAGGGATCTCATAGTCGGTATCCCTTAATTCCTCATGGATACCTCAAGAATACCATCTTCTGTGACCTGACGTCCAACTTGGTCCGCTCACCAGCACTGATGTGCACATATGCCGTGCACCCAATCACCCTTAGATGGCTCAGCCCAATCCTCCTTTCAGACCATTTTTTCTCTGAAATACCACCATCTAATCTTGTGTGAGGTGACAGATTCACTAAATAACATGTTACATCCACTGTATCTACACCGAATGCCTTAGGAAGCCCTGCCTGCAGCCTCATGCACCGTGCCTGTTTCAAAAGGGTTCTATTGATCCTCTCAGCCATCCCATTTTGCTGAGGAGTCTCTCTCACTGAGAAGTATCTTTTGTTGCCACACTCCTCACAAAAAATATGGAACTCCCTGCTGCTGTACTCTCTGCTATTGTCGGACCGCAGACACTTCAAGCTCCGACCTGTCTCCTTCTCCACCTCAGCTTTCTATACTTTGAATTTGGTGAAGACTTCTGATTTTTCCTTCATGAAGTAGACCCATACCTTCATCAAAAAATTATCTATAAAGATCAAGAAGTATCTCACCCTATTTCTGACTAAAACTGTGGTCGGTCCCCACACTTCAGCGTGGACTAGTTCCAGTGGGGCTGCATTACAGACTGAACTGCTGGCAAACTGCACTCTCCTCTGCTTTTTCATCTGGCATGGCTCATATATCTTTGAAATATCTCTATCCAAAACTGAAATCAGACCATACTTGCTTAGCTCCTTCATCCCACGATCACCCATGTGGCCTAGACGGTAGTGCCACAACCGATGAGCCCCCTGCTGATCTTGCGTTGCAGCTGTTGCATCAGATTCTTCGATCACCATAAATCTTTCGAACCTGTAGAGGTTATTCTTCATCTTTCTACCTCTTATCACCACCATGGCTCCATTGGAGATGTTCAATACTCTACTTCTGGCTCAACCGCTGAAACTGAAGCCACTCCATTCCAAATAGCCCAGTGACACCAGATTCTTCTTCAATTTTGGGATGTGCTTCATATTTGTAAGAGTCTACACAATCCCATCAAACATCCTCACCCGAATGCTCTCAATACCAGCAACCTTACATGGGTGTGAAGGAACCAGATCTAGGGTTTCAGGGTTAGATCTTGAAACTTTTTCAAAATCAGACAGCGAAAGACTAAAATAAATCAAAATTTATCTCATAAAATTAGAGAATTCCTAGATCTAAGATCTTATTACATGATTATTACATGGTATTAAATCAGAAATTAAAATATAAAGAGCAAGAACTACATGTTGATCATATCAACATGTTTCTATACTACATCTAATGTATGTAAAATATAATAGATCAGATCTATTACTTTGTAAGTTAGATGTTCTAACTTTGTTGATCCAGGCTTGAGGATGATGTTGCAAGCTACACATACGTCCGACCTCTAGGAGTCATCCACACGAGCCTATGAATCACGATCAGAAGTCCTGGTCCAGAAAATCAGCACAGTATATTAGTACTGCGCTGATCCTTCTTCGATGGTCGATCAGATACCTCCTTCTTCTTGATTTAGACTCTTCCAAAGATGAGAAGTAGGAGAAGGAGTTTTAGATCTGAGACACTCTCAAAAAACTCAAGATGGAGGAAGGGAAGAGGTGAACACAGCAACCTTAGAAGAAGACCCTCTTCTTCTTCTCTTTACTCTCACCTAGATACCTAGTCTTGTGTCTATTGTATCTCCATGCCCTAACCTTCTTTCTCCTTGATTTTTGCATGCCCCAAAGGACTCTATTTTCTATATTTTTCATAAAAATTTCATAAAGAAATTTATTTTAAATAGAGAGATATGATAGAGTCCTTATCTAGGTCAAATATCTAGTCAAGGATTATCCAAACATGGCAAGACAAGGGGTGCCCAACTCTTGGGCACCCCCTCTTTCTTTTTGTGCATGGACCACCAGCAAAGGATGCATATTATGTGCCATAAAATTCATAAAAATTTCAAAAAGAATCTAAATACAATCAGTGCCATAAGTAAAGAGTTTTGGTTTCCTAAATCTCTATCTCATAGAATTTGAAATCCAAACTAATTCCTACTTTGACTTGATCTACAACCACTTTTCATATAAGAGAGAAAGAGAGGAAAGTTTTGGGCATATGTGAAGACCTCAAAGAGAAGTTTTGTAGCACAAAATAAGAGAGAGTGGGTGTGGGAGTTAAATTGGTGCAAGGTGGAATCCTAGTCTTACTAGGATTTAATCTATGTCTTGTTCCAATCTGGTTTCTCAAACCAAATCAAACCAAAATCAAATCAATCTAATTAAAATAGATCTTAACCCAATTAAGAACTTAATTTAATCAGATTAAATTATATTTAAATCTAATTTAATTTTTTAATCAAATTAAAAATTAGGTTGACCCAAGTCCTAATTGAACTAGGATTAGTTTTTTCTTGCACTTGGCTTATCCAATAAACCAATTGAACTTGATCCAATCAAGTTCAAACTAAATCTAATTAAATTATATTTAATTAGACTTAATCTCAGTTCATTGATTTAATCAAATTAAGCCAATTAGCAATCGAATTGCTAATCGATCCTCCTGCAACACTTGCACTAGGTTAAATGTCAATCATATTGATCGTTTTGTTGGGAATAGTGTCCCAAAGCCAATCGTCAGCCTATTGACGGTTGTGCTCATTTTTGTATATGCATATGAATTATGAATTAATAAAAATTATTTTGATATTTTTTATCATAAAATGTTTCATCTTCTAATGAACTCCTATGTTGTGGTGAAGTCCTTAGGACTATTTAGACTCGACAAAGGAGGACTTGTCGTTTAGTACTTAAATTTGTTCGCGACCAAATGATACGTTGTTATCAAAGATGACAACATTTATCAAGCATAGATCATTTTGTGCCATATAGGTTGGTTGTCCTCTTAACCAATGAGTGTGGAGACACTGGTATGGCATACAGGTGAGATGTAAGGGTACATCTGCACTGAACGTGACCGACTCCGGAGCTATTTCTGCTGTCAAGATTTGCTCTGATGGAATATGGGTATAAATATCCCTCTGACTTGAGACCGTCACGGTGATTTGCAAGCAACTCACTGCACTTAGGCACTGGACTACCTAAATTTTTAATTCAGTGATGGAAGGCTGCTGGGTGTAGTCAAGTACTTGACTTGTCGGTGCGTGTGTCAAGATGGGATTGACCACTCCAGTTTAGGAGCTGTGTACAGTCGTGTTTCAATTTAGTAAAACCTTGGCCAGGATAGTCCTTATGAGGAGTCACAGGACTGTTTTGAGTTGAGCACGATTCAGATGATCTAATCAGGGTTGACAGTTTAACCCTGAGTCATCCTAAACACAGAGGTCAAAAGGATGAATTATATAGTAACCATATTCACGTAGGTTCTGAGTGTTGCGATTGTGACTATTCGACCTATCCGATCATCAGGTACCATTGCTAGATGGTTACTTCGATTAGTACAGGAATTGGTTCCTGTGCTACCGGCTTAGGTTTGAACCTACGGGGTCACACACATTAGAGGTTCCTATCTGATCTGATGGCTGATGAAGAGTCCTAATACTCGTGGACTATGAGTCCTATGTGTCTGAGACTTTATGATCGAGAATCAGGATTCTCTGATCATGAGTCCCACATATTTTGGATACCGGGGTCAAGAGTCCCACTGGTTTGGGACTCTTCGATCAGGGTTACATATCGATGAATTCTGATGCCCGATTACCCATCGGATTTAGATTCAATATTTATGAAATATTTAATTAATGATTTAATAGATAATTAACTCAATTTGATTGAGTAATTATTTTTGGATCAAGTCCAATTGAATTGGATTCAGTTGGGTTTGACCCGATTAGGTTAAGAGTTGACCTAATCATCGAGATGGTTTGGTCCCTGATTTGATCAGGGGTTGAGCTTAATCAATTTTTGATTTGATTAGGATTTTATTGAGCCTAATTAAGCCTAATTTAGTTGGGTTTAAATTAGTCTAATTGGGCCGAACTTATTTGGTTCAATTAGGTTGGTTTAAATAATAAAACCACCTTGACCCATTCTCCCTGCACCACCTTACTTCCACTGCACCCATTTGAATTCACGAGAAGGAAGTTATCATAAATTTTTTCTCACGCAAAGCCCTCCTCATGCCCTACTTTAATGCACCAAATGAGTGGATAAGGATGATTGGTTGGCCATTCAAATTCAAAGCAAAGTTTGAATTTGAATGAGCAGCCAATCTTAGCGCCTTGACCTTATCCTCTTTTAACACCCTATTTATTACACGAGAAAATGTTTCTCATGAAATCACTCATGCACAAATTAAGCCACGCCCTCCTCTTCTCACACCCTTAGTGGATAGGAATAAATTAGTTTTCATTTGAATTCAAAATTTGATTTGAATTCAAATGTGCAATTACTCATCTTTATCCTCTCACGTGGATAAGTCGGTTGACATTGTTTTAAAAGGAGGAGAAGAGTGGGGCGTGTGCAAAAAAAATTTTGAAGAGAAAATTTGGGTGTGAGGAATCCTTGTGTGCCAGGTGATGGTCTATATCCTTCCGAGAGAAAAGGAAAGAAAAAAAAAGAAAAAATATGTGCAGGGTTTCAGTGAGTTCTTCAGGGTTTCAGCCTAGAGTTTGAGAAGTGAGAAGGTGAGCTACGAGTGTTGTGAGCCCACCAAATTTTAGGAATATCTTCAACATCCTCTCAAGCACATCTGCTAATAATTCAGAGCATCCAAAGAATCGACAGACATCGATCAAAAGAGTTCGATCAGCATCAACCGTCGAAAAGGCTCTACAATGAGCTAGCACTCGTAAGGAGTTGATCAGACCGGAAGCTTCGTGTGGATGATCTACAGAGGCCAGACATACTGTGTGACTGTATCACAATGATCAGACTCTCCCGATGGTGATCAGATTGCGGCGATCTACTACCTGCACAAAGGTATTGTGTTCTGAACACATCACAGTAAAGTGTTTACTATTCAAATTTGAATTTTAAATTTAAATACATGCATGCTATATATCATATTTAGATCCCAGTGTAGGATAAATTTTTATTAATTAATTAGATTAATTAATAATTTCCACTATAAAATAGTGATTTTGAAAAGTTTTAAATTTACCATTTTACCCCTGCACTGAATTTCTCCACAAAATTGGTATCAGAGCAAGGTTCTAAGATATGATATATATATTTGCATGCATAGATTAAGTTGTAATCTAAAAGTTTAAATTTAAAATTTAAAATTCAAAATTTAAATTTTGAAAGTTATTCAAAATTCAAAATTTAAAAATTTGAAATTCAAAATTTGAAATTTGAATTTTGAAATTTGAAATTTAAAATTTAAAATTTGAAATTTAAAATTTGGTAGAAATTTTAAATTTTAAATTTTAAATTTAAAATTCAAATTTTGAAATTCAAAATTTGAAATTCAAAAATTTAAAATTTGAAATTTAAAATTTGTTTGAAATTTGAAATTCAAATTTTAAAATTTAAAATTTGAAATTTAAAATTTAAATTTTAAAATTAGTATATTTAGATATATTTGATCTAAGTAGTAAGTAATCAAATTGGATTGGTTGCTATGGCCGTCCGGTCATAGGAGAAAAGTAGGGTTTAAAGGCCTTCTCTTCCCATTCGATGGGTCTCCTATGACGGTAGAGGTGCCGATACGATTATATCCCATGCAGATGAAGTAGCGAAAGAAATATTCATGATTTATTTTGATTGAGTTATTTTCTGTTATGTAATTAGCAATAGGATTGCTATATATGAAATGAGTCAACATATTTGGTGAACAGAAAATAAAACCTTTCAAATTTAAAAATTATTTTCGAAATGTCAAACCCTGAGCCATCAACCCAAATACTTAATTAAAAGAATTAAGTGTTGTCTAGTAGATCTAGAATTATGAATTAAGATCGAAGACAATTGCATAAACTTGTGGATCAATGGGTTAGATGGATTAGGTCCATAATTGGTTAGACCTAAGGTTAGCTTAAAGAAATATACTAAATTAGAGTAATTGATCAAATCTAATCAAAAGTTGAATTAGATTAGGTCAAGGATACTCTAGACTCAACTCCAATAGTTGTAGTTGAATGGGTCCATGTCTTTAACTAGACCAAGATGGACTTAATTCATGGCTACGCGGTGGAGTCCAATTTACTAAGTTGATCAAATTAAAACTAATGAACCGGTTGGTGTCTAAGGTAAGTTTGGCAGTTTGACCAGTGGTTTTTAAGCGGGAGCTACTCGTAGTGATTCGATCTCTGACGAGTTAATGGCATATCCCCACCACTGATCTCATTTACCTAGCCAACCTGGTGAATTAGGTTTTGATTAGATCACTTGGTGATTAGGGCTCACCCATGTCATTAGATAAATCAGTTTGACTGATTTAGGTGCTCCTAATGCTGGCTTAATTAAATCTTTTTTTAATCTGATTTGGTAAAGTCATGGGAGATTGAAATTGGCTGGTAATTTATCTTCTCATCTATTCTTTAATAAAATCTTCAAAAATTATTAGGTCCTAAAAATATTAATTATATTGATAACTAAGTCATAGCCTTCCATTAAGTGAGTGATAATGAGTCCATTAGTTTAATAATTATTGGAGGCCCAAAGGCCTGGTGCTTATTGACTAATGGAATTATCATTCATAATATGATAATTTGGTTTGAGTCTTTCTGATGGTGGTCAGGTTGGCCGGTCAAAGTCGGGCCTGATCATTTATTGGTCTGATTCACCAAATCAAATCATGTTAATGGTTGGATCTAACCAGATCTTTTCAGTAGAGGCCAAAGCCTACTGATTAGGTTCTGGGGCAAAATCAATTATTAGAAGTTGTTTAGAGAAACAACTGGTTATGAACCTACCCATAGATGCACATGGGTTGACCAACCAAAGTTGGGCTCGTGTGTAGTCTGTGTGGATTCTAGTACCCACTAAGGAATTAAAGTAATTCCTCGAATTGGAGGTTGAGGCTACCAATTCGTAAAAATACTGGAGAAACTTTAGCTAAAGTCCAAGTCTTTAGTATTAATAATTTATGTACTAATATAGGTCTGTTTTCTTTATGCAGCTATGGCCACTACCCTGTCGCTCCGGTCATTATTAGATAATGACAAAGCTCATGGACCTAATTTTGATAGCTGGTATCGAAAAT
>NC_026003.2:69370466-69420282 GCF_000442705.2 Elaeis guineensis
GCCAATTAAGTTGGGTTTAAATTAGTCTAATTGGGCCTAACTTATTTGGTTCAATTAGGTTGGTTTAAATAATGAAACCACCTTGACCCATTCTCCCTGCACCACCTTACTTCCACTGCACCCCATTGAATTCACGAGAAGGAAGTTATCATAAATTTTTTCTCACGCAAAGCCCTCCTCATGCCCTACTTTAATGCACCAAATGAGTGGATAAGGATGATTGGTTGCCATTCAAATTCAAAGCAAAGTTTGAATTTGAATGAGCAGCCAATCTTAGCGCCTTGACCTTATCCTCTTTTAACACCCTATTTATTACACGAGAAAATGTTCTCATGAAATCACTCATGCACAAATTAAGCCACGCCCTCCTCTTCTCACACCCTTAGTGGATAGGAATAAATTAGTTTTCATTTGAATTCAAAATTTGATTTGAATTCAAATGTGCAATTACTCATCTTTATCCTCTCACGTGGATAAGTCGGTTGACATTGTTTTAAAAGGAGGAGAAGAGTGGGGCGTGTGCAAAAAAAATTTTGAAGAGAAAATTTGGGTGTGAGGAATCCTTGTGTGCCAGGTGATGGTCTATATCCTTCCGAGAGAAAAGGAAAGAAAAAAAAGAAAAAATATGTGCAGGGTTTCAGTGAGTTCTTCAGGGTTTCAGCCTAGAGTTTGAGAAGTGAGAAGGTGAGCTACGAGTGTTGTGAGCCCACCAAATTTTAGGAATATCTTCAACATCCTCTCAAGCACATCTGCTAATAATTCAGAGCATCCAAAGAATCGACAGACATCGATCAAAAGAGTTCGATCAGCATCAACCGTCGAAAAGGCTCTACAATGAGCTAGCACTCGTAAGGAGTTGATCAGACCGGAAGCTTCGTGTGGATGATCTACAGAGGCCAGACATACTGTGTGACTGTATCACAATGATCAGACTCTCCCGATGGTGATCAGATTGCGGCGATCTACTACCTGCACAAAGGTATTGTGTTCTGAACACATCACAGTAAAGTGTTTACTATTCAAATTTGAATTTTAAATTTAAATACATGCATGCTATATATCATATTTAGATCCCAGTGTAGGATAAATTTTTATTAATTAATTAGATTAATTAATAATTTCCACTATAAAATAGTGATTTTGAAAAGTTTTAAATTTACCATTTTACCCCTGCACTGAATTTCTCCACAAAATTGGTATCAGAGCAAGGTTCTAAGATATGATATATATATTTGCATGCATAGATTAAGTTGTAATCTAAAAGTTTAAATTTAAAATTTAAAATTCAAAATTTAAATTTTGAAAGTTATTCAAAATTCAAAATTTAAAAATTTGAAATTCAAAATTTGAAATTTGAATTTTGAAATTTGAAATTTAAAATTTAAAATTTGAAATTTAAAATTTGGTAGAAATTTTAAATTTTAAATTTTAAATTTAAAATTCAAATTTTGAAATTCAAATTTGAAATTCAAAAATTTAAAATTTGAAATTTAAAATTTGTTTGAAATTTGAAATTCAAATTTAAAATTTAAAATTTGAAATTTAAAATTTAAATTTTAAAATTAGTATATTTAGATATATTTGATCTAAGTAGTAAGTAATCAAATTGGATTGGTTGCTATGGCCGTCCGGTCATAGGAGAAAAGTAGGGTTTAAAGGCCTTCTCTTCCCATTCGATGGGGTCTCCTATGACGGTAGAGGTGCCGATACGATTATATCCCATGCAGATGAAGTAGCGAAAGAAATATTCATGATTTATTTTGATTGAGTTATTTTCTGTTATGTAATTAGCAATAGGATTGCTATATATGAAATGAGTCAACATATTTGGTGAACAGAAAATAAAACCTTTCAAATTTAAAAATTATTTTCGAAATGTCAAACCCTGAGCCATCAACCCAAATACTTAATTAAAAGAATTAAGTGTTGTCTAGTAGATCTAGAATTATGAATTAAGATCGAAGACAATTGCATAAACTTGTGGATCAATGGGTTAGATGGATTAGGTCCATAATTGGTTAGACCTAAGGTTAGCTTAAAGAAATATACTAAATTAGAGTAATTGATCAAATCTAATCAAAAGTTGAATTAGATTAGGTCAAGGATACTCTAGACTCAACTCCAATAGTTGTAGTTGAATGGGTCCATGTCTTTAACTAGACCAAGATGGACTTAATTCATGGCTACGCGGTGGAGTCCAATTTACTAAGTTGATCAAATTAAAACTAATGAACCGGTTGGTGTCTAAGGTAAGTTTGGCAGTTTGACCAGTGGTTTTTAAGCGGGAGCTACTCGTAGTGATTCGATCTCTGACGAGTTAATGGCATATCCCCACCACTGATCTCATTTACCTAGCCAACCTGGTGAATTAGGTTTTGATTAGATCACTTGGTGATTAGGGCTCACCCATGTCATTAGATAAATCAGTTTGACTGATTTAGGTGCTCCTAATGCTGGCTTAATTAAATCTTTTTTAATCTGATTTGGTAAAGTCAGTGGGAGGATTGAAATTGGCTGGTAATTTATCTTCTCATCTATTCTTTAATAAAATCTTCAAAAATTATTAGGTCCTAAAAATGATTAAGTTATATTGATAACTAAGTCATAGCCTTCCATTAAGTGAGTGATAATGAGTCCATTAGTTTAATAATTATTGGAGGCCCAAAGGCCTGGTGCTTATTGACTAATGGAATTATCATTCATAATATGATAATTTGGTTTGAGTCTTTCTGATGGTGGTCAGGTTGGCCGGTCAAAGTCGGGCCTGATCATTTATTGGTCTGATTCACCAAATCAAATCATGTTAATGGTTGGATCTAACCAGATCTTTTCAGTAGAGGCCAAAGCCTACTGATTAGGTTCTGGGGCAAAATCAATTATTAGAAGTTGTTTAGAGAAACAACTGGTTATGAACCTACCCATAGATATACATGGGTTGACCAACCAAAGTTGGGCTCGTGTGTAGTTTGTGTGGATTCTAGTACCCACTAAGGAATTAAAGTAATTCCTCGAATTGGAGGTTGAGGCTACCAATTCGTAAAAATACTGGGAGAAACTTTAGACTAAAGTCCCAGTCTTTAGTATTAATAATTTATGTACTAATATAGGTCTGATTTTTCTTTATGCAGCTATGGCCACTACCCTGTCGCTCCGGTCATTATTAGATAATGACAAGCTCATGGGACCTAATTTTGATAGCTGGTATCGAAAATTAAAAATTGTTCTTGAGCATGAGTGGATCCTTTATGTAGTAACGGATCCGGCACCTGAGGAACTAGCTCTGAACACTAGAGGGACGGTCTGAGAAACTTACCAGAAGTGGCTCAATGACCGCACCACCGTCCGGTGCATAATGCTGGCGGCAATGAATGATGAGTTTAGCCATAGGTTCGAGAACGCCCAGCCACAGGAGATGCTTCAAATGTTGAATGACTCTTTTGGCACGTCTGACGATGTTGAAAGGCACAAAATTAGTTGTGCCATTTTCAATGCTCGAATGAGGGATGGAGCCTCAGTCACTGATCATGTATTGTACATGATCGAAATGATTGAGCGCCTAAGTAAACTGAATTTTCCCCGGCACGAGCAGCTCGATAAGGATGCGATCCTTAATTCTCTGCCCAAGTCCTTCCTTCCCTTCCTTACTCATTTTCGAATGACAAAGCCTGCAGTGAACTACCACGGCTTGTTGGGGTTGCTGCAAAACTTTGAGAAGGATCACCAGCTCCATAAGGAGTCGGTGAATGTTGTGGGAGGGTCTTCTTCTGGTCGTCGACCCTTTAAGAAAGGGAAGAAGAACAACAAGAAGAAGAAGAATAAGAAGGTGCAACCGCATGCTGGGACGTCTGCACAGGGTCAGACCAAGAAGCGCAAGCCTGACCAGAGCTAGGCGGAGTGCTTCTTTTGCAAGAAGCAGGGGCACTGGAAGAGGAACTGTCCTCTATACATTGCCTCCCGGGACCCAAACAGGCCGAAGAAGAAGCAAGGTAATTATATGACAACACCTTGCAACTTTTTCATATGTGACACTACTACCTGGGTATTGGATACCGGAAGCCCTTATCATATTTGCAATTCGATGCAGGGTCTGCAGGTCAGTAGGAGATTTGATGAAGGCGAGAGGTTCCTGAATGTTGGAGATGGAAGCAAAGTTTCAGTTCTAGCATTAGGAATCATGAACCTTGTAATCAATTCTCGAAATATAATTATGAGTGAATGTCACTATTGTCCAAGCTTTTTATTAAATATTATTTCTGTAGATCTTTTGGCCATATACAGTTATCAATTTTTAATAAAAGAAAATGTTTATAATATCATTTTGAATGGTGTTACAATGTTTGTTGGACAACTTAATAATGGAATTTACTTTCTATCACAACTTGTTAATGTGGTTCAAACCTCCGGTAAACGCCCTAGAATAGATAATATGTCAGAAGTCTACCTTTGGGACTATAGGCTAGGTCATATCAATAAGAACAGGATAAACATGTTGGCTCAAGAAGAAATTCTTAAAATAGGTGATTGTGAATCACTTCCAACCTGTGAGTCCTGTCTTCTTGGTAAAATGACCAAGTCACCTTTTACTGGAAAAGGTGAGAGAGCCAGTGAACTCTTGGGTTTGGTACATTCTGATGTATGTGGACCCATGAGCTCAAGTGCAAGAGGTAGATATTTTTACTTCATAACCTTCACAGACGACCTATCGAGGTATGGGTATGTCTATTTAATGAAGCATAAGTCGGAGTCGTTTGAAATGTTCAAACTATTCCGAAATGAAGTAGAAAAATAAACTGAAAAGTGTATTAAAACTCTTCGATCTGATCGAGGAGGTGAATACCTTTCCAATGAGTTGCTGACATATCTTGGAGAGAATGGAATTCTCTCTCAATGGACTCTTCCTGGAACACCACAGCATAATGGTGTATCTGAAAGGAAGAATCGGACCTTGTTGGACATGGTTCGATCCATAATGGGGTTTGCTGGTCTGCCGATCTCCCTTTGGGGATATGCACTCGAATCAACTTGTTACCTTCTAAGTAGAGTTCCGAGTAAGTCTGTAACCAAAATGCCATATGAGATATGGATAGGACGTAAGCCAATACTCTCGCACCTTAGGGTTTGGGGGTGTCTGGCTTATGTTAAACATTTAATTACGGATGTTGGTGCAAAAATCTGCTGGCGTCGGAGAAGCTGGAGTCAAGGAAGTCGCGGTCGCCACTGGGACCTGCAAAGGAAGTCTAAACCGGAGGTGGGGTTGCTCTGGCAAGACCCTCCGACGCTCAAGTCAGTTCTCTGCCTCAACAAGAATGGAGTGCTCGAACGGAGAATTTAGCAAAGTTTTTAGGTAAAGAATTAGGGCTTATAGAATAACGTATCTGAGGTCCCCCTTATATAGGCGGTGGGCTCAACAGACTGATAGTGACGTTCATAACCGTCTCGTAGTGGGCTGCCCACCGTCAGGAGGAATTTGCTGCGAGGAGTAGTGGAGTAGACCCGTGGCCCTCACTGCAGCGCGCCACGTGGAGTCTGCTGCAGGGAGTGGAGCGGCGTCCATTGTTGCGACTTGCCAGTGGATGAAAGAATTGTACAGTATCCGTTACAGGAGGTGGAGCAGGATCGTGAGCATCATAGCGGCCTGCCCGGGAATAATGGAGCCGCACGGGATCCGCCGCAGGAAGTGGAGCAGAGTCGTGGCCGTCATAGCGGTCTGTCAGGGAATGATGGAGCTGCGCAGAATCCGTCGCGGGAAGTGGAGCAGGATCACGGTGGTTGCTGGGTTGCGCCAGAAAGTACAGGTTCATCGGCTGAAGTTTGGCAGTGGTCGGAACTGGTGACGGAGCCTGACTCCCGTAGGAGCTCGGGCGGAGCCCTCCTTGTGGTTGAGGTCATGGATGGAGCTCGGCTCCTGCAGGAGTCCTGGCGGAGTCCTCCTTGAGGTCGGGGTCATGGGCTGAGCTCGACTCCCGTAGGAGTCCTGGCGGAGTCCTGCAACCAAAGTCAGGTGCGGAGTCCGGCTCCCATAGGAGTCCGGACGAAGCTTACCGGTAGTTGAAGTTGGCGACGGAGCTCGACTCCCGTAGGAGTCCGGATGGAGTCTTCCTGCAATCAAAGTCAGGTGCGGAGTCCGGCTCCCGTAGGAGTCCGGACGAAGCTTACCGGTAGTTGAAGTTGGCGACGGAGCCTGGCTCCTGTAGGAGTCCGGGCGGAGTTGTTCTGTAGTCGATGTCGGCGACGGAGCCCGGCTCCTGTAGGAGTCCGGGCGGAGTTGTTCTGTAGTCGATGTTGGCGACGGAGCCCGGCTCCCGTAGGAGTCCGGGCGGAGTTGTTCCATAGTCGATGTCGGCGATGGAGCCCGACTCCCGTAGGAGTCCGGGCGGAGTCCTCCTGCAATCGAAGTCAGGTGCGGAGTCTGGCTCCCGTAGGAGTCTGGACGAAGCTTATTGGTAGTTGAAGTTGGCGACGGAGCTCGGCTCCCGTAGGAGTCCGGGCGGAGTCCTCCTGCAATCAAAGTCAGGTGCGGAGTCCGGCTCCCGTAGGAGTCCGGACGAAGCTTACCGGTAGTTGAAGTTGGCGACGGAGCCTGGCTCCCGTAGGAGTCCGGGCGGAGTTGTTTTGTAGTCGATGTTGGAGATGGAGCTCGGCTCCCGTAGGAGTCCGGACGGAGTTGTTCTGTAGTCGATGTCGGTGATGGAGCCCGGCTCCCGTAGGAGTCCGGGCGGAGTCCTCCTGCAATCGAAGTCAGGTGAGGAGTCTGGCTCCCGTAGGAGTCTGGACGAAGCTTACTGGTAGATGAAGTTGGCGACGGAGCTCGGCTCCCGTAGGAGTTCGGGCGGAGTCCTCCTGCAATCAAAGTCAGGTGCGGAGTCCGGCTCCCGTAGGAGTCCGAACGAAGCTTATCGGTAGTTGAAGTTGGCGATGGAGCTCGGCTCCCGTAGGAGTCCGGGCGGAGTCCTCCTGCAATCAAAGTCAGGTGCAGAGTCCGGCTCCCGTAGGAGTCCGGACGAAGCTTACCGGTAGTTGAAGTTGGCGACGGAGCCTGGCTCCCGTAGGAGTCCAGGCGGAGTTGTTCTGTAGTCGATGTTGGCGACGGAGCCCAGCTCCCGTAGGAGTCCGGGCAGAGTTGTTCTATAGTCGATGTCGGCGACGGAGCCCGGCTCCCGTAGGAGTCCGGGCGGAGTCCTTTTGCAATCGAAGTCAGGTGCGGAGTCTGGCTCCCGTAGGAGTCCGGACGAAGCTTACCAGTAGTTGAAGTTGGCGACGGAGCTCGGCTCCCGTAGGAGTCCGGGCATAGTCCTCCTGCAATCAAAGTCAGGTGCGGAGTCCGGCTCCCGTAGGAGTCCGGACGAAGCTTACCGGTAGTTGAAGTTGGCGACGGAGCCTGGCTCCCGTAGGAGTCCGCGCGGAGTTGTTCTGTAGTCGATGTTGGCGACGGAGCCCAGCTCCCGTAGGAGTCCGGGCAGAGTTGTTCTGTAGTCGATGTCGGCGACGGAGCCCGGCTCCCGTAGGAGTCCGGGCGGAGTTGTTCTGTAGTCGATGTCGGCGACG
This sequence comes from Elaeis guineensis, assembly GCF_000442705.2. Classification (NCBI taxonomy): domain Eukaryota; kingdom Viridiplantae; phylum Streptophyta; class Magnoliopsida; order Arecales; family Arecaceae; genus Elaeis; species Elaeis guineensis. Next base: position 69,378,012 of record NC_026003.2, read on the forward strand.
GAGCCCGGCTCCCGTAGGAGTCCGGGCGGAGTCCTCCTGCAATCAAAGTCAGGTGCGGAGTCTGGCTCCCGTAGGAGTCCGGACGAAGCTTACCGGTAGTTGAAGTTGGCGACGGAGCTCGGCTCCCGTAGGAGTCCAGGCGGAGTCCTCCTGCAATCAAAGTCAGGTGCGGAGTCCGGCTCCCGTTGGAGTCCGGACGAAGCTTACCGGTAGTTGAAGTTGGCGACGGAGCCTGGCTCCCGTAGGAGTCTGGGCGGAGTTGTTCTGTAGTCGATGTTGGCGACGGAGCCCGGCTCCCGTAGGAGTCCGGACGGAGTTGTTCTGTAGTCGATGTCAGCGACGGAGCCCGGCTCCCGTAGGAGTTCGGGTGGAGTCCTCCTGCAATCGAAGTCAGGTGCGGAGTCTGGCTCCCGTAGGAGTCCAGTAGAAGCTTACCGGTTGTTGAAGTTGGCGACGGAGCTCGGCTCCCGTAGGAGTCCTGGCGGAGTCCTCCTGCAATCAAAGTCAGGTGCGGAGTCTGACTCCCGTAGGAGTCCGGACGAAGCTTACCGGTAGTTGAAGTTGGCGACGGAGCCTGGCTCCCGTAGGAGTCCAGGCGGAGTTGTTCTGTAGTCGATGTTGGCGACGGAGCCCGACTCCCGTAGGAGTCCGGGCGGAGTTGTTCTGTAGTCGATGTCGGCGATGGAGCCCGGCTCCCGTAGGAGTCCGGGCGGAGTCCTCCTGCAATCGATGTCAGGTGCGGAGTCTGGCTCCCGTAGGAGTCCGGACGAAGCTTACTGGTAGTTGAAGTTGGCGACGGAGCTCGGCTCCCGTAGGAGTCCGGGCGGAGTCCTCCTGCAATCAAAGTCTGGTGCGGAGTCCGGCTCCCGTAGGAGTCCGGACGAAGCTTACCGGTAGTTGAAGTTGGCGATGGAGCCCGGCTCCCATAGGAGTCCGGGCGGAGTTGGCTTCTTGCTGAGAACTTCGGCTGAGGGTATTTTATACCCAACACCGGACAAGCTAGGACCTAGGTCTGACAAATGTAATTTTATAAGATACCCAAAAGAGGCCAAAGGGTATTATTTCTACCTGACTGATGAGCAAAAGGTGTTTGTCAGCCTTAAGGCAATCTTTTTGAAAAAAGAGTTCCTTGGTGAAGGGACTGTTGCCTCTAAGGTCGAACTTGACAAAGTTCAACAGGTGGAAAAATTGACACAAGTTGCTGAACCAGAACCGGATTTAATTAGATCAGATTCGGAGCCCATTGTTCAAGCACCCTTAAGGCGATCTGGTAGAGTACCATGTCAACTGGATAGATACTATGGTTTCTTGATCCAGGATGACGATCCTATCGAGCTTGATGAAAATGATGAGGATCCGATCACCTACATGGATGCAATGCAGAGACCTGACTCTGAGAAATGGCTAGAGGCCATGAAATCCGGAATAGAGTCCATGAAGGTCAACGATGTGTGGACATTGGTTGATCCATCTGAAGGAGTAAAACTCATAGGGTGTAAGTGGGTCTTCAAGAGGAAGAGGGACGCAGATGGAAAGGTGGAAACCTATAAAGCCCGTCTGGTTGCCAAGAAATATCGTCAATATTATGGTATAGACTATGACAAGATATTTTCTCCTGTGGCAATGCTCAAATCCATTCGGATTATGCTTGCGATAGCTGCCCATCTGGACTATGAAATTTGACAGATGGATGTGAAGACAGCTTTCCTAAACGGAGAGCTGGATGAAGAGGTGTATATGATACAACCTGAAGGATTCACATCCACTGATGAGTCTAAGGTGTGTAGACTACAGAGGTCCATTTTTAGACTTAAGCAAGCATCCTGGAGTTGGAACATACATTTTGATAGGACGATTAAGATGTATGGCTTCGTTAAGAATAGAGGAGAGCCTTGCATTTATAAGTGGGCTAATGATCCAGTAGTGATATTTCTTGTATTGTATATAGATAATATTCTCTTAATCGAGAATGATGTCCCTGCATTACAGGGAATAAAGATTTGGCTGTCGTCACAGTTCTCCATGAAGGATTTGGGAGAAGCTTCCTACATCCTAGGGATGAGGATCTATAGGGATAGATCTAAAAGGTTGCTTGGTTTATCCCAGTCTACGTACATAGATACTATACTGAAGAGGTTCAGCATGGAGAATTTTAAGAAAGGCTATCTACCGATAGGCCATGGAATTTCTCTCTCGAAGAGGGATTGTCTGACAACACCTCAAGAGAGAGAGTGTATAGGTAGGATTCCATATGCTTCGATAGTGGGATCTATCATGTACGCCATGACATGTACACGACCAGATGTGGCATACTCACTAGGGGTAGTGAGTAGATACCAATCTGATCCAGGGGAGAATCACTGGAAGGTTGTTAAAACCATCCTGAAGTATTTAAGAAATACTAAGGACCAGTGGCTTGTTTATGGTGAATCAGATTTGAGACTTATAGGGTTTACAGACTCTAGTTTCCAGTCTGATCACGATGACAGCAAAAGTGTGTCAGAATTTATTTTTACCCTTAATGGTGGGGCTATCTACTGGAAGAGTTCCAAGCAACACACAGTGGCTGATTCAATTTGCGAGGTGGAGTATGTCACTGCATCAGATGCTGCCAAAGAAGCGGTGTGGCTGAGAAAATTCATCACCGAGCTCAGAGTAGCACCCTTCCTTGTTGGTCCAGTTCTGCTCTACTGTGACAGCTCTAGAGCCATTGCCAGGCGAAGGAACCCAAGGCACACCAGCGGACGAAGCATATTCTGTGCCGCTACCATCTCATCCGAGAAATTGTGGATCGAGGTGACGTCGACCTTCAGAAGATCGATGGAAAAGAGAACCTGGCCGACCCATTCACTAAAGCCATTGCGGTGATGGGTATTAGATACTGCACCGATTGGCTTTAGGCCAAGTGGGAGATTGTTGGGAATAATGTCCCAAAGCTAATCGTCAGTCTGTTGACGGTTGTGCTCATTTTTATATATGTACATGAATTATGAATTAATAAAAATTATTTTGGTATTTTTCATCACAAAATATTTCATCTTCTAATGAACTCCTATGTTGTGGTGAAGTCCTTAGGACTATTTAGACTCGACAAAGGAAGATTTGTCGTTTAGTCCTTAAATCTGTTCGCGACCAAATGATACGTTGTTACCAAAGACGATAATATTTATTAAGCATAGGTCGTTGTGTGCCATATAGGTTGGTTGTCCTCTTAACCAATGACTGTGGAGACACTGGTATGGCATACAGGTGAGATGTAAGGGTACATCTGCACTGAACGTGACTGACTCCAGAGCTATTTCTGCTGTCAAGATTTGCTCCGATGGAATATGGGTATAAATATCCCTCTAACCTGAGACCACCATGGTGACTTGCAAGCAACTCACTGCACTTAGGCACTGGACTACCTGAATTTCCAATTCAGTGATGGAAGGTTGTTGGGTGTAGTCAAGTACTTGACTTGTCGGTGCGTGTGTCAAGATGGGATTGACCACTCCAGTTTAGGAGCTGTGCACAGTCATGTTTCAATTAAGCAAAACTTTGGCCAGGGTAGTCCTTGTGAGGAGTCACAGGACTATTTTGAGTTGAGCACGATTCGAATGATCTAATCGAGGTTGACAGTTTAACCCTGAGTCATCCTAAACACACAAGTCAAAAGGATGAATTATACAGTAACCATATTCACGTAGGTTCTGAGTGTTACAATTTTGACTATTCGACCTATCCGATCGTCGAGTACCATTGCTAGATGGTTACTTCGATTAGTACAGGAATTGGTTCCTATGCTACCGGCTTAGGTTGAAACCTGTAGGGTCACACACATTAGAGGTTCCTATCTAATCTGATGGCTGATGAAGAGTCCTAATGCTCATGGACTATGAGTCCTACGTGTCTGAAACTCTATGATCGAGAATCAGGATTCTCTGATCACGAGTCCCACTCATTTTGGATACCGAGGTCAAGAGTCCCACTGGTTTGGGACTCTTCGATCAGGGTTACATATTGATGAATTCTGATGCCCGATTACCCATCGAATTTAGACTCAATATTTATGAAAGGTTTAATTAGTGATTTGATCACTAATTAACTCAATTTGATTGAGTTATTATTTTTGGATCAAGTCCAATTGAATTGGATTCAGTTGGGTTTGACCCGATTAGGTTAAGAGTTGACCTAATCGTTGAGATGGTTTGGTCCCTGATTTGATCAGGGGTTGAGCTTAATCAATTCCTAATTTGATTAGGATTTTATTGAGCCTAATTAAGTCTAATTTAGTTGGGTTTAAATTAGTCTAATTGGGCCTAACTTATTTGGTTTAATTAGGTTGGTTTAAATAATGAAACCACCTTGACCCATTCTCCCTGCGCCACCTCACTTCCACTGTGCCCATTTGAATTCACGAGAAGGAAGTTCTCATGAATTTTTCCTCATGCAAAGCCCTCCTCACACCCTACTTTAATGCACCAAATGAGTGGATAAGGATGATTCGTTGGCCATTCAAATTCAAAACAAATTTTGAATTTGAATGAGCAACCAATCATAGCACCTTGACCTTATCCTCTTTTAATGCCCCATTTATTACACGAAAAAATGTTTCTCATGAAATCACTCATGCACAAATTAAGCCATGCCCTCCTCTTCTCACGCCCTTAGTGGATAGGAATAAATTGATTTCCATTTGAATTCAAAATTTGATTTGAATTCAAATGTGCAATTACTCATCTTTATCCTCTCACGTGGAGAAGATGTTTGACATTGTTTTAAAAGGAGGAGAAGAGTGGGACGTGTGCAAGAAAAATTTTGAAGAGAAAATCTGGGCGTGAGGAATTCTTGTGTTCCAGGTGAAGGTCTATATCCTTCCGAGAGAAAAAGAAAGAAAAGAAAGAAAAAAGATGCGCAGGGTTTTAGTGAGTTCTTTAGGGTTTCAGCCTGGAGTTCAAGAAGTGAGAAGGTGAGCTACGAGTATCGTGAGCCCACCAAATTTTAGAGTGATCTTCAACATCCTCTCAAGCATGTCTGCTGATGATCTGGAGCATCCAAAAAATTGATAGACATCGATCAAAGGAGTTCGATCAGCATCGATCATCGAAAGGGCTCTATAATGAGCTAGCACTCGTGAGGAGTCGATCAGACCGGGAGCTTCGTGTGGACGATCCACAGAGGTCAGACATACTATGTGGCTACATCATGATGATCAGACTCTTCGATGGTGATCAGATTACGGCGATCTACTACCCACACAAAGGTATTGTGTTCTGAACACATTACAGTAAAGTATTTACTGTTCAAATTCGAATTTCAAATTTAAATGCATGCATGCTATATATCATATTTAGATCTCAGTGTAGGGTAAATTTTTATTAATTAATTAGATTAATTAATAATTTTTACTGTAAAATAATGATTTTGAAAAGTTTTAAAATTACCATTTTACCCCTGCACTAAATTTCCCCACACGTTTAACCTAGAACGATTCTTAATCATTGATCAACCATCCGATCGGATCATGAACTCTAGTGTGTGTGACATCATAGGTTTGAACCTAAGTCGGTAGTACAAAAATAAATTTTTATACCAATCAAAATGATCATCTAGCAATGGTACCCGATGGTCGGATGGGTCAAATGTGTAGAACAACATCCTTAGAATCTATGCGGATACAGTTTCCATATAATTCATCCCCTTGACCAAAATATTCATAGGATACTTCAGAGTTCAACTATCAACTCTAATCAGGTTGTCCATATTGTATTTTAAAATATCGAATCCATCTGATGGATTATTCTGGCTAAGATTTTGCTAAATGGAAATACAATGGCTCATTTTTCTCCAACTCTTGGAGTGGTCAATCCCATCTCGATCACACTCTGACTTTGCAAGTACTTGACTATGTCTAGAAGCCTTCCGTCACTGAATTAGAAATTCAGTTAGTCCAGTACCAAAGCACAGTGAGTTGCTTGCAAGTCACTGAGACGATCTCAGGTCTAAGGGATACTTATATCTATATCCTATCAAAGACATTCTCGATAGCAGAATGCACTGGAGTTGGTCACGTTCAGTGATGATGTACCCTTACATCTTATTTGTATGCCATACCAGTGTCTCCACACTCCTTGGTTAAGAGGACAACCAACCCATATGGCCTACTGCGACCTATGCTCGATAGAAGCTGTCGTCTTTATTAACAGCCTATCATTTGGTTGTGAACAGTTTTAAGGACTAATCGATAAGTCCTCTCTTTATCGAACTTAAATAGTCCTAAAGACTTCATCACAATAACGGAGTTCATTAGAAGATGAAAACTTGTGATAAAAATATCAAAAATATATTTTATTTATTAACAAATCAATTACAATACAAGGTTGCTCAACCGTCAACAGCTTGACGATTGACTTTTGGGACATATTTTTCAACAACTCCCACTTGTCCTAAAGCCACTCGGCACAGTATCTAATACCTATCTTCGACTTATGGTTGTCGAACTCCTTTATTATCAGGGATTTAGTGAAGGGGTCGATCAGGTTCTCCTTTCCGTCGATCTTTTGAAGGTCTACATCACCTCGATCCACGATCTTTCGGACCAGGTGGAAGCGGTGCAAAATGTACTTCATCCGCTGGTGTGCTTTGGGTTCCTTCACCTGAGCTATGGCACCAGTGCTGTCACAGTAGAGCAGGACCAGACTATCGATGGGAGTGTGCTACTCCGAGCTCGATGATGAATTTTTTCAGCCACACAGCTTTCTTCATGGCATCCGATGCTGTGATGTACTCCACCTCACAAACAGAGTTTGCCACAGTATGCTGCTTGAAACTCTTCCAGCAGATAGCTCCACCATTCAGAGTAACGATATAACCTGGCACGCTTCTGCTGTCATCATGGTCAGATTGAAAGCTGGAGTCTGTGAACCCCATAAGTTTCAGATCTGACTCGCCATAAACCAACTATTGGTCCTTAGTATTTCTCAAATACTTAAGGATGGCTTTATCCACTTTTCAATGATTTTCTCCAGGATCATATTGGTATCTACTCACTACTCCTAGTGAGTATGCCACATCTGACCTTGTACATGTTATGGCGTACATGATAGATCCCACGATCGAAGCATATGGGACTTTACTCATACACTCTCTCTCTTCAGGAGTTGTCGGACAATCCTTCTTAGAGAGAAAAATTTTATGGCCTATCGATAGATAGTCCTTCTGAGAATTCTCCATGCTGAACCTCTTCAACACAGTGTCTATGTACGTGGACTGGGATAATCTAAGTATTCTTTTAGATCTATCCCTATAGATCTTTGTCCCTAGGATGTAGGATGCTTCACCTAAGTCCTTCATGGAGAACTGCGATGACAACCAAACTTTTATTCCCTATAGTGCGGGGATGTCATTCTCGATTAAGAGAATGTCATCCACGTACAAGACAAGAAATACCATAACTGGACCATTTGCTCATTTATAGATGCAGGGCTCTTCTCCATTCTTAACGAAGCCATACGTTTGAAGCACCTTATCAAAATGCATGTTCCAACTCCGAAAAGCTTGCTTCAATCCATAAATGGATCTTTAAAGCTTGCACATCTTGGACTCATCTGTGGATGTAAACCCCTCAGGTTGTATCATATACACCTCTTCGGTTAGCTCTCCATTCAAGAAAGCTATCTTTACATCCATCTGCCAGATCTCATAATTCAGATGGGCAGCTATTGCAAGCATTATCTGAATGGATTTGAGCATTGCCACAGAAAAAAATATCTCATCATAGTCAATACCATAATGTTGACAATATCCTTTGGCAACCAGACAGGCTTTATAGGTCTCCACCTTTCCGTCTGCATCCCTTTTTCTTTTGAACACCCATTTACACCCAATGGGTTTAATCCCTTCAGGTGGGTCAAGCAATGTCCATAGATTGTTGACCTTCATGGACTCCATTTTGGATTTCATGGCTTCAAGCCATTTTTCAGAATCAGGTCTCTATATTGCATCCATATAGGTAATTAGATCCTCATCGTTCTCTTCGAGTTTGATGGGATCACCATCTCGGATCAAGAAATCATAGTATCTGTCCGACTGATGCGATACTCTATCGGATCGCCTTAATGGTCCAGGTACATTGGGCTCCAGATCTGATCTAATCAAATCCGACTCAGGTTCAACTATTGGTGTCGGTTCTTCTACTTGTTGAACTTCATCAAGTTCAATCTTAGAGGCAACGATTCCTTCACCAAGAAACTCCTTTTCTAAAAAGATTGTCTTAAGACTGATGAACACCTTTTGTTTATCAGCATGGTAGAAAAAATATCGTTTGGTCTCTTAGGGGTACTCTATGAATGTGCATTTGTCACACCTAGGTCTGAGTTTATCTGTAACTAATCGTTTGATATAAGCCGGGCACCTCCAGATCCTAAGGTGTGAAAGTGCTGGCTTACGCCCTATCCATATCTCATATGGAGGCTTAAGTACAGACTTATTTGGAACCCTATTTAACAGATAACAGGCAGATTCGAGAGCATATCCCCAGAAGGATATCGGCAAGCTAGAAAAATCCATCATGGATCGGACTATGTCTAACAGAGTCTGATTTTTCTTTTCAGACACACCATTATGCTGTGGTGTTCCTAAAGGAGTCCATTGGGAGAGAATCCCATTCTCTCCTAGATATATGAGAAACTCACCAGAAAGATATTTTCCTCCTCGATCAGATCGAAGAGTTTTAATACTCTTTCCAGTTTGTTTTTCTACATCATTTCAGAATCAATTGAATATTTCAAATGAATTCGACTTATGTTTTATCAGATAGACATATCCATATCTGGATAGATCATCTGTGAAAGTGATGAAGTAAAAATATCCACCTTTAGCACTTGTGCTCATGGGCCTGTATACATCAGTATATACTAGGCCCAAGAGCTCAATAGCTCTCTCACCTTTTTCAGTAAAAGGTGACTTGGTCATTTTACCAAGAAGACAGGATTCACAGGTTGAAAGTGATTCACAATCACTGACTTCGAGGATTCCCTCTTGAGTCAACCTGTTTATCTTATTTTGGTTTATATGACCTAGCCTACAATGCTATAAGTAAATATCTGATACACTATCTAATCTAGGGTGCTTGCCAGTGGAATAGACTACATTAACAGGTTGTGATAATATATACACACCATTGTTCAAATATCCATAAAAAATTATAATACTATTCATAATGATATTACAAACTTTTTTCTTTATTGAAATTTCATAATTATTTTTGGCCAGAAGGTCTATAGAAATGACATTTAAAAAGAAACTGGGACAGAAATGATAATCATTAAGAACTGTTAGATGTGTGCCCTAGATGCCAGATTGGCTGATACATTCCTGTACAAATGTAAGGGCAAATTTATAATTTTGATTATAAATAAATAAAAGGGTTATTCTACTATCACTTTGTAGAGAAATTTAGTGCAGGGATAAAATGATAATTTTAAAATTTTTTCAAAATTATGATTTTACAGTGAAAAAATATTAATTAATCTAATTAATTAATATAAATTTATCCTACACTAGTGTTGGGTATAAAATACCCTCAGCCGAAGTTCTCAACGGGATTAACCCTCGGGAGTCGGGCCTCGTCCCCGACTCTGGCTGCAGACAGACCTTGTCCGGACTCCTATGGGAGCCGGACTCCACCCATAACTCCGACCGCAAGCAGACTCCGCACGGACTCCTGCGGGAGCCAGGCTCCATCTCCAACTTCAACTGCAAGGAAGGCACCGTCCGAACTCCTACAGGAGCCGGGCTCCGTCCCCAACTTCAACTGCAAGGAAGACTCCTCCCAGACTCCTACGGGAGCCGGGCTCCGTCCCCGACTTCAACAGCTGGTAAGCTCCGTCTGGACTCCTACGGGAGCCAGACTTCGCACCTGACTTTAATTGCAGGAAGACTCCGCCCGGACTCCTATGGGAGCCGGACTCTGTCCACAACTCCAACTGCTGGTAAACTCCGCCCGGACTCCTACGGGAGCTGGGCTCCGTCCCCAACTTCAAATGCAAGGAAGGCTCCGCCCGGACTCCTACGGGAGCCGGGCTCCATCTCCAACTTCAACTGCAATGAAGACTCCGCCCGGACTCCTACGAAAGCCGGGCTCTGTCCCCGACTCCAACTACTGAAAAGCTCCATCCGGACTCCGACGGGAGCCAGACTTCGCACCTAACTTTAATTGCAGGAAGACTCCGCCCGGACTCCTACGGGAGCCGGGCTCTATCCACAACTCCAACTACTGGTAAGCACCACCCGGACTCCTACGGGAGCCGGGCTCCGTCCCCAACTTCAACTGCAAGGAAGACTCCGTCCAGACTCCTGCGGGAGCCGGGGTCCATCCCCAACTTCAACAGCAAAGAAGGTGCCACCCGGACTCCTACGGGAGCTGGGCTCCATCCCCAACTTCAACTGCAAAGAAGACTCCGCCCGGACTCCTACGGGAGCCGGGCTCCGTCCCTGACTTCAACTGCTGGTAAGCTTCATCCGGACTCCTACGGGAGTCGGACTTCGCACCTGACTTTAATTGCAGGAAGACTCCGCCCGGACTCCTGTGGGAGCCGGGCTCCGTCCATAACTCCAACTGCTGGTAAGCACCGCCCGGACTCCTACGGGAGCCGGACTCTATCCCCAACTTCAACTGCAAGGAAGACTCCACCCGGACTCCTACGGGAGCCGGGCTCCATCCCCAACTTCAACTGCAAGGAAGACTCCGCCCGGACTCCTACGGGAGTCGGGCTCCATCCCCAACTTCAACTGCAAGGAAGACTCCGCCCGGACTCCTACGAGAGCCGGGCTCCATCCCCGACTCCAACTGCTGGTAAGCTCCGTCCGGACTCCTACAGGAGCCGGACTTCGCACCTAACTTTAATTGCAGGAAGACTCCACCCGGACCCCTACGGGAGCCGAGCCTCATCCCCGACTCCGGCTGCAGACAGACCTCGTCCGGACTCCTACGGGAGCCGGACTCCGCCCACAACTCCAACTGCCAAGCAGACTCCGCCCAGACTCCTACAGGAGCCGGGCTCCGTCACCAACTTCAACTGCTGGTAAGCTTCGTCCGGACTCCTACGGGAGCCGGATTTCACCCCTGACTTTAATTGCAGGAAGACTCCGTCCGGACCCCTACGGGAGTTGGGCCTCATCCCCGACTCTGGCTGCAGGAAGACTCCGTCCGGACTCTCACGGGAGCCGGACTTCATTCCCAACTTCGGCTGAAGGAAGACTTCGTCCGGACTCTTACGGGAGCCGGACTCCGGGCTCCTCTCAAACGGATAGCTAACCACCCCTCTCCGCCAGACAGTCCAGCCGAACTTCAGCCGACAGGTCTGCACTCCCTGGCGGGTCGCGGTAACGGCCACGACTCTGCTCCACTTTCTGCGATGGATTTCACATGGCTCCATCACTCCCTGGCAGACCGCTATGATGCTCACGATCCTGCTCCACTTCCTGCGACGGATACCGCACGATTCTTCCATCCTCTGGCAAGTCGCGACAATGGATGCCGCTCCACTCCCCACGACAGACTCCACGTGGCGTGTCCCGATGATAGCCACGATTCCACCCCACTACTCTTCGCAACAAACTCCCCCTGACTCTGGGCAGCCCACTGTCAGATGGTTACAAACATCGCTATCAGTCTGTTGCTCCCTCCGCCTATAAAAGGGAAACCCCAGATACGTTATTCTCTAAGCTCTCATTTTTACCTAGAAACTCTGCTAAAATTTTTGTTCGAGCACTCCATTCTTGTTGAGGTAGAGAACTGACTTGAGCATCAGAGGGTCTTGCCGGAGCAACCCCACCTCTGGTTTAGACTTCTTTTGCAAGTCCCGACGGTGACCGCGACTCCAGCTTCTCCGACGTAAGTGGATTCTTGCACCAACAGGATTGGCGCTAGAGGAAGGGGTGTGTCTTCACAGTACCCTTGTTCTTAAAGGAGTGCTCAACGGGACCGCCCCCGGGCATCTTTTCCGACGTCCTCTCCTCCTTCCTCCACTTGGTCTTTGCTCGATGTCTCCCCGCAAGGCATCCACGCAACGATCCATGACGTCCGTGGCCAGATCTCAGGCTCCGGCCTCACCTCCAGTTTCCTAGCCTCCTCCTCCTCCGGCGACGGCGGTCGGTGCGGAGCAGTTTGATCTGCTAGCGCAGTAGGTCAGAGGCCTCACTGAAGCTGTGTAGGCCATGCAGCAGCAACAGCAGCCGCAGGCATCAGTGCGCCTAGAAAGAGTGTCATCGGAATACCAGAATCCGACGGTGGGGCGGTCCACTTGGGCCAGCCATCCTGTCTTTCCTGGGAAGACGAACCCGAGGGTGGAGAGCTCTCAATCAGATCACGACTCCACCCCTGGAAGATCCCTGCCTCCATTCTGCCAGAGGACCCTCGAGACCCAAAGTCGAGAGGATTTCCTAGACTGGAGACTCCAAGAGATGAACCGACGGATCGAAGAACTCCGCCACGCTCCCCCCGCTTATGGTGAGGATATTTGCACTGACCCTCCCTTTTCTCAAATGATCATGCAGGAACCGATCCCGCCAAACTTCAAACTCCCCCAGTTTGAAAGCTATGACGGGACTTTGGACCCGGTTGATCATCTGAAAGCCTTTCGAATGATGATGCTGCTTCATGGCGCTCCCGACGACATTCTATGCCCAGCCTTCCCATCCACCTTGAAGGGAGCGGCGAGAAACTGGTACTCGACGCTGAAGTCGGGTACCATCTTTTCCTTCGATCAGATGAGCCACCAATTCGTGGCCCATTTTGTTAGCAGCCAGCGCCCCTGGAAGGGTTCGGAGTCCCTCATCAATATCAAGCAGAGGAAAGGGGAGTCCATTCGGGCCTACATCAACCGTTTCAATGTCGCAGCACTGGAGGTCCGAAATTTGGATCAATTAGTCGCAATGGCCGCTCTGAAGGGCGGCCTTGAGAAGAATGACCTTTTGTTCTCCCTGGAGAAGAAGTACCCAAGGGATTTTACTGATTTGTTGGCTTCGGCTGAAGGGTACGCCCGAGCGGAAGAAGCCTTCAAAATGAAGGATGAGGAGATCGTGAGAGAGCGACAGGCGGGAGACTCGAGTAAGCCCACAGTCGAAAAAAGATCGAGAGAAGCTCGACCGCATTCTCGATCCCCTCCTGGGCACAAGCATGCCCATACTCCACCCCGGGTACATAGGCAGAGAAGTTCGGATCGCGAGGTTCGACGGAGTTCTCCACCGAGAAGATTCCGTAACTACACCCCCCTCAATGCCTCGAAGACCCAGGTACTGATGGAGGTCAGGGAGCAGCTCTCTAGGCCAGAGAGGATGCGCACACACCCCGGGAAGCGCAACCCCAACAAGTTCTGTCTCTACCACCGCGACCACGGTCATGACATGGAGGAATGCATCCAGCTCCGAGACGAGATCGAGGAGCTCATCCGATGAGGTTGACTCGACAGGTTCATCCGACGTTGGCCTGAGGGTAGAGAAGATCGACCAAGGGCCCTGCCGTAACCTGAACCGCCAAGGAGGGAGGAGCAGCCCAGAGATCGGCCTCCAATTGGGACCATCGACTCCATCACCGGAGGGCCTCAAGGAGGAGCAGACCTTCCACGATCATGGAACTCAAAAAACCTGTGAATGTATCGCTTACGACTTTGCCCTGAATCTAAATTCCTTTCGACTTTACATGTTCCTCCCATTTGGCATGGATTTGTTACGACTGGGGATAACCCCTTCAAACAATTAAAACAAGGTTATGTTAGGAACGGGAGGAGAACCTCATCCTAACATAAATAAAATGAAAGTCCGATTATCTTGAGATCGGATTGGGGGAGAGGCCCACATAATGGCCCTTAGGTGCCCCCATGGCCGTGTTAGGAACAGGAGGAGAACCTCGTCCTAACATGAGCAAAGTCAAAGGCCCGGTTCTTTTAGACCAGATGGGGGGAGAGGCCTTACAATGCCCGAATGCGCCCCCACAGCCATGTCAGGAACAGGAGGAGAACCTCATCCTGACATAAGCAAAGTCAAAGGCCCGGTTCTTTTAGACTGGATGGGGGAGAGGCCTTACAACGCCCTAATGCGCCCCCACAGCCATGTCAGGAATAGGAGGAGAACCTCGTCCTAACATGAGCAAAGTCAAAGGCCCGATTCTTCTAGATCGGATGGGGGGAGAGGCCTTACAACACCCTAATGCACCCCCACAGCCATGTCAGGAACAGGAGGAGAACCTCGTCCTGGCATGAGCAAAGTCAAAGGCCCGGTTCTTTTAGATCGGATGGGGGTAGAGGCCTTACAATGCCTGAATGCACCCCCACAGCCATGTCAGGAACAGAAGGAGAACCTCATCCTGACATGAGCAAAGTCCAAGGCTCGATTCTTTTAGACCAGATGGGAGGAGAGGCCTTACAACGTTCTAATGCGCCCCCACAGCCATGTCAGGAACAGGAGGAGAACCTCATCCTGACATGAGCAAAGTCGAAGGTCCGATTCTTTTAGACCAGATGGGGGGAGAGACCCTTGCGATGGCCCTTATGTGCCCCCACGGCCCCGTTGGGAACAGGAGGAGAACCTCATCCTAACCTGAGCTGAGATCGACTACGTCAGGAACGGAAGGAGAACCTCATCCTAACGATGATGAAACCCGATCGCCCAACAAGATCGGACGAAGGGGAAAGGCCCCTCAGCGGTACCTTCACACTTCTACGCAACCCCACAAAAAGCAAGGGGAGGGCCCTCACTCTGAAAAGAGGAGGGAAATTAAAAAGAAAAAGCGACGAACTACGTCGGAAACAGATGAAGGACAAACCACACCAAAGACCTAAGGAACCTCGTCTCAACAAAGATGGGAAGTTCCTACCAAACACCCCCGACCTCTAAGAAGGCTCTCAACACAGGTCAAGAAAATAACGATGCCTCTGAGGTAATGCAGAGTTCGGACGACCAAGCTCGAGCCTACGGCCATGAACGACGAGGAAAGCAAACCAGCATATCGACAACTGGGCACCTCCAAACGACGTCAACGTCGGACAAGTTGAACGACAAGAGAAGTTCGGTGGATGATAATTTAATACAATATGCGGACAAGGTAACACAAAATCTCCTTTTCATTCCATTTGCGAAATATACACCACGAAGCCCAGAAGGCCAAAGGAAGAAAAGCAAAACGACAAAAGCGAGACAAAACAACAAAAGGGAAAATGTATACATGAAAAGACAGAAGGCCAAGAAGAGCCCTAGGGAAGCTCTGCTCCTTCTGACCTAGAATTATCTACTCCACCCCTTATCCAGGACTGCCTCAGATTCTCAACTTCTTCTTCTAGCTCTCTCTTTTTCAATAGCGTGTCCTGGAGCACCCAACGAAGTCGCTGGCTTTCGGTCTCCGCCTCTCGATGCCTCTTTCTCAGGACCTCAGATTCTGCCTTCGCATCTGTGATGGCCTGCTGCTCCTATGCCAGTTGGATCTTCAATTACTGTAGCTCAACCGTCCTTTCCCCGAGGGTGACAGAAAGTCCTTCGACGGTTCCTCTTAGGGACTGGAGTTCATTAGAATCCCAAGCAGAAGTAAGCTGAGCCCTGTCAGCCAGCTACCTCTGAAGACGGGCGACTTCGTCGGCCGCCACCCTGAGTCTCCCTTTATATTCATCCACCTGCCTACGCCAATCAGCCCGATGCACGTCGTAGCACACCTCGGCATCCTGAAGCTGCTGCTGAAGGTCGGAGACCTTCTTCGACCACTCCCGATCGTCGTTGGCCCAAGTCAAGAGCCGGGACGAACTCCCTTCCAGCTGGCCAATCCTCTCCTGTGCAGCTGACAGTTCCACCCTGAGAGAGCTGATCTTGGTAGCTTGAGCCCAAATTCGATCGCTGGCACTCTTCTTGTGTTCCTCAAGCTCCTTCGTGAAGTCCGCCTTCCTCCAGCTATACTCCATGATCTCCTTCACATGGAGATTTCGAAAGCGGGTGGCCTCCGAGGTGGCTTCAGAGTAACCCTCCCTTAACCTGCGAAGCTCGCCTTCCATCTTCTTCAACCTTTTTGTCGCATGAAGAACCTCCTTCTTCAGCCGCTGGATCGTGGACTTCAACGGGATCCCCTGGGGCAGGGGAAGTGCCTTGGCAGGACACTGCCATCGAGAGACAGAAGCGTCAAGGCGCGTCTCATTGCAGAAAGAAAAATAAAAAGGAGGGAAGGGGGAGAAGAGAAGCCATCCACGGTGAGAAATTCAACTTTATTGATTGAATGATTCTTGAAGACAAAAAGAAAAAGAAAAATTGCGGTAAAAGAAAGATACAAGGTCGGAGGTCTCAGACCTCAGAAGCAGGAGTTGGAGAGCTCGGTGTTCCTGGAGGGGGGCTGCGACAGCAGTAGCGACAGGAGAAGGACCGGCCTCATCCTCAGACTCCTCGCCCAAGAAGCTGAGGTCGAGCTCGAAAAATTTTCTGGCCACCTTCTCCTGGCAGAGCTCGAACCCCTTGATGAATGCTTCTTGACCGAACCTGACATTCAGGTCCCTCATCTCTACAGAGATCTTGAACTCCTCCACTGCAAGAACCCTGACCTCCGAGACCAGGATCGAAATCTGCTATGCCAAGTTGGCGACCTCGGCCTCCGCCTTCCTCACCATCTTCTCTGAGGTCTGCCTCTCTTCTTCTCGGGCCTGCTTTTCTCTCTCCAGGGCCTCCTGGAGGGCAACTACTTCGGCTGCCTTTTCTTTGAGGTGAGCGACCTCGGCCCGACGATGCTCCTCCACCTGGATGGTGTCCCTCCTCGCCCGGTTCATCGCCTCGATATTGGCAAGGAGCTGGTGCCCAATCTGCAAGGGCGGCTAGGGGATCAGAACAAGGGTCAAATAGCCGGTTAAATGAAGATTTGTTTACCTCGAGAAAAGACCCTAGGGAGTCCCAAACCCGCTGCTCAGGATCGGTGCGGTCGATCCTCTCGATGACTTCAGGCAGAATGCAGCCGTCGATCAATCGCTTGATCAAGTCCCTGTCATTGAAGGGATTCTCAGGCTCCTTTTTGAAATCGAGGGACTCGTCAGTGGTGGCTCGACGGCTACTCACCCTGCGAGCCACCGACTTCCTTCTCTTCCCCCTCTCGACTACGGGCACCTCCGTGGAGCGGACCCCCAAAATGGGAGCCCCAGTCGGCGGACTCCTAGAGGAGGCTCGGGGGGCCGTTGGTTCGGCATCCGAGGAAACGTCGATCACTGGAGCTACCTGAACAGGTGCGGCCAAGCTCAACTCCTCCACCCTGGCCCTCTTTGCTGATCCAGAGGCTGCGGCACCCTTTCTTTTGTGGGCCTTGAGGCCCCTGGCAAGCATCCGTGCTGCTTCGGCATCCATTCTTTAAATAAAAAAAATCAATCAAAAATTAGAAATCAATAATGAGGTGAAAAAGGAAGGAGTAGCATGCAAAAAAAAAGAAAGGAAAAGAAAAGAGAAAAGAGAAGAAAAAGAAAGAAAAAGAAGAAGGACGGAAGAAAAGAAGAGAAAGGAAAAGATGGAGTACTCGCAGGATCCTGGGGCCTCAGGCCGATGTTGAACAAAAATTGCTCCCTCAGAAGGTTGGGAAGGGAAGGAGCAGAGTAGTCAAGAAGCATCCGGGCAGCCTGGAGGTCATCCTCCCCCAGGCTAGGGGCCCGACGGACAGAATCCCTCAGAGAGCCCCAAGGGGGCAGGCCCAGCCTCAGGGTCGGGCAGTGGACGAAGAGGTATTTCCCCTTCCAGTTATGGATTGAAGAGGAGGTACCTTTCAGCAACCCCTTCTTGCCGAACTGAGGGAAGAAATACCACCAGTCCTTCACCGAAGGATGACGCTTGAAGGTATAGAAATGCCTAAACAGAGAGAGGGACGGTTGGACCTTGACTACGTGACAAAGGGAGAGAAACCCTATCAAAAATCTAAAAGAATTCGGAGCAACTAAAGCCAAAGAGATATCTAAGAAGCGGAAGAGGGCGACAATAAAGGATGGAAGCGGAAGCCGGAGCCCAGCACAGAACGCCTCCTGATACAAGCAAAAACGATCGGGTGGGGGAGAGCTACCCCGATCGGAGGGGCCAGACAGCTCCAGGTCGTACTCCAGAGGAACTTGTTGCTCCTAGATTGATTTTGATGATTACAAAGCAGATTGAAGGGATACAAATATTTTAAATTGAAAAAGTCTTTATGCTCTTCAGGGGCAAAATCATAATTTTACTAAAACCCTGATTTGATAGTATCATTTAGTAGAACTAATGATTTGTAATCTAGTGATGAAAATTTTGTTGTTTTTGGACTTATATTTTTGAAGTTATGAAGGTTTGAAGTGCATGAGTCGACTCATGAGTCAACTCATGGAACAATGAGCTAATTGGCACGCTAAAAATTCCCTTGGCACGCTGGATTTTTGGCTTGGCACGACCTGTGAGTCGACTCATGAGTCAACCCACAAGGCATGAGTCGACTCATGAGTCGACCTCTGCTGATTTGAGCCAAAAAATTTCAGAAACCAAATCTCTGGTCTTTGCAACAGAGGTCGACTCATGAGTCGACCCCTAAAGCATGAGTCGACTCATGAGTCGACCCCTGCGACGGAAAATATCCGCAACGGCTAGTTTTTTGCCCGTTTTAATTGCCTTTTATGCTCTCTAAAAATGCTCTAACGGCTCTTTTTCTGCCTAATATGTTTTCTCTTATTTCTTAATGCTATAAAAGGTTTCAAAAGGTGAAAATACAGGAGAAGAGAGAAGATCCAAAAATATACAAGAGGAGATCAACGAAATACATAAAAGAAAAAGAGAGGAGATCCACAATCCACACGAGAGATCTACTATATACACGAGAGATTGTGAAAGAGAAATTCAAGAGCATTCCAAGAGAGAATTTTTCAAGCCTATTTTTCAACCGTGATCAAGACCTCTTTCAAAGCATTCAAGAAGTTTTCAATCAAGTTCATCTTCTCCTCAAGCATTCATCTACCTTGAGAAAATCCAAAAGGAGATTCTTCATTTGAGTAAAGTATTTTTATTGTTATATTTGCTCATTTAAGGAGCTATTCTTGTATTTATAAATACTCTAAATTGTCCTACTCTTTGTGAGTAATTGTTCTTGTTTTTGGAGGGTTTCCAAAAAAAACAAGGGAAGGTTGATCCGAACCTGAAATCGGAGTATTTTGGATTGGCTTGTACCCGAGAAACAAGTGGATTAGCTTGGGATAGCTAGTGTCGGAGTTTCCGACGTGTGTATTCAGGTTGAATACAAGTATAGTGGATTAGAATTCCCAAGTAGGAGCTTGGGGAGTGGATGTAGGTGCAAGGTTGGCACCGAACCACTATAAATTCTTGTGTTTGTGGTGTGCTTTATTGTTTCGCTTTATTTTTTTATTATATACTTGTATTCTTGCTTTAGGTAATTTAATCTTGATTTAAAGACCTTCTTCTCATTCATCAAGTTTTAACAAATACTGTTCATAAGTAATCAGTTGAGCTTAAAATTTTTAGAAACCCAATTCACCCCCCCCTCTTGGGTTGCATAGCTGGGCAACAAGTGGTATCAGAGTCCGGTGCTCTAGCCCTTCTTTGATCTAACAATCAAAGAGCCAAAGATCTATGGCAACCCATGTCGGTAC
The DNA here is from genome assembly GCF_000442705.2 of Elaeis guineensis. Classification (NCBI taxonomy): domain Eukaryota; kingdom Viridiplantae; phylum Streptophyta; class Magnoliopsida; order Arecales; family Arecaceae; genus Elaeis; species Elaeis guineensis. Next base: position 69,397,619 of record NC_026003.2, read on the forward strand.
TTCTCTAGCCGAGGGGCAATCTACCAACCGACCTCCACTTTTCAATGGGTCTAATTATACCTATTGGAAAGCTCGGACGAAGATATTCATACAAGCACTCAACTATGATATGTGGAGTATCATAGTGAATGGTCCTCACACACCCACCAAGATTATAGATGGTGAGGAGTCAACCAAACCCGAGAAAGAATGGGATGAGGTTGATAAGAAATTGGCACAATTAAATGCTAAAGCTATGAATGTTCTTTACTGTGCACTAGATGCAAATGAATTTAATCACATTTCTACTTGTACATCTGCTAAAGAAATATGGGATAGATTAGAAGTAACCCATGAGGGAACAAGTCAAGTAAAAGAGTCTAAAATAAACATGCTTGTACATAAATATGAATTGTTTAAAATAGAGCATGATGAGTCCATAACTGCTATGTTTACTCGTTTTACTGATATAATTAATGGTTTGAAGAGTCTTGGCAAATCTTATACTAACAGTGAGCTAGTAAGGAAGATTCTCAGGTCATTGCCAAGAACTTGGGAAGCCAAGGTGACTGCCATCCAAGAAGCAAAGGACTTGAACACTCTACCTCTAGAAGAGCTTCTTGGATCCTTGATGACTCATGAACTTAGCATGAAGCAACATCAAGAGGATGAAGTCAAAAAGAAAAGAACCATTGCCCTCAAATCCACAGCGTCACCTGATGATGAAATGGATGACTCTGAAGATGAAGAACAGGATGAAGAGATGGCACTCATCACCCGAAGATTTAAGAAGTTTCTAAGAAAAAGGAAACAAGGGATGAGAAAGAAGTCATTCACAAAAGGAGAACAAGGCAAAGAGAAAGAGAAAGATCAACCCCTTATATGCTACGAGTGCAAGAAGCTGGGATATTTCAAATCCGAATGTCCACAACTAAAGAAAGGTCCTAAAAAGTTCAAAAAGAAAGCAATGACGGCGACTTGGAGTGCGAGCGATGACTCAAGCTCCGATGAGGAAACCTCAACAGAACAAGCCAACCTGTGCCTTATGACACACGAAAATGAGGTAACTTCTGAATCCCCTAGTGAATTTACTTTTGAAGAATTGCATGAAGCATTCTATGATTTAATTGATGAATTAAAGAAACTAGGGATGAAAAACAAAAAACTGAAATTGGAAAATCAGTCCTTAGTGAAACAAGCTGAAAATCTTTCAAATGAAAAATCTACCTTGATTCAAGAAAATCAAAGCTTAAAGAATGAAATTAACAAGCTGAAACCTATAGTAGATAAGTTCACCTTAAGTTCAAACAAACTAAATATGATCCTTGATAAGCAAAAAGCTGTATATGATAAGGCTGGACTTGGCTATAACCCCTTGATGAAACAAAAATTTCTGAAGAATATTTATGTAAATTATTCAAGTAACAAGTCTACAAATATTACTTATTTCAAATGTGGTAGAATAGGACATAAATCATACACATGCCTTATTAACAAATCTGCAAACACAACTATAAAGAAAATATGGGTTCCAAAAGGAACCATTTTGACTAACCTAAAAGGACCCAAGAAAGCTTGGGTACCTAAGACAGAAACTTGACCTTTGCTTGCAGGTGTGTCTAGCATCCCAAGGAGGAAACAGGAAATGGTATCTTGACAGTGGATGCTCGAGACACATGACTGGTGATGAATCACAATTCATCACGCTTGATGCTAAGGATGGAGGGATGGTCACCTTTAGAGATAATGGCAAAGGAAAGATCATCGGGATAGGTAACATTGGTATCACTCCCTCCAAATACATTGAAAATATTTTGTTAGTTAAAGGTTTAAAGCATAACTTACTTAGCATTAGTCAATTTTGTGATAAAGGGTATAAAGTCATTTTTGAATCATCTGTTTGCATTGTGATTAGTCCTATTAACGATGGCATTAAATTTATAGGACATAGGCATGGCAATATTTATATGGTAGATTTGAATGATTTAGCCAAATTAGACATGCAATGCCTAGTATCCTTGAATGCTAAAATTAATGAGACTAGTTGGCTGTGGCATCGTAGACTTGCACATATTAGCATGCATTCTCTTTCAAAATTAATTAAGAAAGAATTAGTTCTTGATTTGCCAAAACTGAACTTTGAAAAGGATAGAATTTGTGATGCATGCCAATTAGGTAAACAAACTAGAGTTTCATTTAAATCCAAAAATACTGTTTCAACCTCTAGACCTTTAGAGCTCTTACATATGGACTTATTTGGACCAACTAGAACCACTAGTCTAGGAGGAAAATGATATGGCTTTGTAATTATAGATGATTACTCTCGTTTTACTTGGGTTTTCTTTTTGGCACACAAAAATGAAACTTTTCATATTTTCACAAAATTTCATCAAAAAGTCACTAATGAAAAAGGGTTTTCAATTCAAAATATTAGAAGTGATCATGGAACTGAATTTGAAAATCAAGATTTTGAAAATTTTTGTGATGAAAATGGAATTGGCCATAACTTCTCTGCTCCTAGGACACCCCAACAGAATGGGGTAGTTGAAAGAAAAAATAGAACCTTAGAAGAAATGGTCCGTACCATGCTTTGTGAAAGCAACCTTCCAAGATATTTTTGGACGGAAGTAATTAACACAGCATGTTACATTTTAAATCGTGCTTTGATTAGACAATTTTTAAAGAAAACCTCCTATGAACTTTGGAAAGGAAGAAAACCAAATATTGCATATTTTCATGTTTTTGGTTGCCGATGTTTTGTATTAAATAATGGCAAAGAAAAACTTGGTAAATTTGATGCAAAATCAGATGAAGCAATCTTTCTAGGTTACTCCTCCACTAGTAAAACATTTAGAGTTTTCAACAAAAGAACTTTAGTAGTTGAGGAGTCCATACATGTAGTTTTTGATGAATCTAACGATCTTCCTTCAAGGAAGAATGAGGGTGTTGATGATGCAGATCCACTAATAGAAGGTATGAAGGAGATCACTCTGAAAGATTCAGCAACTCCAGAAGACAAAAACAAACAAGATGAGAGAGGTGAAGAAATTCAAGAACAACCTCAAGGTACAAATGACCTACCCAAGGAATGGAGGTATGTTCACAACCACCCTAAGGAATTAATTATTGGTAATCCTATGCATGGGGTAAAAACCCATTCTTTACTTAGAGATGTAATTAATCATTGTGCTTTTGTATCTCATCTTGAACCTAAAACTTTTGAAGAAGCTGAAAATGATCATAATTGGATTAATGCAATGCAAGAGGAACTTAATCAATTTGAAAGAAATAATGTTTGGACCTTAGTATCAAGACCTAAAAATTATTCAATAATTGGCACAAAATGGGTCTTTAGAAATAAATTAGATGAGCATGGAAATGTAATTAGAAATAAAGCAAGACTGGTTGCTAAGGAATATAATCAAGAAGAAGGAATTGATTTTGATGAAACCTTTGCACCTGTTGCTAGATTAGAAGCTATTAGACTTCTACTTGCATATGCTTGCTTTATAAAATTCAAGTTATTTCAAATGGATGTTAAAAGTACATTTTTAAATGGATATATTGCTGAAGAAGTATATGTAGAACAACCTCCTGGATTTGAAAATCATGCTTTTCCTAATCATGTCTTTAGATTAAATAAAGCTTTATATGGATTAAAATAAGCACCTAGAGTATGGTATGATAGGCTAAGTAAATTTCTACTAAATAATAGTTTTTCAAGAGGTAATGTAGATACAACCCTCTTTATTAAAAGAAATCAAAATGATATGCTAGTTATACAAATTTATGTTGATGACATAATTTTTGGGTCTACTAATGAATCCCTTTGTCAAGACTTTGCTAAGCTTATGCAGGGGGAGTTCGAGATGAGCATGATGGGAGAACTCACCTTCTTCCTCGGACTCCAAATCAAACAATCAAAAGAGGGAATCTCCATCACCCAAAGCAAGTACACCAAGGATCTACTCAAAAGATTTGGAATGGAGAACTGCAAACCAATTGGCACACCAATGAGTCCCTCAAGTAAGCTTGACAAGGATGATGAAGGTAAATGTGTAGACTTAAAAAACTATAGAGGTATGATTGGCTTATTATTTTATTTAACTGCAAGTAGGCCTGATATCATGTTTAGTGTTTGTTTATGTGCAAGATATCAATCTAATCCTAAAGAATCTCATTTGAATGCTGTTAAAAGAATCCTTAGATACTTAAATGGTACTCAAACTCTAGGGTTATGGTACTCTAAGGACTCACAAATTAATTTATTAGGATATTCAGATGCTGATTTTGCTGGATGCAAATTAGATAGAAAAAGCACAAGTGGAACTTGCCAATTTCTTGGAGTTAACCTAATCTCATGGTTTAGCAAGAAACAAAATTCGGTGGCACTGTCTACGGCTGAGGCCGAATACATTGCAGCCGGAAGTTGTTGTGCTCAAATCTTGTGGATTAAGCAACAACTCGAAGATTTTGGAATCAAACTTAATGAAATACCAATAAGATGTGACAACACAAGTACCATAAATCTATCTAAAAATCCAATTCAACACTCAAGATCCAAACATATTGAAATAAGACATCATTTTATAAGAGAACATGTTCAAAACAAAAATATAATTCTTGAATATATTTGCACTGAAAATTAATTAGCTGATATCTTTACAAAGGCCCTTAGTGAGGATAGATTCTGTGAAATTAGGAGAAATCTAGGAATTCTAGATCCATATGCCTAAATTTTTCTCAATTTCTAAAGAATTGATGTCAAAAACTCTTAGAGCTCAATTTCCAACATCTATCCTGGTCTCAAAAGCTCAAGTTTATCATTCCAAAAACTTATCTTTGAGCAAAACTCCTTCTCCCAAAATTTTGAATTTTTTTGAAATTTATTCATATTTTTTCTGAATTTCTGAACTTCATGAGTCGACCCCCATGAGTCGACTCAATGGCAAACTTGTAAATCCCACCAACTTCCAACGGGCTCATTGTTTTTATATGGGTTACTGTTCGTGAGCCGACCCATCCTCTCATCTTCCTCCTTCCAAAAGCCGACTTCTCCACTTCCTTTTGCTCCAAATCCAAGGAACTAGTTCGAGGCACTTCTCCCTCCTCCTCTCCACCAAAAATCACCACTTTGGAAAGGGATTTTTTGTGTTTTCTCCCATTATTTGGCACGGTTGGAGCGTGCCCTAGCACTCCACCGTTCTTCCCAAATCCACTTCTTTTCTTCACCAAAATCTCTCTTTACTCTCTTGTGATCCCTCACTCTTTCACTTGTTCCTCCAAGTCTCCTTGCCCTGCTATTGAAGTGAATATGGCTCCAAAGATGAAGCTTCCCCAAAGAAGAAAGTCAATCTGTGAGCCTGAAGAAATTGTCCGAAAGAAAAGGCAAGCTGGTCAGTCTTCCAATGCTCCCACTCCAGATTCAGTATCTGCTCAAGGTCCTTCCCAATCATCTCAAAGCCCCAGTAAGAACCCTCTTTCTGATAGAAAAGTAGAAACCGGGAAAAATATAGATTTTCGGTTCTTTGAAGATGAGGGCTTTACTTTTGCTACCAAGATTAAAAACCAAGGATAGGGTTTCTATTGCTCCCTTAAGGAAGTCACCTATGTTGACCTAGTTAGAGAATTCTACCAGAATCTACATTATAAAAATGGGTCAGTGACTTCAACAGTCAAGGGTATTGATATTTGCTTGGATTCTAGTATATTGGGAGAAATATTACATTTGCCTAGTGAAGGTTATTCTTATATGAAACTCTCAGTAAAAGAAGGGGGGATCAGAATTATTCTAGGAGAAACTTATTCAGGAAGTTTAAATAAATTGGAAGCAAAGATTTTGTCCATTGAGATGAGGATCCTGCATCAGATGGTAACGAAGCTCTTCTTTCCTAGGAGTGGTAGGCATGATTTACTTTCCAGCAGAGATGTTTGTATCATATTTCATGTCATCACTCAGACCCCCTTGAACCTCCCTGCACTTATGATAGAGGCCATGAGAGAAACATTGAACAGATCCAAGGCACACTTGCCTTATGGTATGGTCCTTACTAGAGTATTTAGGAGGTTTGGAGTTAGCTGTGAGGGGGAGGCTTCTACTAAGCTATCTCATGTGGACACTTTCAACAAACACAGCCTGCACCGAATGGGATTTACAAAGACTAATGGTGGTTGGATCAAGGGATCTGAGGAGAGAGCTGAGGAAAGAGCTGAAGAGAGAATTGAAGATAGAGCTGAAGACAGAACTGAAGGCAGAGCAAAAGAAGAAGGTCCATCATCTCCTGTACATGATTTCAGGGCAGCATCACCAAATATCCAGTTCATTCCTGATACAGAGGCTGGTCCTTCAGAGTTTACTAGGATGCCCACACCAGTGTATCAGCCAGAGAGCAGAGCACCTCCATCAGAGTTCAGACTGGCTGATGATTAGATCGAGCAGATATCACAGCGTGTGGCTTCTTTGCTGTCTAGTCAGTGGAGCAGTACTACTTTTGCATCGGGAGCCACTTCTTCTGATCAGACCATGACTCCCCACATATCTACTGTGTTTCAGATGATATCAGATCAGTCCGTCCGGATTCAGCAGCTTGAGGACACAGTCTGGAGACTGACTGGCAGAGTTCTTGACTTGCAGGGGCAAGTCCTTGCATTGGCCCATCCTCAGCCACAGGAGTCTACTATTGAGGTCACAGACCTCACTGCAGAGGCTGGAAGGCTCAGAGGAGCACTAGAGGGAGGATATGAGTTACTGAGAAAAGAGATTCGAGGATCGAGTGAGCAAGCATCCACTCAGTTCACTGCTCTACTTCAATCTGTTTCCAGAGCATTGAACGTACTTGATTCCATCAGACTCACTCTTTCTGTTCAGTCCTTAGCCTCTCAACGTTCTCAGCCACCCAGTTCATCTCGCTCTCCTGCTCGTGCCAGAGGCAGACGGGGTAGAGGACGCACTTCTGATCCATCAGCTTCTCATACCATATCTGATGACTCCGATCCATGACTTTGTCTTGATCATTACTAGATCCTAGGTGTTAGTGTCTTGTTCTAGGATCTGTATCTGGGGGCCATGTATTGACAATTAGCTGGTTAATTTTTATATTATGAACTATGTATTGAAATAATTATGGTTTTATGGAATCATCTTTTACTTATTTTTCTACCTTTTGTACTGATGACGATCATATTTTGGTTATATATATACTCATTGTTGAAATATGTCTTCTCTTTGTTGTTGTTTGCTGTATTAAGGGGGAGCAAACATCTGTGATAAACTCTAAAGGGGGAGAAATTAAAGAATGTTTCAGAAAAAGGAGGAGTTAACCATGTTTGATGATGTCAAAAAGGGGGAGAAATTATTAAACAAAAAAAAAAAAATAAAGAAAATGCAATCCATCAAAAGCAAAAATCAAAAGTACAATGCTAAGTAACTTTTAAAATTACTTCTTTACATATGCTCTGAATTACTTTAAAAATTTAAATATGCTATGATATACTTCAAAATTCCAAATTGCTCTGATACATCTTTTGAAATTTTATTTACCTTGATACATCTTAAGAAATTTAACTTACTCTGATACATCTTAAAATTTTTTAACTTGCTTTGATACATTATAAAATTTGCTCTGATACATTGTAAAATTTTCTCTGATACACTATAAAATTTGCTCTGATACATTGTAAAATTTTTTCTGATACATTGTAAAATTTTTTTCTGATAATATTGTAAAATTATTTTTCTTGCTCTGATACATTGCAAAATTTATTTTTCTCTTGCTCTGATACATCTTAAACTCAAAATGATCTAATACACATTCCAAATCAACTCTTAAACATGTTTTGGCACACATAATTATTTTTTGTATCAAAAGCAATTAAAGCACATAATTATTTTTTGCTCTGATGCTAAAACTAAAATGAGAAAATTTTCAAAATACAGCTTAATCTGATAACAAAAATAAATTTTTTGCTCTAACACCAAAATCACATAATCCAATGAGCATATTTTCAAATCTTTAAGAAAATGGACAAACTATTTTTGTATATGACCATTTATATCACATGCCAAAAGAATCATACTCTTTTCAAGCATATACACCTATAATGCATTCTTTTGAAATTATTAATTCACATAAATGCTTTTGTTCAAATGTTTTGTCATCATCAAAAAGGGGGAGATTGTTGCTCCTAGATTGATTTTGATGATTACAAAGCAGATTGAAGGGATACAAATATTTTAAATTGAAAAAGTCTTTATGCTCTTCAGAGGCAAAATCGTAATTTTACTAAAACCCTGATTTGATAGTATCATTTGGTAGAACTAATGATTTGTAATCTAGTGATAAAAATTTCGTTGTTTTTGGACTTATATTTTTGAAGTTATGAAGGTTTGAAGTGCATGAGTCGACTCATGAGTCAACTCATGGCACAATGAGCTGATTGGCACGCTAAAAATTCCCTTGGCACGCTGGATTTTTGGCTTGGCACGACCTGTGAGTCGACTCATGAGTCGACCCACAAGGCATGAGTCGACTCATGAGTCGACCTCTGCTGATTTGAGCCAAAAAATTCCAAAAACCAAATCTCTGGTCTTTGCAACAGAGGTCGACTCATGAGTCGACCCCTGAAGCATGAGTCGACTCATGAGTCAACCCCTGCGATGGAAAATGTCCGCAACGGCTAGTTTTTTGCCCATTTTAATTGCCTTTTATGCTCTCTAAAAATGCTCTAACGGCTCTTTTTCTGCCTAATATGTTTTCTCTTGTTTCTTAATGCTATAAAAGGTTTCAAAAGGTGAAAATACAGGAGAAGAGAGAAGATCCAAAAATATACAAGAGGAGATCAACGAAATACACAAAAGAAAAAGAGAGGGGATCCACAATCCACACGAGAGATCTACTATATACACGAGAGATTGTGAAAGAGAAATTCAAGAGCATTCCAAGAGAGGATTTTTCAAGCCTATTTTTCAACCGTGATCAAGACCTCTTTCAAAGCGTTCAAGAAGTTTTCAATCAAGTTCATCTTCTCCTCAAGCGTTCATCTACCTTGAGAAAATCCAAAAGGGATTCTTCATTTGAGTAAAGTGTTTTTATTGTTATATTCGCTCATTTAAGGAGCTATTCTTGTATTTATAAATACTCTAAATTGTCTTACTCTTTGTGAGTAATTGTTCTTGTTTTTGGAGGGTTTCCAAAAAAAACAAGGGAAGGTTGATCCGAACCTGAAATCGGAGTGTTTTGGGTTGGCTTGTACCCGAGAAACAAGTGGATTAGCTTGGGATAGCTAGTGTCGGAGTTTCTGACGTGTGTATTCAGGTTGAATACAAGTATAGTGGATTAGAATTCCCAAGTAGGAGCTTGGAGAGTGGATGTAGGTGCAAGGTTGGCACCGAACCACTATAAATCCTTGTGTTTGTGGTGTGCTTTATTGTTTCGCTTTATTTCTTTATTATATACTTGCATTCTTGCTTTAGGTAATTTAATCTTGATTTAAAGACCTTCTTCTCATTCATCAAGTTTTAACAAATACTGTTCATAAGTAATCAGTTGAGCTTAAAATTTTTAGAAACCCAATTCAACCCCCCCTCTTGGGTTGCATAGCTGGGCAACAGAACTCCATACTGAATCCTTATCAGAAGGAGTTCATCCAGAGTCAGGGAGCATGGAATGGCGCTCGACGCAAAACTGGGCGAAGCCCAGCCCCAGATGTGGGTTCATCTACAGAACGAGGGACCTGGGTGGTTGAGGTGGAAGAACTCCCGGAACCGCTGGAAGCGGAAGAGCCGGAAGATATTTCAAATAACTTCGAATGAAGACTCTAAAGATCCCAAAAAAATAGACGGGACAAAGGATGAGAGGTCACAGGAGACTAACTCAGAGGAATACGACAGAAGAAAATGGCGAAGAAAAGGCCCCTAAATGGCAAGAAGAAGAACGGAGGTTCTGGGACTGACCTAGATCGCCTTGAGGGATGCAGAGGGGCAAGGAAGGGGATGACTCGAAGGATGCCTATGGCCCAAGAAGACGCCAAGGAGAATCAGGACTCTCGAAGAAGGGGCAGATACTGATAGAACTCTCAGGCAGAGTAGGGCCCCTAAAGGCGGAAGGGCGGGTTTAAATAGACCCTGGGATCCGACACCATAATGATCGCGAATCCCCCCAGACCGGTCCGCGCTCGACACGTATCCCACTCGCCACGACAGGTGGCTAAAAGTGGATGATGGCTGACAGAGCCATTACTGTGTCGTACCTGGGCCAACGTACCAACGGGAATTTTGAAGGGTCCCTTCGTATCACCCCGATTCGAAAAGACTCCAGCACGCGCACATTTAATGTCGAAATATCTGGGGGCAGTCATGCACAGGGTTTAAGGGGACAACTTCGGCTGTGCAAACCTCTCTGTACTTCCTTCATTCGAAATTCAAATACGAAAGTAGGGGGACTGGTGTTGGGTATAAAATACCCTCAGTCGAAGTTCTCAATGGGATTAACCCTCAGGAGCCGGGCCTCGTCCCCGACTCTGGCTGCAGACAGACCTTGTCCGGACTCCTACGGGAGTCGGACTCTGCCCACAACTCCGATCGCAAGCAGACTCCGCCCGGACTCCTGCAGGAGCCGGGCTCCGTCCCCAACTTCAACTACAAGGAAGGCGCTGCCCGGACTCCTACGGGAGCCGGGCTCCATCCCCAACTTCAACTGCAAGGAAGACTCTGCCCGTACTCCTACGGGAGCCGGGCTCCATCCCCGACTTCAACTGCTGGTAAGCTCCGTCCGGACTCCTACGGGAGCCGGACTTCGCACTTGACTTTAATTGCAGGAAGACTCCGCCCGGACTCCTACGGGAGCCGAGCTCCGTCCACAACTCCAACTGCTGGTAAACTCTGCCCGGACTCCTACGGGAGTCGGGCTCCATCCCTAACTTCAACTGCAAGGAAGGCTCCACCCAGACTCCTACGGGAGCCGGGCTCCGTCCCCAACTTCAACTGCAAGGAAGACTCCGCTCGGACTCCTACGGGAGTCGGGCTCCGTCCCTGACTCCAACTGCTGGTAAGCTCCGTTCAGACTCCTACGGGAGCCGAACTTCGCATCGGACTTTAATTGCAGGAAGACTCCGCCCGAACTCCTACGGGAGCCTGGCTCTGTCCACAACTCCAACTGCTGGTAAGCTTCGTCCGGACTCCTATGGGAGCCAGACTTCGCACCTGACTTTAATTGTAGGAAGACTCCGCCCGGACTCCTACAGGAGCCGGGCTCTATCCACAAATCCAACTGCTGGTAAGCACCGCCCGGACTCCTACGGCAGCCGGGCTCCATCCCCAACTTCAACTGCAAGGAAGACTCCGCCCGGACACCTGCGGGAGCCAGGCTCCGTCCCCAACTTCAACTGCAAGGAAGGCACCGCCCGGACTCCTACAGGAGCCGGGCTCCGTCCCCAACTTTAACTGCAAGGAAGACTCCGCCCGGACTCCTACGGGAGACGGGCTCCGTCCCCGACTTCAGCTGCTGGTAAGCTCCGTCCGGACTCCTACGTGAGCCGGACTTCGCACCTGACTTTAATTGTAGGAAGACTCCGCCCGGACTCCTACAGGAGCCGGGCTCCGTCCATAACTCCAACTGCTGGTAGGCGCCGCCCGGACTCCTACGGGAGTCGGGCTCCGTCCCCAACTTCAACTGCAAGGAAGACTCCGCCCAGACTCCTACGGGAGCCGGGCTCCGTCCCCAACTTTAACTGCAAAGAAGACTCCGTCCGGACTCCTACGGGAGCCGGGCTCCATCCCCGACTCCAACTGCTGGTAAGCTCCATCTGGACTCCTACGGGAGCTGGACTTCGCACCTGACTTTAATTGCAGGAAGACTCCGCTCGAACCCCTACGGGAGTCGGGCCTCATCCCCGACTCCGACTGCAGACAGACCTCGTCCGGACTCCTACGGGAGCCAGACTCTGCCCACAACTCCAACTGCCAAGCAGACTCCACCCAGACTCCTACGGGAGCTGGGCTCCGTCACCAACTTCAACTGCTGGTAAGCTTCGTCCGGACTCCTACGGGAGCTGGATTTCGCCCCTGACTTTAATTGCAGGAAGACTCCGCCCGGACCCCTGTGGGAGTTGGACCTCGTTCCCGACTCTGACTGCAGGAAGACTCCGTCCGGACTCTCACGGGAGCCGGACCTTATCCCCAACTTCGGCTGAAGGAAGACTTCGTCCGAACTCTTACGGGAGCCGGACTCCGGGCTCCTCTCAAATGGATAGCTAACCACCCCTCTCCGCCAGACACTCCAGCCGAACTTCAGCCGACAGGTCTGCACTCCCTGGCGGGTTGCGGTAACGGCTACGACTCTGCTCCACTTCCTGCGATGAATTTCGCACGGCTCCATCACTCCCTGGCAGACTGCTATGATGCCCACGATCCTGCTCCACTTTCTGCGATGGATACCGCGTGATTCTTCCATCCTCTGGCAAGTCACGACAACGGACGTCGCTCCACTCCCCGCGATAGACTCCACGTGGCGTATCCCGGTGATAGCCACGATTCCACCCCACTACTCTTCGCAACAAACTCTCCCTGACTCTGGGTAGCCCACTGCCAGATGGATACAGACATCGCTATCAGTCTGTTGCTCCCTCCGCCTATAAAAGGAGGACCCCAGATACGTTATTCTCTAAGCTCTCATTTTTATCTAGAAACTCTGCTAAAATTTTCGTTCGAGCACTCCATTCTTGTTGAGGCAGAGAACTGACTTGAGCATCGGAGGTCTTGCCGGAGCAACCCCACCTCTGGTTTAGACTTCTTTTGCAGGTCCCGACGGTGATCGCGACTCCAGCTTCTCCGACGTAAGCGGATTCTTGCACCAACAACTAGGATCTAAATATGATATATAGCATGCTTGCATTTAAATTTGAAATTTGAATTTGAACAGTAAATACTTTATTGTAATCTGATCACTATCGGGAGAGTCTGATCATCGTGATGCAGCCACATAGCATGTCTGGCCTCTGTGGATCGTCCACATGAAGTTTCCGATCTGATCGACTCCTCATGAGTGCTAGCTCATTGTAGAGCCCTTTCGACGGTCGATGCTGATCAAACTCCTTCGATCGATGTCTGTCGATTCTTTGGATACTCTAGATCATCAGCAGACATGCTTGAGAGGATGTTGAAGATCTTCCTAAAATTTGGTGGGCTCACGACACTCGTAGCTCACTTTCTCACTTTCCGAACTCCAGGCTGAAACCCTGAAGAACTCACTGAAACCCTGTGCACACTTTTTCTTTCTTTTCTTTCTTTTTCTCTCGGAAGGATATAAACCTTCACCTGGCACACAAGGATTCCTCATGCCCAAATTTTCTCTTCAAAATTTTTCTTTCACATGCCCCACTCTTCTCCTCCTTTTAAAATAATGTCAAACGTCTTATCCACGTGAGAGGATAAAGATGAGAAATTGCACATTTGAATTCAAATCAAATTTTGAATTCAAATGGAAACCAATTTATTCTTATCCACTAAGGGTGTGAGAAGAGGAGGGTGTGGCTTAATTTGTGCATGAGTGATTTCATGAGAAACATTTTCTCGTGTCATAAATGGGGCGTTAAAAGAGGATAAGGTCAAGGCGCTAAGATTGGTTGCTCATTCAAATTCAAACTTTATTTTGAATTTGAATGGCCAACCAATCATCCTTATCCACTCATTTGGCACATTAAAGTAGGGCGTGAGGAGGGCTTTGTGTGAGGAAAAATTCATGAGAACTTCCTTCTCGTGAATTCAAATGGGCGCAGTGGAAGTGAGGTGGCGCAGGGAGAATGGGTCAAAGTGGTTTCATTATTTAAACCAACCTAATTGAACCAAATAAGTTAGGCCCAATTAGACTAATTTAAACCTAACTAAATTAGACTTAATTAGGGTCAATAAAATCCTAATCAAATCAAGAATTGATTAAGCTCAACCCCTGATCAAATCAGGGACCAAACCATCTCGATGATTAGGTCAACTCTTAACCTAATTGGGTCAAACCCAACTGAACCAATTCAATTGGACTTGATCCAAAAATAATTACTCAATCAAATTGAATTAATTAGCGATCAAATCACAAATTAAACCTCTAATAAATATTAAGTCTAAATTCGATGGGTAATCGGGCATCAGAATTCATCGATATGTAACCCTGATCGAAGAGTCCCAAACCAGTGGGACTCTTGACCCCGGTATCCAAAATGTGTGGGACTCGTGATCAGAGAATCCTGATTCTCGATCATAGAGTTTCAGACATGTAGGACTCATAGTCCATGAGCATTAGGACTCTTCATCAGCCATCAGATCAGATAGGAACCTCTAATGTGTGTGACCCCACAGGTTCAAACCTAAGCCGGTAGCACAAGAACCAATTCCTGTACTAATCGAAGTAACCATCTAGTAATGGTACCCGATGATCGGATAGGTCGAATAGTCACAATCACAATACTCAGAACCTACGTGAATATGGTTACTGTATAATTCATCCTTTTGACCTCTGTGTTTAAGATGACTCAGGGTTAAACTGTCAACCTCGATTAGATCATCCGAATCGTGCTCAACTCAAAACAGTCCTGTGACTCCTCATAAGGACTACCCTGGTCAAGATTTTGCTAAATTAAAATATGACTGTACACAGCTCCTAAACTGGAGTGGTCAATCCCATCTTGACACACGCACCAACAAGTCAAGTACTTGACTACACCCAGCAGCCTTCCGTCACTGAATTTGAAATTCAGGTAGTCCAGTGCCTAAGTGCAGTGAGTTGCTTGCAAGTCACCGTGGAGGTCTTAGGTCAGAGGGATATTTATACCCATATTTCGTCGGAGCAAATCTTGACAGTAGAAATAGCTCCGGAGTCAGTCACGTTCAGTGCAGATATACCCTTACATCTCACCTGTATGCCATACCAGTGTCTCCACACTCATTGGTTAAGTGGACAACCAACCTATATGGCACACAACGGCCTATGCTTGATAAACATTGTCGTCCTTGGTAACAACGTATCATTTGGTCGGGAACAGATTTAAGGACTAAACGACAAATCCTCCTATGTCGAGTCTAAATAGTCCTAAGGACTTCACCACAACATAGGAGTTCATTAGAAGATGAAATATTTTATGATAAAAAAATTTCATAATAATTTTTATTAATTCATAATTCATGTACATATATAAAAATGAGCACAACCGTCAACAGACTGACGATTGGCTTTGGGACACTATTCCCAACAATCTTCGACTTGGCCTAAAGCCAATCGGTGCAGTATCTAATACCCATCTTCGACTTGTAGTCGTCGAACTCCTTCACTGTAATGGCTTTAGTGAATGGATCAGCCAGATTCTCCTTTCCATCGATCTTCTGAAGGTCGACGTCACCTCGATCCATAATTTTCCGGATGAGATGATAGCGGTGCAGAATATGCTTCGTCTGCTGGTGTGCCTTGGGTTCCTTCACCTGAGCAATGGCTCCAGAGCTGTCACAGTAGAGCAGAATTGGATTAACAAGAGAGGGTGCTACTCCGAGCTCGATGATAAATTTTCTCAGCCACACCGCTTCTTTGGCAGCATCTGATGCAGCGACATACTCCACCTCGCAAACTGAATCAGCCACTGTGTGTTGCTTGGAACTCTTCCAGCAGATAGCCCCACCATTAATGATAAAAATAAATCCTGACACACTTTTGCTGTCATCGTGATCAGACTGGAAACTAGAGTCTGTAAACCCTATAAGTCTCAAGTCCGATTCACCATAAACAAGCCACTGGTCCTTAGTATTTCTTAAATACTTCAGGATGGTTTTAACAACCTTCCAGTGATTCTCTCCTGGATCAGATTGGTATCTACTCACTACCCCTAGTGAGTATGCCACATCTGGTCATGTACATGTCATGGCGTATATGATAGATCCCACTGTCGAAGCATATGAAATCCTACCCATATGCTCTCTCTCTTGAGGTGTTGTCGGACAATCCCTCTTCGAGAGAGAAATTTCATGGCCTATCAGTAGATAGCCTTTCTTGGAATTCTCCATGCTGAACCTCTTCAGCATAGTATCTATGTACGTAGACTGGGATAAACCAAGCAACCTTTTAGATCTATCCCTATAGATTCTCATCCCTAGGATGTAGGAAGCTTCTCCCAAATCTTTCATGGAGAACTGTGACGACAGTCAAATCTTTATTTCCTGTAATGCAGGGACATCATTCTCGATTAAGAGAATATCATCCACGTACATTACAAGAAATACCACTATTGGACCATTAGCCCACTTATAAATGCAGGGCTCTTCTCCGTTCTTAACGAAGCCATACGTCTTGATCATCCAATCAAAACGTATGTTCCAACTCCGGGATGCCTGCTTAAGTCCATAAATGGACCTCTGTAGTCTGCACACCTTAGACTCATCAGTGGATGTGAATCCTTCAAGTTGTATCATATACACCTCTTCATCTAGCTCTCCATTTAGGAAAGCTGTCTTTACATCCATCTGTCAGATTTTATAGTCCAGATGGGCAGCTATCGCAAGCATAATCCGAATGGATTTGAGCATTGCCACAGGAGAAAATGTCTTGTCATAGTCTATACCATAACGTTGATGATATCTCTTGACAACCAGATGGACTTTATAGGTTTCCACCTTTCCGTTTGCACCCCTCTTCCTCTTGAAGACCCTCTTACACCCTATGGGTTTTACTCCTTCGGGTGGGTCAACCAATGTCCACACATTGTTGACCTTCATGGACTCCATTTCGAATTTTATGGCCTCTAGCCATTTCTCAGAGTTGGGTCTCTGCATTGCATCCATGTAGGTGATCGGATCCTCATCATTTTCATCAAGTTCGATAGGATCATCATCTCGGACCAAGAAACCATAGTATCTGTCCGATTGATGTGGTACTCTATCAGATTGCCTTAAGGGTGCTTGAACAATGGGCTCCAGATCTAATCTAATCAAATCTGGTTCAGGTTCAGCAACTTGTGTCAGTTTTTCCACCTGTCGAACGTCGTCAAGTTCGATCTTAGAGGCAACAGTCCCTTCACCAAGGAACTCTTTTGCCAAAAAGATTGCCTTAAGGCTGACAAATACCTTTTGCTCATCAGTCAGGTAGAAATAATACCCTTTGGTCTCTTTTGGGTATCCTATAAAATTACACTTGTCAGACCTAGGTCCTAGCTTGTTCGTAATTAAACATTTAACATAAGTCGGACACCCCCAAACCCTAAGGTGCGAGAGTACTAGCTTACATTTTATCCATATCTCATATGGCATTTTGGTTACAGACTTACTCGAAACTCTATTTAGAAGGTAACAAGCCAATTCGAGTGCATATCCCCAAAGGGAGATCGGCAGACCAGCAAACCCCATCATGGATCGAACCATGTCCAACAAGATCCGATTCCTCCTTTCAGATACACCATTATGCTGTGGTGTTACAGGAGGAGTCCATTGAGAGAGAATCCCATTCTCCCCAAGATATGTTAGAAACTCATTGGAAAGGTATTCACCTCCTCAATCAGATCGAAGAGTTTTAATACACTTTCTAGTTTATTTTTCTACCTCATTTCAGAATAGTTTGAACATTTCAAACGACTCCAACTTATGCTTCATTAAATAGACATACCCATACCTCGATAGGTCGTCTGTGAAGATTATGAAGTAGAAATATCCACCTCTTGCACTTGAGCTCATAGGTCCACATACATCAGAATATACCAGACCCAAGAGTTCACTGGCTCGCTCACCTTTTCCAGTAAAAGGTGACTTGGTCATTTTACCAAGAAGACAGGACTCACAGGTTGAAAGTGATTCACAATCACCTACTTCAAGAATTCCTTCTTGAGCCAACCTGTTTATCCTGTTCTTATTGATATGACCTAGCCTACAGTGCCAAAGGTAGACTTTTGACATATTATCTATTCTAGGGTATTTACCGGAGGTTTGAACCACATTAACAGGTTGTGATAGAGTGTAAATTCTATTATTAAGTTATCCAACAAATATTGTAACACCATTCAAAATGATATTATAAATATTTCTTTTATTAAAAATTGATAATCGTACATGGCCAAAAGGCCTACAAAATAATATTTAATAAAAAGCTTGGACAATAGTGACATTCACTCAGAATTATATTTGAAAATTGATTATAATATTCATGATTCCTAATGCTAGAACTGAAACTTTGCTTCCATCTCTAATATTCAGGAACCCCTCGCCTTCATCAAATCTCCTACTGACCTGCAGACCCTGCATCGAATTACAAATATGATAAGGGCTTCCGGTATCCAATACCCAGACAGTAGTATCACAAATAAAAAAGTTGCAAGGTGTTATCATATAAGTACCTTGCTTCTTCTTTGCCTGTTCGGGTCCAGTGAGGCAATGTATAGAGGACAGTTCCTCTTCCAGTGCCCCTGCTTCTTGCAAAAGAAGCACTCCGCCTGGCTCTGGTCGGGCTTGCGCTTCTTGGTCTAAACCTGTGCAGACGTCGCAGCATGCAGCTGCACCTTCTTATTCTTCTTCTTCTTGTTCTTCTTCCCTTTCTCAAAGGGTCGACGACCAGAAGAAGACCCTCCCACAACATTCACCGACTCCTTATGGAGCTGGTGATCCTTTTCAAAGTTCTGCAGCAACCCCAACAAGCCGTGGTAGTTCACTGCAGGCTTTGTCATTCGAAAATGAGTAGGAAGGAGAGGAAAGACTTGGGTAGAGAATTAAGGATCGCATTCTTACCGAGCTGCTCGTGTAGGGAAAGCCCAGTTTACTTAGGCGCTCAATCATTTCGATCATGTACAGTACATGATTAGTGACTGAGGCTCCCATCCCTCATCCGAGCATTGAAAATGGCACAACTAGTTTTGTGCCTTTCAACATCGTCAGGCATGCCAAAGGAGTCGTTCAACATTTGAAGCATCTCCTATGGTTGGACGTTCTAGAACCTACGCTGAACTCATCATTCATTACTGCTAGCATAATGCACCGAACGGTGGTGCGTCATTGAGCCACTTCGGTAAGTGTCTCAGACCATCCCTCTAGCGTTCGGGGCTGGCTCCTCAGGTGCCGGATCCATTACTACATAAAAGATCCGCTCATGCTCAAGGATGATTTTTAGTTTTTGATACCAGCTATCGAAATTAGGTCCCATGAGCTTGTCATTATCTAATAATGATCGGAGTGAAAGGGTAGTGGCCATAGCTGCATAAAGGAAAATCAGACCTATATTAGTACATAAATTATTAATACTAAAGACTTGAAGTTGAGTCTAAAGTTTTTTTCAATATTTTTACGAACTGGTAGCCTCAACCTTCAATTCGAAGAATTACTTTAATTCCTTAGTGGGTACTAGAATCCACACAGACTACACATGAGCCCAACTTTGGTTGGTCAACCCATGTGCATCTATGGGTAGGTTCATAACCAGCTGTTTCTCTAAACAACTTCTAGTAATTGATTTTGCCCCAAAACCTAATCAGTAGGCTTTGGCCTCCATGAAAAGATCTGTTAGGTCCAACCATTAACATGACTTGATTTGGTGAATCGAACCAATAAATGATCAGGTCCGACTTTGGCCGACCAACCTGACCACCATCAGAAAGATTCAATCAAATTATCATATTATGAATGATAATTCCATTAGTCAATAAGCACCAGGCCTTTGGACCTCCAATGATTATTAAACTAATGGACTGATTATCACTCACTTAATGGGAGGCTATGACTTAGTTATCACTATAACTTAATCATTATAGGGATCTAATAATTTTGAGGATTTTATTAAAGGATAGATGAGAAGAAAATTATATCCAGTAATTTCAATCCTCCCACTGACTTCACCAAGTCAGATTAAAAAGAATTTAATTAAACCCGGATATTAGGAGCACCTAAATCAGTCACACTGATTTACCTAATGACATGGGTGAGCCCTAATCACCAAGTGATCTAATCAAAATCTAATTCATCAGGTTGGCCAGGTAAGTGAGATCAGTGGTGGGATAAGCCATTAACTCGTCAAGATCGAATCACTGCGAGTAGCTCTCGCTTAAAAATCATTGGTCAAACTGCCAAACTTACCTTAGACACCAACCGATTCATTAAGTTTTAATTTGATCAACTTAGTAAATTGGGTTCCACTGCATAGCCATGAATTAAGTCCATCTTGGTCTAGTTAAAGACATGGACCCATTCAACTATAACTATTGGAGTTGAGTCTAGAGTATCCTTGACCTAATCTAATTCAACTTTTGATTAGATTTGACCAATTACTCTAATTTAGTCTATTTTTTTAAGCTAACTTTAGATCTAACCCAATTATGGACCTAATCCATCTAACCCATTGACCCACAAGTTTATGCAATTATCTTAGGTCTTAATTCATAATTTTAAACCTACTAGACAACACTTAATTCTTTTAATTAAGTATTTGGGCTGATGGGTCAGGGTTTGGTATTTCGAAAATAATTTTCAAATTTGAAAGGTTTTATTTTCTGTTCACCAAATATGTTGACTCATTTCAATAAATAGCAATCCTATTGTTAATTACATAACAGAAAATAACTCAATCAAAATAAATCATGAATATTCCTTTCGCTACTTCATCTGCATGGGTTATAATCGCATCGGACCCCTACCGCCATAGGAGACCCCATCAAATGGGAGAGAGGGCCTTTAAACCCTACTTTTCTTCTATGATCGGACGGCCATGGCAACCAACCCAATTCGATTACTTGCTACTTGGATCAAGTATATCTAAATATACCAATTTTAAAATTTAAATTTTAAATTTCAAATTTTAAATTTTGAATTTTAAATTTCAAATTTTAAACAAATTTCAAATTTCAAATTTTAAATTTTTAAATTTCAAATTTTGAATTTCAAATTTTGAATTTAAATTTTGAATTTCAAATTTGAAATTATCAAATTTTAAATTTCAAATTCAATTTTTGAATTTTAAATTTTTAGAATTTTGAATTTTGAATTTCAAATTTTAAAATTCAAATTTTAAAATTTGAATTTCAAATTTTGAATTTGTATTTCGAACAACTTTCAAAATTCAATTTTAAATTTTAAATTTAAACTTTTAGATTACAACTTAATCTATGCATGCAAATATATATATCATATCTTAAAAACCTTGCTTTGATACCATTTTAAGCGGAATTAGTGCAGGGGTAAATTGATAATTTTAAAACTTTTCCAAAATTACTATTTTAAGTAGAAAATATTAATTAATCTAATTAATTAATATAAATTTATCCTACACTAAGATCTAAATATGATATTATACATGTATGCATTTAAATTTAAAATTCGAATTTGAATAGTAAATACTTTACTGTAATGTGTTCAGAACACAATACCTTTTGCGGATAGTAGATCACCGTAATTTGATCACCATCGGGAGATCTGATCATCACGAATAGTCACACAGTATGTCTACCTCTTGGATCATCCACACGAAGCTCCTGATCTGATCGCTCCTCACGATGCTAGTCTTGTCAGACCCTTTCGACGGTCGATGTGATCGAACTCCTTCGATCGATGTCTGTCGATCTTTAGATACTTAGATCATCAGCAAACATGCTTGAGAGGATGTTGAAGATCTCTCTAAATTTGGTGGGCTCAGACACTCGTAGCTCACCTTCTCACTTCCCAACCTAGGCTGAAACCTGAAGAACTCACCGAAAAACTTGCACCATACTTTTCTTTCTTTTCTTCCTTTTCTTTTCTTTCCATGCAGGAAAGCTTTCTCACCACCCTTCTCTTTAGGATCAGATTAGTGCAATGCATTATCTTTTCTCCTTTTAAAAATAGTGAGAAACGCATCTTGCAGGTTTCTCCACGTGAGAGGATAAAGATAAGTGGTTGCTCATTTAAATTCAAATTGAATTTGAATTCAAATGCCAACCAACTCATGTTTATCCACTCTTGGATGAGAAGAGAGGGGCGTGGGCTTACTTTGTGCGTGGATAATTTCATGAGAAACCTTTTCTCGTGTGGAAGAAGTAGCGCATAAAAATAAAGGGTGGGCACAGAATTTGTTATCCATTCAAATTCAAACATCTTTTGAATTTGAATGGCCCAACCAATCTCATCTTTATCCATTCAAAATGGTGCATAAAGAAGGGTGTGGGATGGCTTCTGTGTGGGACAAAATTCATGAGAACTCATTTCTCGTGAATTCAAATGTGCGCAGATAAGTGAGGTGAGGTGGCGCAGGGAGATAGGGTCAAGTGGTTTCAAAAACCTAATTGAAACCAACCTTATCATAGGTTAGGCCAATTAGACTAAGTTAAATCCAACATAATTAGGCTTAATTAAGCTCAATAAAATCCTAATCAAATCAAGAAATTGACTAAGCCCAACCCCTGATCAAATCAGGGACCAAACCACCTCGACGATTAGGTCAACTCTTAACCTAATCGGGTCAAACCCAACTGAATCCAATTCAATTAGACTTGATCCAAAATAATTACTCAATCAAATTGAGTTAATTAGTGATCAAATCACTAATTAAACCTCTCATAAATATTGAGTCCAAATTGATGGGTAATCGGCATCAGAATTCAATCGATATAACCCTGATCGAAGAATCCAAACCATGGCTCTTGACCCCGGTACCAAAATGTGTGGGACTCGACAGAGAATCCTGATTCTCGATCATAGAGTCTCAGACATG
>NC_026003.2:69530923-69614443 GCF_000442705.2 Elaeis guineensis
CTCATTACCTCACCTAATAGTTATTGGTGATGGGTCAACCGATGAGTGGACAACTCTTGTCCAATGATTCTCTAATCATGGTGCACCCAAAACTTGATCTCTAATTCATGAAGCTCACCGTGTTTGGAATATTACTCCAATCCTTAGTTAAATCAGACCCACCATTTGTACGAACTAGATTCCTAATTGGGTCCCTCACCGTATCTAGAATATTAAGCCCAACCCATCCTCTAATTCGTAGCATCCAATGCCTAATGGACATAGTTGCATCTTCCCGGTGCAACTGAGCCACTGTAACCAGTCGAGAATAATTAACCCCAGGAAGGGCCCGCACATCCACAATGGTGGAAGACCTAGATTTAATATTTTCTTAGGAAGATTTGATTTAGGTTTTATTAAACTTAACTTGATATAGTCATAACAATTATGACTAACCTAATGGCATGGGTTAGCTCGAATTGTTGGCCACCTCAAATCAGAACTGGGTCGACACATATGGCTAGGTAAGTGAGATCGGTGGAAGG
Source organism: Elaeis guineensis (assembly GCF_000442705.2). Taxonomy (NCBI): domain Eukaryota; kingdom Viridiplantae; phylum Streptophyta; class Magnoliopsida; order Arecales; family Arecaceae; genus Elaeis; species Elaeis guineensis. The sequence continues at coordinate 69,531,448 of NC_026003.2, forward strand.
AATATGCAATTAACTCGACAAGAACACATTTGAGTCGAGTAGCTCCCAATTAAAAACCAGTCGGTCGCATCTGCCTAACTTACCTTAGACACTAAATTATCAAACCAGAACCAATTGGGTTAGCCTACAATCCAGACTCTAACCATTGAGCCAAATTAGGTCTTAACTTGATCAAGTCACATCTAAATGTGATTCGACCTTGATCCAAACTTAATCCTATTAGGCTGGTCAATTATTAGCTTTCATGATTCCACCTAACCAACTCTTGATTCGATTTGATCAACTGCTAGACCTAATTGAGCTACCCAAGTCTGAACCCAATTTTATGAAAATATCTTAAATCTGAAATTTTCAATTTTAGACCAAATTGATTTCATAAACTTAATTCATTAATTAAGTTTGGGTTCATAAACAAAATATATAAAATAAATTTTAGGATTTCAAGATCTAGGGTTTTGCAAAAAAATAAGTTTTGATTTCTGATTAAGGATGAACACGCGGCACCCCAACACATCATAAGAACACCCCATTGAATGGAAAGAGAGGGTCTTAAAACCCTACTTCGTTCTTATGATCGGACGGCTATGAGGAACACCTTAATTAAAAATATAAATTTAACTACAAAACTAGTTAGATCTAAATTTACATATCTCATATACAATTTAAGATTTAACTAATACATGCTTTGCATACATCTCATGTATCAAAAATCGATCTAATTAACATGCTTTCAGATCTGATACATCACATGTAATATCTAAAAAATAAGATTTAAATTGAACTATTCAAAATTAAATCTATTTTAGATAAGTTACTGAAATAATTCTACAACTAGTCTAGGCATGCAACAGATCAATTTTATAGAAAAATTAAAATTTTATTTTTTATTTTCTAATCTGATTATAACACTTATTGTTAGAAATAGTATCCCAAAGCCAATCGTCAGCTTGTTGATGGTTGTGCTCTTTCTTGTATTAGTATATGAATTATAAATAAATAAAAGTTATTTTGATATTTTTTATCACAAATTGTTTCATCTTCTAATGAACTCCTGTATTGTGGTGAAGTCCTTAGGATAATTTAGACTCGACAAAGGAGGATTTATCGTTTAGTCCTTAAACCTGTTCGCGACCAAATGATACGTTGATACCAAGGACAATAATATTTATCAAGCATAGGTCGTTGTGTGCCATATGGGTTGGTTGTCCTTTTAACCAAGGAGTGTAAAGACACTGGTATGACATACAGGTGAGATGTAAGGGTACATCTGCACTGAACGTGACCGACTCCAAAGCTTTTTCTGCTGTCAAGAATTACTCCGATGGGATATGGGTATAACTATCCCTCTGACCTGAGACCACCACGGTGACTTGCAAGCAACTCACTGTACTTAGGTACTGGACTACCTGAATTTCTAATTCAGTGACGGAAGGTTGCTGGGTGTAGTCAAGTACTTGACTTGTCGGTGTATGTGTCAAGATGGGATTGACTACTCCAGTTTAAGGAGTTATGTGCAGTCGTGTTTCAATTTAGCAAAATCTTGATTAGAATAGTCCTAGTGAGGAGTCACAGGACTGATTGAGTTGAGCATGATTCAGATGATCTAATCAGGGTAGACAGTTTAACCTTGAGTCATCCTATACACAGGGGTCAAAAGGATGAATTATACAGTAACCATATTCGCGTAGGTTCTGAATATTGTGATTGTGACTATTCGACCTATCTAAATGTTGGGTACCATTCCTAGATGGTCACTTCGATTAGTACAAAAATTGGTTCCTGTGCTATCGACTTAGGTTCGAACCAGTGGGGTCACACACATTAGAGGTTCCTATCTGATCTGATGGCTAGTGAAGAGTCTCACTGGACTGGAACTCTTCGACCAAGAGTCCTAATTCTTAGGACTCTGAGTCCTATATGTCTGAGACTCTATGATCAAGAATTAGGATTCTCTGATCATGAGTTCCACACATTTTGGGTACCGGGGTCAAGAGTCCCACTGGTTTGGGACTCTTCGATCAGGGTTTCATATCGATAGACTTTGATGCCCGATTGTCCATCGAATTTGGACTCAATATTTATGAGAGATTTAATTAGTGATTTGATTACTAATTAACTCAATTTAATTGAGTAATTATTTTTGGATCAAGTCCAATTGAATTGGATTCAGTTGGGTTTGACCCGATTAGGTTAAGAGTTGACCTAATCGCCGAGGTGGTTTGATCCCTGATCTGATCAGGGGTTGGACTTAGTCAATTTCTGATTTGATTAGAATTTTATTGAGCTTAATTAAACCAAATTATATTAGGTTTAATTTAGTCTAACTATGCCTAACCTATTTTAATAAGGTTGGTTCAATTAGGTTTGAAACCACCTTGACTTATCTCCCTGCGCCACCTCACCTCATCCTGCACCCATTTGAATTCACGAGAAACGAGTTCTCATGAATTTTCTCCCATGCAGAAGCCTTCCCACGCCCTCCTATGTGTGCTATTTTGAGTGGATAAAGATGGTTGGTTGGCCATTCAAATTCAAATGATGTTTGAATTTGAATGGGCAACTAATCTTATGCGCCACCTTATCCACTTATGCACCCCATTCACTACATGAGAAAAGGTTTCTCGTGTAAACTCTCCATGCACAAATGAACCCACACCCCATCTCTTCTCACACCTTAAGTGGATAAGGATAGGTTGGTTGGCATTTGAATTCAAATTCGATTTGAATTCAAGTGAGCAACCACCTGGCTTTATCCTCTCACGCGGTGAAAATGCTGAGAAGATGCGTCTTGCACCATTTTAAAAGAAATGAGAAAGTGGGGCATGCACTAATCTGATTTGTGAAAAGAAAAGGGGGCATGAGAAAGGCCTTCTGCATGAGAAAAGAAAAGAAAAAGAAAAGAAAAGAAGAGAGAATGGGCGCAGGGTTTTTCTGAGAGTATCCTAGGATTTCTGCCTAGGGTTCGAAAAGTAAGAAGGTAAGCTATGAGTGTCGTGAGTCCACCAAACTTTAGAGAGAGCTTCATCAACCTCTTTACTATCTCTGCTGATGATCCAAAGTATCTGAGGAATCGGCAGACATCGATCGAAGGAGTTCGATCAGTATCAGCCGTCGAAAGGGTTCTGTAATGAACTAGCATTCGTGAGGAGCCGATCAGATCGAAGCTTCGTGTGGATAATCTGTGAAGGTCAACATACTGTGTAGCTATATTGTGATGATCAGACCATCCCGACGATGATCAGACTGCGGCGATTGACTACCTGCACGAAGGTAATGTGTTCTGAATACATAACAGTAAAATATTTACTGTAGAAGTTTAAATTTTAAATTTAAATACATGCTATATATATCATATTTAGATCCATGTGTCGGGTTAATATATATTAATTAATTAGATTAATTAATAATTTTTGCTATAAAATTATTATTTTGAAAAAGTTTTAAAATTATTGTTTTACCCCTGCAATGAAATTCACTTCAAATGGTATCAGAGTGGGTTCTAAAATATGATATACATTTGCATGCGTAGATTAAATAATAATCTAAAAGTTTAAATTTAAAATTTAAAATTTATTTAAAATTTCAAATTTGAAATTCAAAATTTAAAATTCAAAATTTGAAATTCAAAAATTTGAAATTCAAAAATTTGAAATTTAAAATTTGTTTGAAATTTGAAATTCAAAATTTGAAATTTGTTTAAAATTTAAAATTTAAAATTTGAAATTTAAAATTTAAAATTTAAAATTTAAATTTTGAAATTTAAAATTTAAATTTTAAAATTGATATATTTAGATATACTTGATCGAAGTAGCAAGTAGTCTAATTGGCTTGGTTGCCATGGTCGTTCGATCATAGGAGAAAAGTAGGATTTAAAGACCCTCTTCTTCCATTCGATGGGGTTCTCCTATGGCAGTAGGGGTGCCGAGCGATTATATCCCATGCAGATGAAGCAGTGAAATGACTTAATTGTAAAGATTTAATTGTAAAATTTATCATGAATGTGTTAGATTAGATCTAAAAGAATATTCATGATTTATTTTGATTGAGTTATTTTTTGTTATGTAATTAGCAATAGGATTGCTGTTTATGAAATATGCTGATCCGTTTGTGAAATGAGTCAACACATTTGGTGAACAGAAAATAAAACCTTTCAAATTTAAAAATTATTTTTGAAATGCCAAACCCTGACCCATCAGTCCAAATACTTAATTAAAATAATTAAGTGTTGTCTAGTTGGTCTAGAATTATAAATTAAGACCTAAGACAATTGCATAAACTTGTGGGTCAATAGGTTAGATGGATTAGGTCCATAATTAGGTTAGACCTAAGGTTAGCTTAAAGAAATGGACTAAATTAGAGTAATTGGTCAAATCTAATCAAAAGTTAAATTAGATTAGGTCAAGGACACTCTAGACTCAACTCCAATAGTTGTAGTTGAATGGGTCCATGTCTTTAACTAGACCCAAATGGACTTAATTCATGGCTACGCAGTGGAACCCTATTTACTAAGTTGATCAAATTAAAACTAATGAACCGGTTGGTGTCTAAGGTAAGTTCGACAGTCTGACCAGTGATTTTTAACTGGGAGCTACTCGCATTGATTTGATCTTTGATGAGTTAATGGCATATCCCTTCCACTGATCTCACTTACCTGGCCAACCTGGTGAGTTAGGTTTTGATTAGATCACTTGGTGATTAGGGCTCACCCATGTCATTAGGTAAATCAGTGTGACTGATTTAGGTGCTCCTAATACCGACTTTAATTAAATCCTTTTTAATCTGACTTGGTGAAGTCAGTGGGAGGATTGAAATTGGCTGGTTAATTTCTTCTCTTCTATCCTTTAATAAAATCCTCAAAAATTATTAGGTCCCTTAAAATGATTAAGTTATAGTGATAACTAAGTCATAGCCTCCCATTAAGTGAGTGATAATGAGTCCGTTAGTTTAATAATCACTGGAGGCCCAAAGGCCTGATGCTTATTGACTAATGGAATTATCATTCATAATATGATCATTTGGTTGAGTCTTTCTGATGGTGGTCAAGTTGGCCAGCCAAAGTCAGGCCTGATCATTTATTGGTCAGATTCACCAAATCAAGTCATGTTAATGGTTGGACCTAACCAAATCTTTTCAGTGGAGGCCAAAGCCTACTGATTAGGTTCTGGGGCAAAATTAATTACTAGAAGTTGTTTAGAGAAACAACTGGTTATAAACCTACCCATAGATGCACATGGTTGACCAACCAAAGTTGGGCTCGTGTGTGGTCTGTGTGGATTCTAGTACCCACTAAGGAATTAAAGTAATTCCTCGAATTGAAGGTTGAGGCTACCAATTCGTAAAAATACTGGGAGAAACTTTAGACTAAAGTTCAAGTCTTTAGTATTAATAATTTATGTACTAATAAAGGTCTGGTTTTTCTTTATGCAGCTATGGCCACTACACTGTCATTCCGATCATTATTAGATAATGACAAGCTCATGGGACCTAATTTCGATAGCTGATATCAAAAATTAAAAATCATCCTTGAGCATGAATGGATCCTTTATGTAGTAACGGATCCGGCACCTGAGGAGCCAGCCCCGAATGCTAGAGGGACGGTCCGAGACACTTATCAAAATGGCTCAACGATCGCACCACCGTTCGGTGCATAATGCTGGCGGTAATGAATGATGAGTTCAGCCGCAGGTTCGAGAATGCCCAGCCACAGGAGATGCTTCAAATGTTGAACGACTCCTTTGACATGCCTGACGACATTGAAAGGCACAAAACTAGTTATGCCATTTTCAATGCTCGGATGAGGGCTGGGGCCTCAGTCATCGATCATATACTGTACATGATCGAAATGATTGAGCACCTAAGTAAACTGGGTTTTTCCTTGCACGAGCAGTTCGGTAAGGATGCGATCCTTAATTCTTTGCCCAAGTCCTTCCTCTCCTTCCTTACTCATTTTTAGATGACAAAGCCTGTAGTGAACTACCACAGCTTGTTGGGGTTGCTGCAGAACTTTGAGAAGGACCACCAGCTCCATAAGGAGTCGGTGAATGTTGTGGGAGGGTCTTCTTCTGGTCGTCGACCCTTTAAGAAAGGGAAGAAGAACAAGAAGAAGAAGAATAAGAAGATGCAGCCGCATGCTGGGATGTTTGCACAGGATTAGATCAAGAAGTGCAAGCCCAACCAGAGTCAGGCAGAGTGCTTCTTTTGCAAGAAGCAGGGGCACTGGAAGAGGAACTGTCCTCTATACATTGCCTCCCTAGATCCGAACAGGCCGAAGAAGAAGCAAGGTAATTATATGATAACACCTTGTAACTTTTTCATTTGTGATACTACTACCTGGGTATTGAATACCGGAAGCCCTTATCATATCTGTAATTTGATGCAGGGTCTGCAGGTCAGTAAGAGATTTGATGAAGGCGAGAGGTTCCTGAACGTTGGAGATGGAAGCAAAGTTTCAGTTCTAGCTTTAGGTATCATGAACCTTGTAATCAACTCTTGTAATATAATTCTGAGTGAATGTCACTATTATCCAAGTTTTTTATTAAATATTATTTCTGTAGGCCTTTTGGCCATATACAGTTATGAATTTTTAATAAAAAGAAACGTTTGCAATATCATTTTGAATGGTGTTACAATATTTGTTGGATAACTAAATAATGGAATTTACTTACTATCACAGCCTATTAATATGGTTCAAACCTCTGATAAACACCCTAGAAAGGATAATATGTCAGAAATCTACCTTTGGCACTGTAGGCTAGGTCATATCAATAAGAACAGGATAAACAGGTTGGCTCAAGAAGGAATTCTTGAAGTTGGTGATTGTGAATCACTTCCAACCTGTGAGTCCTGTCTTCTTGGAAAGATGACCAAATCACCTTTTACTGAAAAAGGTGAGCGAGCCAGTGAACTCTTGGGTCTGATACATTCTGATGTATGTGGACCCATGAGCTCAAGTGCAAGAGGTGGATATTTCTAGTTCATAACCTTTACAGACGACCTATCGAGGTATGGGTATGTCTACTTAATGAAGCATAAGTCGGAGTCGTTTGAAATATTCAAACTATTCCGAAATGAGGTAGAAAAATAAACTGGAAAGTGTATTAAAACTCTTCGATCTGATCGAGGAGGTGAATACCTTTTCAATGAGTTTCTGACATATCTTGGAGAGAATGAGATTCTCTCTCAGTGGACTCCTCCTGGAACACCATAGCATAATGGTGTGTCTGAAAGGAGGAATCGGACCTTGTTGGACATGGTTCAATCCATGATGGGGTTTGCTGGTCTGTCGATCTTCCTCTGGGGATATGCACTCGAATCGGCTTGTTACCTTCTAAATAAGGTTCCGAGTAAGTTTGTAACCAAAATGCCATATGAGATATGGAAAGGACGTAAGCCAGTACTCTCATACTTTAGGGTTTGGGGGTGTCTGGCTTATGTTAAATGTTTAATTACAGACAAGCTTGGACCTAGGTCTGACAAGTATTATTTCATAGGGTACCCAAAAGAGACCAAAGGGTATTATTTCTACCTAGCTGATGAGTAAAAGGTGTTTGTCAGCCTTAATGCAATCTTTTTGAAAAAGGAGTTCCTTGGTGAAGGGACTGTTGCCTCTAAGGTCGAACTTGAGAAAGTTCGACAGGTGAAAAAATTGACACAAGTTGCTGAACCTGAACCAGATTTGGTTAGATCAGATCCGGAGCCCATTGTTCTTGCACCTTAAGGTAGTCTGGTAGAGTACCACGTCAACCGGACAGATACTATGGTTTTTTGGTCCGAGATGGCGATCCTATCGAACTTGATGAAAATGATGAGGATCCGATCACCTACATGGATGCAATGCAGAGACCTGACTCTGAGAAATGGCTAGAGGCCATGAAATCCGAAATAGAGTCCATGAAGGTCAACGATGTGTGGACATTGGTTGACCCACCCGAAGGAGTAAAACCCATAGGGTGTAAGTGGGTCTTCAAGTGGAAGCGAGGCGCAGACGGAAAGGTGGAGACCTATAAAGCCCATCTAGTTGCCAAGGGATATCATCAACGTTATGGTATAGACTATGACGAGACATTTTCTCCTGTGGCAATGCTCAAATCCATTCGGATTATGCTTGCGATAGTTGCCTATCTGGACTATGAAATCTGACAGATGGATGTGAAGACAGCTTTTCTAAACGAAGAGCTAGATGAAGAGGTGTATATGATACAACCTGAAGGGTTCACATCCACAGATGTGTCTAAGGTGTGCAGGCTACAGAGGTCCATTTATGGACTTAAGCAGGCATCCCGGAGTTAGAATATACATTTTGATAGGATGATCAAAACGTATGGCTTCGTTAAGAACGGAGAAGAGTCCTGCATTTATAAGTGGACTAATGGTCCAGTAGTGGTATTTCTTGTATTGTATGTGGATAACATTCTCTTAATCAAAATGATGTCCCTACATTACAGGGAATAAAGATTTGGCTATCGTCACAGTTCTCCATGAAGGATCTAGGAGAAGCTTCCTACATCCTAGGGATGAGGATTTATAGGGATAGATCTAAAAGGTTGCTTGGCTTATCTCAGTCCACGTACATTGATACTATGCTGAAGAGGTTCAGCATGGAGAATTTCAAGAAAGGCTATCTACTGATAGGCCATGAAATTTCTCTCTCGAAGAAGGATTGTCCGACAACACCTCAAGAGAGAGAGTACGGGTAGAATTCTATATGCTTCGGCAGTGGGATCTATCATGTACGCCATGACATGTACACGACCAGATGTGGCATACTCACTAGGGGTAGTGAGTAGATACCAATCTGATCCAGGAGAGAATCACTGGAAGATTGTTAAAATCATCCTGAAGTATTTGAGAAATACTAAGGACTAGTGGCTTGTTTATGGTGAATCAGACTTGAGACTTATAGGATTTACAGACTCTAGTTTTCAGTCTGATCATGATGACAGCAAGAGTGTGTCGGGATTTATTTTTACCCTTAATGGTGGGGATGTCTGCTAGAAGAGTTCCAAGCAGCACACTGTGGCTGATTCAGTTTGCGAGGCAGAGTATATCGCCGCATCAGATGCTGCCAAAGAAGCGATGTGGCTGAGAAAATTCATCACCGAGCTCGGAGTAGCACCCTCCCTTGTTGGTCCAGTTCTGCTCTATTGTGACAGCTCTAGAGCCATTGCTTAGGTGAAGGAACCGAAGGCACACCAACGGACGAAACATATTCTGCACCGCTACCATCTTATCCAGGAAATCATGGATAGAGGTGATGTCGACCTTCAGAAGATCGACGGGAAGGAGAATCTAGCTGACCCATTCACTAAAGCCATTGCGGTGAAGGAGTTCGACGACTTCAAGTCAAAGATGGGTATTAGATACTGCACCGATTGGCTTTAGACCAAGTGGGAGATTGTTGGAAATAGTGTCCCAAAGCCAATCGTCAGCCTGTTGACGGTTGTGCTCTTTCTTGTATTAGTATATAAATTATAAATAAATAAAAATTATTTTGATATTTTTCATCACAAATTGTTTCATCTTCTAATGAACTCCTGTGTTGTGGTAAAGTCCTTAGGATAATTTAGACTCGACAAAGGAGGATTTGTCATTTAGTCCTTAAATCTGTTCGCGACCAAATGATACATTGTTACCAAGGACAACAACGTTTATCAAGCATAGGTCGTTGTGTGCCATATGGGTTGGTTGTCCTCTTAACCAAAGAGTGTGGAGACACTGGTATGGCATACAGGTGAGATGTAAGGGTACATCTGCACTGAACGTGACTGACTCCGAAGCTTTTTCTGCTATCAAGATTTGCTCCGATGGGATATAGGTATAACTATCCCTCCGACCTGAGACCGCCACAGTGACTTGCAAGCAACTCACTGTACTTAGGCACTGGACTACCTAAATTTCTAATTCAGTGACGGAAGGCTGCTGGGTGTAGTCAAGTACTTGACTTGTCGGTACGTGTGTCAAGATGGGATTGACCACTCCAGTTTAGGGAGCTGTGTACAGTCATGTTTCAATTTAGCAAAATCTTGGCCAGGGTAGTCCTAGTGAGGAGTCACATGACTGATTGAGTTGAGCATGATTCGGATGATCTAATCAGGGTTGATAGTTTAACCTTGAGTCGTCCTATACACAGGGGTCAAAAGGGATGAATTATACAGTAACCATATTCGTGTAGGTTTTGAATGTTGCGATTGTGACTATTCGACCTATCTGGATATCGGGTACCATTCCTAGATGGTCACTTCGATTAGTACAGAAATTGGTTCTTGTGCTACCGGCTTAGGTTCGAACCTGTGGGGTCACACACATTAGAGGTTCCTATCTGATCTGATGGCTGGTGAAGAGTCTCACTGGACTGAGGCTCTTCGATCAAGAGTCCTAATACTTGGGGACTCTGAGTCCTACATGTCTGAAACTTTGTGATCGAGAATCAAAATTCTCTGATCATGAGTTCCACACATTTTGGGTATCGGGGTCAAGAGTCCCACTAGTTTGGGACTCTTCGATCAGGGTTTCATATCGATGGACTTTGATGTCCGATTGCCCATCGAATTTAGACTCAGTATTTGTGAGAGATTTAATTAGTGATTTAATCACTAATTAACTCAATTTAATTGAGTAATTATTTTTGGATCAAGTCCAATTAAATTGGATTCAGTTGGGTTTGACCCGATTAGGTTAAGAGTTGACCTAATCGCCAAGGTGGTTTGGTCCCTGATCTGATCAGGGGTTGGACTTAGTCAATTCCTGATTTGATTAGAATTTTATTAAGCCTAACTAAGCCTAATTGTGTTGGGTTTAATTTAGTCTAACTGTGCCTAACCTATTTTAATAAGGTTGGTTCAATTAGGTTTGAAACCACCTTGACTTATCTCCCTGCGCCACCTCACCTCATCCTGTGCCCATTTGAATTCAGGAGAAATGAGTTCTCATGAATTTTCTCCCACATAGAAGCCTTTCCACGCCCTCCTATGTGCACCATTTTGAGTGGATAAAGATGGTTGGTTGGCCATTCAAATTTAAATGATGTTTGAATTTGAATGGGCAACTAATCTTATGCGCCACCTTATCCACTTATGCACCCCATTCACTATATGAGAAAAGGTTTCTCGTGTAAACTCTCCATGCACGAATGAACCCATGCCCCTTCTCTTCTCATGCCTTGAGTGGATAAGGATGGGTTGGTTGGCATTTGAATTCAAATTCGATTTGAATTCAAGTGAGCAACCACCTAGCTTTATCCTCTCACGCAGTGAAAATGTTGAGAAGATGCGGTCTTGCATCGTTTTAAAAGGAATGAGAAAGTGGGGCGTGCACTAATCTGATCTGTGAAAAAAAAAGGGGGCGTGAGAAAGGCCTTCTGCATGAGAAAAGAAAAGAAAAGAAAAGAAAAGAAGAGAGAAAGGGCGCAGGGTTATTCTGAGAGTACCCTAGGATTTCTGTCTAGGGTTTGGGAAGTGAGAAGGTGAGCTACGAGTGTTGTGAGTCCACCAAACTTTAGAGAGAGCTTCATCAACCTCTCTACTATCTTTGCTGATGATCCGAAGCATCTGAAGAATCGACAGACACCGATCAAAGGAGTTCGATCAGCATCAACCGTCGAAAGGGTTCTGCTACGAACTAGCATTCGTGAGGAGTCGATCAGATCAGAAGCTTCATGTGGATGATCTATAGAGGTCAGACATACTGTGTGGCTGCATTGTGATGATTAGACCATCCCGACGGTGATCAGACTACGACGATCGACTGCCTGTACGAAGGTAATGTGTTCTGAACACATAACAGTAAAATATTTACTGTAAAAGTTTAAATTTTAAATTTAAATGCATGCTATATATATCATATTTAGATCTATATGTAGGGTTAATACATGTTAATTAATTAGATTAATTAATAATTTCTGCAGTAAAATTATAATTTTGAAAAAGTTTTAAAATTACTGTTTTATCCCTACACTGAAATTCACTTCACTTATAACATAAAAAAAAGAGAATAAATTAGATTTAATTCATATTTTAATCTCATTAAAATAAAAAACTTAAGACTGTTCATGGATTCAACTAATCTTAGTCTAGTCATGCATCTCATGCATGTTAGATCTTCTTAGATTTAATTTTAAATATTTTAATTTTAGATCTTATCATATCTGATGTGACATCTAAAATCTTTTAAATATTAGATAAATAAATATAAAAATTTAGATCTAAATTAGATCTAAAATAGATCCAAAAATCTGGCTCTGATACCAGTTGAAGGAAAAATCATCTTTTTTCTTTGTAGGACTTTCAGATTTCATCAAATCTGGGGCAGAATAATTTAAAAATTTTATCCTACGCTATTTTAGATCTAATGTCTATTAGATCTAATTTTATTATCTGATATTTAAAATCTAAAATTAAATCTAAAAGTATGAGAAGTATAGACATATCTCAAGGGTAATCTGATTACCCTATAGATGATCTCAGCATAGCCTGAGATTCTGATGTAGCCATGCAAGTGCCTGGCCTCTACCAGTATCCACTCAGATAGGACTTAGAACATCTTCTCCTCATAAATCTATGCTCCAAAAATTAGATCTCTATCTGATTTGGAAGTACTTCAGAACTCCTTCTGAAGTTGGAGCAGCAGCCTGTCGAAGATGTCCTGCAGCCTTCCTGTTCCAGGCATCACCACGCCTTTTCCTTGCACCAGATGAACATCCAACTCCTTGGACATGAAAAGGAGAGATAGGAGAGTAGGGAGGATGTAGAGAAGAAGGGACGGGGTGGCAGCTATTGGGTTTGGTGCATAAAACAACTTCTTACTAAAACTCTAGGCGCAGAAGGGTTTATATAGACCCTGTATGCTGTGCAGTGCCACATCATTCAACCAATCAAAAAATTTTAATAAATTTTGAAAAAATTTTGATTGGTTGCTTGATGTCATCTAATCATATCAGATAAAAATCCAAGTCTCTATCTCAAAGTTGGCACCAACACTGGATAAGGACAAAGAGAGATTGGCGCCAAAGAGTCCAATCTTATCAAGACTCTCCAACCTTATCCACTTGGGGCACCCACTAAATCCAATTGGGCTCGCATCATAATCTAATTATGGCACCTAATTTGATGTGGTTTGGCTCCACAAAAATCCTCCAATAAGCTCTTGCCAAGTGGCCTTCAATTTAAGACCCATATGTCAACTTTTGACAAATATCCTAAAATGAAATTGGCAGGTGACAGAAATTAGCAGGTGCTTGTCTTAAATTCATCTCATGAATTAAAACAAACCTTTTCAAAGCTGCACAAGTTTTATTTAGATTGAGAGAAACTTTTTCAAGGTTCTTTGGATGAGTCAAATCACATTTGGCTCAGTAGAGACAGAAAAGATTACACGAGGAGAAAGTTAGGCTCAATTGTGAGCTAGCACGATTTTTTTGAACCTAATTGGATCTTATCAAATCAATTAGATTAGCCCAATTGATGACATCCAAACCCTAACCCTTATTTGTGTGACCCTGTTAATTTCAATTTCGTATGGTAATAAGACATGTCATGATCTCATCATCGACATCATCGAAACTCCTTTCGATGGACCAGAACTCTTCTGATTCCGATAATTAGAATGATCGATCATCAATATCATTCTAATTGCTTCCAAAATCTACCAGTGACACCTAGCAGTATGTGGTGGCAACCCATCAGAACTAAAGATGAACCTCTTGGTGCAGCTACCTGTGTGATTGAGTTCCTCTATCATGAGTTCCGACTGAATAGGGTTAAGATGAACTCGTCAAACCCAACATCAGTCATATGAATCAATCGATCGATCTGAATGGAAAACTCTTTTTCTATTATTTCACTTTGCCATAGCCATGGGCTTAAGAACTCGATCTTTCGATCACCATAGGACTACTCCTCTCATCTTTCAAGGTTGATAGATCCCATCTTAGTGCGACCTAGTTTCTACAATGAATATGCTACAGCCAACATACACCTCAGGATTTCAAATGGCTAGGAGATCGAGTTATGGTGTAGTCGAACTATAACACACTCAAGGTGAACTGTCGATGCACCTCAGATCAAAGAACTGACACACAACTGCAACATTGAGCTAGTCATCGATGAGAAGGTAGACTTCCTTATGATTGCTCGATATGGTCATGCTCAGTACTCTCGTTCTCAACGAATACTTATATTCTCGCTTTGGTATCTCCACACCGTAGACTCAAGACACATCTACCCTAAGGAAGCGATCGTACACCAACCTTCTGGATCGATCACCATCCTCGTGATGATCCTATGGTTAGGAGCTGTTTATGAGTTAGTTATGTAAATTCATGCCTTAAATTTTTAACTCTTGAAAATATGAATTGACATTCCTACTAACTCAAAGGATGTATCACAGACACAATGTACACAATGCGATAGAAGAATAATCCATTTATTGATTTATAGTCAAAATTATAAATTTGCCCTTAGATTTATACAGGAATGTGTCAGCCAATCTGGCATCTAGGGCACACATCTAACAAGAATTGGATCAAATCTAATTGAATTGGATTCAATTATATTGGCTTTGGATTGATTGGATGCATCTTTATTGAATAACAGGACTTATTTCAATTGATCTCAGAGATACAAATCAAATTCTAAATTGAATATGATTCAATTAGTTTTATATAGGCTTGGATTGGATCAAATTTTATTGGATAATAGGCTTGATTGGGTCAAACCCTATTATCAAATAGCTTCTCTGATATCTATTAAGATTCAATCTCTGGATCAATGGGTTTTAATCTAACTAATTTTTCAATTAGATTGAGGTCTAATTAGTTTCATAATTGGACTATGATCCAATTAGTTAGTTTATTATAACTAATTTCTAAATTAGTTAGGATTGAGTTCAAGGATTAGTTAGAGTTAGAACAAGATCTTGAATCCTATTTGGAATAGGACTTAACCAACTTAAAACCCAAAACCCATGTGATATTTATTCTCCACGCCACATCCCTTGATGATGAGAAATACACACACCCCACTAGATGTGCGCCCCTCTCCTCCCTTCCTTCCATGGGAAAAAGAGGTGTCCCTCCCCTCTTTCTTGTCTCCCAAAAGAAAAAAAAGGGAGAAGGGGGCGTCCAAGAGTTGAACACCCCATATCCCATACATCTTATCTCTCTTTTTCTTTTCCTTTCTTGAAGAAATTTTGAGAGACTTTCTTACTAATTTTTGAGCATCAAAGAGAGACTCCTCTACTGGTTATACTATAAAAAATTGAAGAAAAAAGGTTCTTCCCAACGAGAGAAAGAGAAGGAAGAAGAAAAATCTTCTTTCTTGTGCGCAGCCTTGAAGAAGGAGTTCTTCTTTCAGATTTTTTTTTATTTTTTTTAGATAAAAATCAAATTAAATATGATTTTTAATATAAAAATTTAGATAAAAATATTAAAAAAATTTGGTTGGATATTTGGGGCTTCCTAGAGTTCTAGATCAAGGAGAAAAGGGAGAAGAAGAGAAACAGTTTTTCCCTTGAGTCTCTATTTTAAATTATTTTAGGACTCAAAAATTCATATAATTTTTAATATAAAAAATTAAATTAGATCTAATTTTTATCATAAAAAATTAAAGAAAAAAAATTCTTCTCAAAGATGTGAAAGGAAGAGAGAAAGGTTCTCTCTTGTGCGTGAGAGAATTGAGAAGAAAGGGTTCTTCTCATGATCTCTATTGTAAAGATCTAATATGTAGATCTAAAGAAAAAGAGAGGGTTTTTTTATTCTTTATCTTCATGATTTCTCTTAGATCAGTCAAAGCATAATGTCTTCACGAGCTAGCACTCCCGAAGAGATTAGTCAGTACAAGGACTTCGTGTAGATACCTGTAGAGATCGGATGCGTGTGCAGCTGTCAAGCATCATGAAGAATCAACTATCATGGATTTCATATGCGATGATCTACTATCCATGCTCAGATATGAGATTTTGATCTCATTTAATATTTAGATGTAATCTAAATATAAATTAGATATGATCTAATTACACATAGATATGATCTATACTTGCTGAATTTTAGATTTTAAATTTACATACATGCATATTAGTTCATGTCATGGATTCTGTATAGTAGTTTTAGATGTGATCTATGTATACATTATAGATTAAATTATTTAATCTATGTATGTTCTGCTATAAAATTTTAAAAATGCATGTGAAAAATCTACCACGCTTCCCTTCAACTGGTATCAGAGTCAGGTTCATTATAACATGAACATATATGCATGTAGAGTTGAAATCTAAATTTAGCAATGCATGAGATGTGTTATGATCTGATTTTAGATATGATCTAACGTAAAATCAGATCTAATATAATTTAGATTTGATCTAAATTTTTATATATATGATATGTGAATTAGATTAGATATTCTGAGTAGCAAAATACTCGGATTGGGTAATCACCAAGCCATCCGGTCATAGGAGCAAGTAGGATTACATGACTCTCTCTTTTCATTCAATGGGGTACTCTTCATAGCATGTATGGGAGTCACTGTGAGGTTCCATGAAAAAGAAAGTAAAAGGAGAAAACTTACTTTTTTGCAAAACTCTAGATATTGAAATCTTAGGATTTATTGTATATGATACAAAGCATAAGTTGTATGAAAAGTAAAATATTTAATCTGTATAATTAAAATTATTTTAATTATAAAAATAAAATTTAAAATCATAAAATATTTAGATATGATCTAAAATTTGTTATGATTGATTTTATTTCAGTTTATGTGAGAATTTTTAGATCTGAAACTATGTGATACCTATTGGCATGCCAACTGAGCCGATCAGTTTTGAGCTGAGTCGATCCAGTAATGATTATTATTCATGATCAGTTAGTCGATCAAGTATCAGACTTAGTTGACCCACTGAAGTGAGCCAACTCAGTTCAGGGGTGAGCCGATCTAGTATTCAGAACAAAAAAATTTTGCATAAAAATGATGTAAAATTATTTTACAAAATTAAAATGATTTTAATTAATCACCTTAACTCATGTTAATGCTATACATAATTAAAAATTAAGAAATATACTTTAGATCTAGAAATATGATTAAAGATCTAATAATACTACATAAAATATCGGGCATGGGATAGCTCAAATCATATCATTTTAATTGGATTAGTGTTGCCCAGCTATGCAACCCAAGAGGGGGGAGGGGGGGGTGAATTGGATTTCTAAAAATTTTAAGCTTAACTTATGACTTATGAAAAATATTTGACAAAAGCTAAATAAATAGGGAGAGTAAAATTAATTCAAGGCTAATGGCTAAAAGCTAGAATGCAAGAGAATAATGAAGAGTTAAAGAAGAGCAATTAGGTACACCACAAACAAAAGGATTTATAGTGGTTCGGTGCTAACCTTGCACCTACATCCACTCCCCAAGCTCCTACTTGAGAATTCCAATCCACTAATCTTGTATTCAACCAGAATACAAAAGTCGGAAACTCCGACTCTAGCTATCCCAAGCTAGTCCACTTATTTTTTAGGTACAAGCCAACCCTATACACTCCGATTCAAGGTTCGGATCAACCTTCCCTTGTTTTGGAACCCTTCCAAAATAAAAACAATAACACGAACAAAGTATAACAATGAATAGCACAAGTAAGCACAAAGAAAGCTCCTTTAATGAGCGTATGAGACTTTAAATACTCTTTACTCAAGAAGAAGAAGACCCTTTTTGATTTCCTCAAGGTAGTTGGAGACTAGAATGTGCACTTGAGGAGTTGGTGAGCTTGGATCAAAGGCTTCTTGAATGCTTTGAGTGAGCTCTTGCTTAGGACTGAAAAGTTTGCTTGAAATCCCTTTTTCAAAATCTCTTTTCTTGAATCCTCTCTCTTTTCTTCTTGTTGATTTCCACCTTTTTGTCCCTTTTATAGCTTTAAAAAATAGTGAAAAATATTCTAGGCTGAAAAAGAGCCATTAGACCACATTAAATGAGCATTAAAAGTATTTAAAACAGGTTAAAAACTAGCCGTTGTGGAAAAATCCCGTCACAGGGGTCGACTCATGGGTCGACTCATGCCTGGGGGTCGACTCATGGGTCGACTTCTGTGGAAAAACATCAGAGAATCGAACGGGATGTAAGGTTCTGTAAAACTGGCTTAAAACCCGCAGAGGTCGAATCATGGGTCGACTCATGTCTTGGGGGTCGACTCATGGGTCGACTCACAGGGTGTGCCAAGTCTGTGCCGGCTAGGAATTTCAGCGTGCCAGTCATCTCATGTGCCATGAGTCGACTCATGGGTCGACTCATGATTTTCAATCATGCATATCTTTCAAAATACAAGTCTAAAATCAATAAAATTTTCATCAGTGGATCACAAATCTTTTGTTCTATCATTTGATACTTTCAAATCAGGGTTTTGGTAAAATTACAATTTTCTCTCTGAAGAGCAATAAGTCTTTTTCAAGTGAGAAACATTAGTACCCCTTCAACTGCTTTGTAATCATCAAAATCAATCTAAGGAGCAATAATCTCTCCCTTTTTGATGATGACAAAATACTTGAATAAAAGCATTTATATGAATCAATGATCATGAATTTCAAAGGAATGAAATGCATTATAGGTAGTTTGAAGATAAATAGAAAATTTACTACCAACTTATAAGTGCATTTGCTTGAAAAGAAGATTGATTCTTTTGGCATGTGATACATGTGCCCATTTACATAAATAATTTGCCTATTGCTTAATGATTTAAAAATTTACTCATTTGATTATGTGATTTTGGTATCAGACCAAAAAATTTGTTTTTGTTATCAGAGCAAAACAGAATTTACCTTAGGATTTAAAAATTGCGTGTTTGAAAATATCTCATTTGTTTATTTTTCAATTTTCTTAACATCTTAAAAATTCGCTCATTTTTATTTGATTATTTAATTTTGGTATCAGAGCATGTTTAAAAATTAAGTGTATCAATGCATGTCTAAGAATTAATTTTAAAGTATATCAGAGCATGTCAAATTTTAAGTGTATCAGAGCATGTCTAAGAAGTAATTTTAAAATTTGATACTTTTCTTTAATTTTTCCCAATCCACTCATTTTATTTTTAAGTCTTTTATCAATCTTGCTTTTGATATTTTTCTTTAATTTCTCTCCCTTTTTGACATCATCAAACATTGTTAAGTCCCCCTCTTTTTTGAATACATTTTCTCTCTCTCTCTTTTTATTTCTTCAAACTTTTTATGCTAATCATTAATTTTACTGACATTAATGTTTACTCTCCCTGAATACAGCAATCATAAAACACAATATACCATTGAGTACTAGCAATTCATAGTATTTTAAGCACGCTCATAATTGAAAGGAACTCAATTTAAAGGACATACATTAAAAGTCAAAGAGTAGATACATAATCAAAAAGTGATTGGTACCATAGCTGTTCCAATACATATTCCATAATATAAAAAGTCAACCAGTTAATATCATTACATGGCCCAAAAGATAGATCCTAGAAAGAACAACAGACAAGGCTAGCTACAAGGATCTAGTAGAGCTCATGACTAGATGGATCAGAATCAGATGTATCAGAGATGGGGTGGAGAGATGATGGATCATGACCAAAGACTCATCCTTTACCCCGTCTGCCTCTGCCACGAGTGGAGGTGCTGGCACGAGTAGGTGGGCGAGATGATCCTGAAGGCTGAGAAGCCATAGACTGGACTGTAAGAGAGAGCCTGATGGTGTCAAGAAGGTTTAGAGCTCTCGAAACAGACTGAAGTAGTGCAGTGAACTGTGTAGAAGCATGCTCACTAGAGCCTCTGATCTCTCTCCTCAAGAAATCAAATTCACCCTCCAATACACCTCTAAGTCTGCCTGCCTCTGTAGTTAGGTCTGTGACCTCAATAGTGCACTCCTGTGGCTGAGGATGGGTCAGAGCTAATACTTGCCCCTGTAAGTCAAGTATTCTCCCAGTCAGTCTCAAAATGTAATCCTCGAGCTGCTGAATCCGAACAGACTGATCTGAGATCATCTGAAATACAGTGGAGATATGGGGGATCAAGGTCTGATCAGATGCATCTAATGATGTAGATCTCGGTGCAAAAGCTAAAGTGCTCCACTGACGAGAAAGCAAGGAAGCCACACGCTGAGAAATCAGCTCAATCTGATCATCAGCCAATCTGAACTCTGAGGGAGGTGCTCTGCTGTCTGGCTGGTGAACTGGTGTGTGCCTCCTGGTGGATTCTGAAGGGCCAGCCTCTGGATCTGAAACAAACTGGATGTCTGGAGATGCTGCCCTAAAATCATGGAGAGGTGATGAAAGACCTTCTTCCTCAGCTCTGTCCTCAGCTCTTTCTTCTGTACCCTTGATCCAACCACCATCAATCCTAGTGAATCCCATGCGGTGCAGAGTGTGTTGGTTGATGGTGTCAGAGTGAGAGAGCCTAGTAGTTGCCTCTCCCTCAAAACTAACTCCAAACCTCCTGAATACCAGTGTGAGGGCCATACCAAAAGGCAGATGTGCCTTGGATCTATTCAGTGTTTCTCTCATGGCCTCAATCATTAAAGCAGGGAGGTTTAAGAGGGTTTGGGTGATCACATGAAACATTATACATATGTCTCGGCCAGAAAGGAGGTCATGTCTGCCACTTCTCGGGAAGAAAAGCTTTGTTACTAATTGATGTAGAATTCTCATTTCAATTGACAAGATCTTGACTTCTAATTTATTTAGACTTCCCGAGTAGGTTTCTCCTAAAATCATATTGATCCCTTCTTCCTTCACTGGGAGTTCCATATTTGAATATCCCTCACAGGGCAAATGTAGAATCTCTCCCAAAATAATAGGATCTAAGCAGATATCAATTCCCTTAACAGTAGAAGTTACAGTTCCATTGTCATAGCACAGATTCAGATAAAACTCTCTAACCAAATCTACATATGTAACTTCTTTGAGAGAACAGTAAAATCCCCAACCTTGGTTTTTGATCTTTGAACCAAAGGAGAAACCTTCTTTTTCAAAGAATCTGAAGTCCACATTCTTGCCGATTTCTACCTTTCTATCAGAGAGTGGAATTTTACTAGGGCTGAGAGGAGACTGAGAGGAACCTGATGCAGATGCTGAAGCAGGAATGGGAGCAGAGGAGGTCTGAGAAGCTTGCCTTTTCCTGCGCACGCCTTCTTCCAGCTCACGGACTGATTTCCTTCTTTGAGGGAGTTTCATTTTTGGGGCCATTCTCACCACAAGAGCAAGTAAGGAGACTCGGAAGATCAAATGGGTGAGGAGAAGGAGGGTTATTAGAGGATGGAAAGGGATTTTTGGCGGAGAGAAATCCCGATTTGGAGAAGAATGGTGGAAGCTAGGGCATGCTCCAACCGCTTCAATCAAGGGAGAAAAATGCGAAAAGCTCCTTTTCCAAGGGGCGATTTGAGGTGGAGAGGTGATGGGAGAAGGACCTTGGGCTAACACTTTGGATTTGGAGAGAACGAAGATGAGGACGATGAGTTTTGGAGGGAGGAAGATGAAGGAGGGGTCGGCTCATGAACGGGCTTTAAGTTAAAAAGAAATGAACCCGTGGGATGTTGGCCAAAAATTTTAAGTATGCCATTGGGTCGACCGTAGGGGGTCGACTCATGATTCACAAAATTTCAGAAAAAATATGAATAAATTTCAAAAAAATTCAGAATTTTGGGAGAAGAATTTTTGCTCAATGACAAGTTGTGAGAGGTATAATCTTGAGCATTTAGGTCCAAGAGAGATGATGGAAATTGAGCTCAAAGATATTTTGACATTGATTTCTTGGAATTAGAGAAATATTTAAGCAAATGGATCAAGAATTTCTAGATTTCTCTTAATTTCATAGAATCTATCCTCACTTAGGGTCTTTGTAAAGATATCGACTAATTGATTTTCAGTGCAAACATAGTCAAGAATTATATCTTTGTTTTGAACATGTTCTCTTATAAAATGATGTCTTATTTCAATATGTTTAGACCTTGAATATTGAATTAGATTTTTAGTAAGATTTATGGCACTAGTGTTATCACATTTTATGGATGTTTCATTAAGTTTGATACCAAAGTCTTCGAGTTGTTGCTTAATCCACAAGATTTGAGCACAACAACTTCCGGCTGCAATGTATTCGGCCTCAGCTGTAGACAGTGCTACCGAATTTTGTTTCTTGCTAAACCAGGAGATTAGGTTAACTCCAAAAAATTGGCAAGTTCCACTAGTGCTTTTTCTGTCTAATCTATATCCAGCAAAATCAGCATCTGAATATCCTAATAAGTCAATTAGTGAGTCCTTAGAGTACCATAATCCTAGAGTTTGAGTACCATTTAAATATCTAAGGATTCTTTTAACAGCATTCAAGTGAGACTCTTTAGGATTAGATTGAAATCTAGCACACAGACAAATACTAAACATGATATCAGGCCTACTTGCAGTCAAATATAATAGAGAGCCAATCATACCTCTATAATATTTTAAGTCTACACATTTACCTTCTTCATCCTTGTCAAGCTTACATGAAGGGCTCATGGGTGTGCCAATTGCTTTGGAGTTCTCCATTCCAAATCTTTTGAGTAATTCCTTGGTGTACTTGCTTTGGGTGATAGAGATTCCTTCCTTTGTTTGTTTGATTTGGAGTCCGAGGAAGAATGTAAGTTCTCCCATCATGCTCATCTTGAACTCCCCCTGCATGAGCTTAGCAAAGTCTTGACGAAGAGATTCATTAGTAGACCCAAAAATAATGTCATCAACATAGATTTGTATAATTAACATATCATTTTGATTTCTTTTAATGAAGAGGGTTGTGTCTACATTAGCCTATTATACCAAGCCCTAGGTGCTTGTTTTAAACCATATAGAGCTTTATTTAATTTAAAAATATGATTAGGAAAAGCATGATTTTCAAAACCTGAGGGTTGTTCTACATAGACTTCTTCAGCAATATATCCATTCAAAAATACACTTTTGACATCCATTTGAAATAATTTAAATTTTATAAAGCAAGCATATGAAAGTAGAAGTCTAATGGCCTCTAATCTAGCAACAGGTGCAAAGGTCTCATCAAAATCAATTCCTTCTTCTTGATTATAACCTTTAGCAACCAATCTTGCTTTATTTCTTATTACATTTCCATGTTCATCTAATTTGTTCCTAAAGACTCATTTTGTGTCAATTATTGAATAATTTTTAGGTCTTGATACTAAAGTCCATACATTATTTCTTTCAAATTGATTAAGTTCCTCTTGCATTGCATTAATCCAATTATAATCATTTTCAGCTTCTTCAATAGTTTTTGGTTCAAGATGAGAGACAAAAGCACAATGATTAAATATATCTTTTAGTGAAGAACGAGTTTTTACCCCATGCATAGGATCACCAATAATTAGCTCCTTATGGTGATTGTGAACATACCTCCATTCTTTGGGTAGGTCATTTGTACCTTGAGGTTGTTCTTGATGTTCTTCACCTCCCTTATTCTGTTTGTCTTCATGTTCCTCATCCTCTTGAATTGTTGAATCTTTCAGAGTGTTCTCCTTCATTCCTTCTATAAGAGGATCTGCATCATCAACACCTTCATTCTTCCTTGAAGGAAGATCGTTAGATTCATCAAAGACAACATGTATGGACTCCTTTACTACTAAAGTTCTTTTGTTAAAAACTCTAAAAGCTTTACTAGTGGAGGAGTAACCAAGAATGATTGCTTCATTTGATTTTGCATCAAATTTTTCAAGTCTTTCTTTATCATTATTTAACACAAAATATCGGCAACCAAAAATATGAAAATATGCAATATTAGGTTTTCTTTCTTTCCAAAGCTCATAGGGGGTTTTCTTTAAAATTTGTCTAATCAAAACATGATTTAAAATGTAACATGCTGTGTTAATTACTTCCGTCCAAAAATATCTTGGAAGGTTGCTTTCACATAGCATGGTACGGGCCATTTCTTCTAAGATTCTGTTTTTCCTTTCTACCACCCCATTTTGTTGGGGTGTCCTAGGAGCAGAGAAGTTATGGCCTATTCCTTTTTCATCACAAAAATTTTCAAAGTCTTGATTTTCAAATTCAGTTCCATGATCACTTCGAATATTTTGAATTGAAAATCCTTTCTCATTAGTGACTTTTCGGTAAAATTTAGTGAAAACATGAAAAATTTCATCTTTGTGTGCCAAAAAGAAAACCCAAGTAAAATGAGAGTAATCATCTATAATTACAAAACCATATCATTTTCCTCCTAGACTAGTGGTTCTAGTAGGTCCAAATAAGTCCATATGCAAAAGCTCTAAGGGTCTAGAGGTTGAAACAATATTTTTAGATTTAAATGAAACTCTTGTTTGTTTACCTAGTTGGCATGCATCACAAATTCTATCCTTTTCAAAATTTAATTTTGGCAAACCAAGAACTAATTCTTTCTTAATTAATTTTGAAAGAGAATGCATGCTAATGTGTGCAAGTCTGCGATACCAAAGCCAACTAGTCTCATTAATTTTAGCATTCAAGGATACTAGGCATTGCATATTTATTTTGGCTAAATCATTTAAATCTACCATATAAACATTACCATGTCTATGTCCAATAAATTTAATGCCATCATTAATAGGCCTAGTTACAATGCAAACAGACGATTCAAAAATAACTTTATATCCTTTATCACAAAATTGACTAATGCTTAGTAAATTATGCTTTAAACCATCTACTAGCAAAATATTTTCAATATATTTGGAGGGAGTGATACCAATGTTACCTATACCGATGATCTTTCCTTTGCCATTGTCTCCAAAGGTGACCATCCCTCTATTTTTAGCATCAAGAGTGATGAATTGGGATTCATCACCAGTCATGTGTCTCGAGCATCCACTATCAAGATACCATTTTCTGTTTCCTCCTTGGGATGCTAGACACACCTGCAAACAAAAGTCAAGTTTTTGTTTTAGGTACCCAAGCTTTCTTGGGTCCTTTTTGGTTAGTTATAATGGTTTCTTTTGGAACCCATATTTTCTTTATATTTGAATTTGCAGACTTGTTAGAGAAGCAAGTGTATGACTTATGTCCTACTCTACCACATTTGAAGCAAGTAATATTAGAAGACTTATTACTTAAAGAGTTTACATAAATATTTTTCAGATATTTTTGTTTCTTCAAGGGGTTATAACCAAGTCCAGCCTTATCATACACGGCCTTTTGATTTTCAAGAATCATATTAAGTTTATTTGAACTCAAGGTGAATTTTTCAACTAATGGTTTTAACTTGGTAATTTCATTCTTTAAACTTTGATTTTCTTGAAGCAGGGTGGATTTTTTAATTGAAATATTTTCATTTTATTTCAATAAAGATTGATTTTTCAATTTTATATCTTTGTTCTTCATCCCTAGTTTCTTTAATTCATCAACTAAATCATAAAAAGCTTCATGTAATTCTTCAAATGTAAAGTCACTAGGAGTTTCGGAAATTACCTCATTTTTGTGTGCCATAAGGCACAGGTTGGCTTGTTCGGTTGAGTTTTCCTCTTCGGAGCTTGAGTCATCACTCGCACTCCAAGTGACCATCATGGCCTTCTTCTTGTACTTCTTGGGATCCTTCTTTAGTTGTGGACATTCGGACTTGAAGTATCCTGGCTTCTTGCATTCGTAGCAGATAAGAGGTTGGTCTTTCTCTTTTTCTTTGCTCTGTTTCTCTTTTGTGAATGGCCTCTTCCTCATCCCTTGTTTCCTTTTTCTCAAAAATTTCTTGAATCTTTGGATAATGAGTGCCATTTCTTCATCCTGTTCTTCATCTTCAGTGTCATCAGTTTCTTCATCTGGTGGAGCTGTGGATTTGAGGGCAATTATTCTTTTCTTTTTGACTTCTTCCTCTTGATGTTGCTTCATGCTTAGCTCATGAGTCATCAATGATCCAAGAAGCTCTTCCAAGGGTAGAATGTTCAAGTCCTTGGCTTCTTGGATGGCGGTCACTTTGGCTTCCCAAGTTCTTGGTAAGGACCTGAGAATCTTTCTTACAAGCTCACTGTTAATATAGGACTTACCAAGACTCTTTAAACTATTTATAATATCAGTAAAGCGAGTAAACATTTCAGTTATAGACTCATCATGCTCCATTTTAAACAATTCATATTTATGCACAAGCATGTTGATTTTAGACTCCTTTACTTGATTGGTTCCTTCATGGGTTACTTCTAACCTATCTTATATTTCTTTAGCAGATGAGCAAGTAGAAATGTGATTAAATTCGTTAGCATCAAGAGCACAATAAAGAACATTCATTGCTTTAGCATTTAATTGGGCCATTTTCTTATCAACCTCATCCCATTCTTTCTCGGGTTTGGTTGATTCCATACTATCTATAATTTTAGTGGGTGTGTGAGGACCGTTCACTATGATACTTCACATATCATAGTCGAGTGCTTGAATGAATATTTTCATCCAAGCTTTCCAATAGGTGTAATTAGACCCATTGAAAAGTGGAGGTCGGTTGGTAGATTGCCCCTCGGCTAGAGAAGTGCCGACTTGAGTTACCATAGATCTTTGGCTCTTTGATTGTTTAGATCAAAGTAGGGCTAGAGCACCGGGCTCTGATACCACTTGTTGCCCAGCTATGCAACCCTAGAGGGGGGGTGAATTGGGTTTCTAAAAATTTTAAGCTTAATTATGACTTATGAAAAATATTTGATAAAAGCTAAATAAATAGGGAGAGTAAAATTAATTCAAGGCTAATGGCTAAAAGCTAGAATGCAAGAGAATAATGAAGAGTTAAAGAAGAGCAATTAGGCACACCACAAACAAAAAGATTTATAGTGGTTCGGTGCCAACCTTACACCTACATCCACTCCTTAAGCTCCTATTTGGGAATTCCAATCCACTAATCTTGTATTCAACCCGAATACAAACATCGAAAACTCCGACTCTAGCTATCCCAAGCTAGTCCACTTATTTTTTGGGTACAAGCCAATCCTATACACTCTGATTCAAGGTTCGGATCAACCTTCCCTTATTTTGGAACCCTTCCAAAACAAAAATAATAACACAAACAAAGTATAACAATGAATAGCACAAGTAAGCACAAAGAAAGCTCCTTTAATGAGCGTATGAGACTTTAAATACTCTTTACTCAAGAAGAAGAAGACCCTTTTTGATTTCTTCAAGGTGGTTGGAGACTAGAATGTGCACTTGAGGAGTTGGTGAGCTTGGATCAAAGGCTTCTTGAATGCTTTGAGTGAGCTCTTGCTTAGGACTGAAAAGTTTGTTTGAAATCTCTTTTTCAAAATCTCTTTTCTTGAATCCTCTCTCTTTTCTTCTTGTTGATTTCTACCTTTTTGTCCCTTTTATAGCTTTAAGAAATAGTAAAAAATATTCTAAGCTGAAAAAGAGTCGTTAGACCACATTAAATGAGTATTAAAAGTATTTAAAATGGGTTAAAAACTAGCCGTTGCAGAAAAATCCCATCACAGGGGTCGACTCATGGGTCGACTCATGCCTGGGGGTCGACTCATGGGTCGACCTCTGTGGAAAAACATCAGAGAATCGAACGGGATGCAAGGTTCTGTAAAACTGGCTTAAAATCCGCAGAGGTCGACTCATGGGTCGACTCATGCCTTGGGGGTCGACTCATGGGTCGACTCACAGGGTGTGCCAAGTCTGTACCGGCTAGGAATTTCAACGTGCCAGTCATCTCATGTGCCATGAGTCGACTCATGATTTTCAATCATGCATATCTTTCAAAATATAAGTCCAAAATCAATAAAATTTTCACCAGTGGATCACAAATCTTTTGTTCTATCATTTGATACTTTCAAATCAGGATTTTGGTAAAATTATAATTTTGCCTCTGAAGAGCAATAAGTCTTTTTCAAGTGAGAAACATTAGTACCCCTTCAACTGCTTTGTAATCATCAAAATCAATCTAAGGAGCAACAATTAGACCTAAGATTAGAATCAAAGACTTAATGGACTAAAAAGAGTAGTTGATCTAATTTAACCAATAGTTAATTTAGATTAGATCAAAAGTACTCTAGATCAAAAATAATAGTTATAATTGATCGAGTCCATATCTTTGATTAAACCAAATAGATCTTAATTGAGGCTCAAAGGTTGAGTCTGAGTTATTTGGCTGATTAGATCATTAGGTGACTCGTGTTGACCCATGTTGTTAAGATTAATCAGTATGACTAATTTAGGTATCCTAGATTGATTTGTCGATTGGACCGACTTGTCTTTAGTCCTTCTCATGACTTGATGAAGTCAGTGGGAGAATTTACGATGTGTCGATTGGACCAGCTAGTCTCTAGTCCTTTACATAACCTGGTGAAGTTGGTGAAAGAATTTATGACTTATAGATCGACTGATATTTTTTAAAAAATTTAATCAATTTTTTTAAATTATTAGGTCTATAAAATGAGCTAGTTATGGGGATAACTAGATCATAGCCTCCCATTAAGGTGAATGGTAATAGGTCCATTACTTCAGATTGACATTGCAGGCGCCATATGTCTAGTGTTCTCTCTGAATGATAGAATTATCATTCATCATATGATGACTCTGTTGAACTATCTGATGGTAGTCAGATTGACCGAACCATCCTCAGGCCTGATCATTCTTTAGCTAGTATCAGTGAGTAGGTTCATGTTAATGGTTGGACCTAATCGGGATTTTCAGTGGAGGCCCATCACCTACTGAAATGAAACCTGAGGTAAAATTAAATACTAAAAGTTGTTTGAAGAAATAATTGGTTGAGACCTATCCATAGATGCATATGGATTGACCGAGCCATCCTCGGGCTTATATGCAGTCTGTGTGGATTCTAGTACCCCTTAAAAAATTAAGATAATTTTTTGAATTAGAGGTAGAGACTATCAATTTGTATAAAATAGTGGGAGAACTTTCAGACTAAAGTCCAAGTCTTTAGGCTTAAAGTAGTTCATATACTAATAGGTCAATTGATTTCTTTTCAGAAATATCTAGAAATTTGTCGCTCTCTTCACTGTTAGACAGTAGAAATATTATCAGACCTAACTGTGATAGCCAGTATCAGAAGTTGAGTATAATTTTTAGACAAATTGATCAAGAAATCTCAGGCTAACCCAAACAGGCTTAAAAGAGAGATTAACAAATGGTTGCTGGTCAAGATAGTTATATGATAACTTCTTGAAGTTTCTCTATTAGTAATACTACTATCAGGGTATGGGATACCGACAGTATAAGTCATATTTGCAAATAGTTGTAAAAGATTTCAAGATAATAGAAGATTTGAAAATGATAAGAGATTCCTAAATGCAAGACATGAAAGTCTATTCTAGTCTTAACATTAGGAGTCATCAAACTTATTTTCAACTCTGAAGATGTCATTTTAAGTGATTGTCACTATCGTCCAATCTTATTGATGGTGTCAATAAGAATGATTATTGTGATATCATTATGAATGAAACTACAATAATGAGTGGATAATTGAAAATAACATAAACTCAGTATCATAGTCTATTAGAGTAAAGTATACTTCTGACTAGCATCCTAGATTAAATAATGTCACAAAAGCCTGCCTTTGGCATAATTGACTTAGTCACCTTTTATTGAAAAGGATGAATGAGCCAGCGATGTTCTGAGTTTGGTACATATTGATGTATTTACACTCATGAATATTAGTGCCAAATAAGTGCTTACTACTTCATTAAAATTTCTGACAACCTATCTTCGCATGGGTGCATCTTGCTTATGAAGCACAAAGTTAATCGATTGAAATATTCAAATGATTCTGTAATAAGGTAGAAAAATAAACTACAAAGAGTATTAAAACTCATCAGTTAGACTGATGAAGTAAATATCTTTACAGTAAGTTTTGATATATCTAGGAGAAAATTAGATTCTCTCTCAATGGACCTCTCTTGGGACACCACTGTTTAAAAGGGTGTCTGAAAGAAAAAATTAAACTTTGTTTGATATGGTTTGATCCATTATGGGTTTGTTAGTCTGTCTTAGGTTATATTTTAGAAACTATTTGATATGTGCTCGAGAACGTTCTAAGCAAATCGATCACCAAAACTCCATATGAGATATGGATCTAGTTAATTCGATGCTCTCTTACCTCAAGGTTTAGGGTGTCAAATATATATGAAATATTCACAAACCGACTAACTTAGATCTTGATTTGATAAATATTATATTAAAGATATTTCTTCTACCTTCCTGATGGACATGGGATGTTCATGAATCTTAAGACATTCTTTTTGGAAAAAAAATTTCTTAATGAAGGAACTGATGCTGTTAAGATTAAATTTGATGAAACTTGATAGGTAGAAGAACCAACTCTGACACAAACCAATAGAATTGGAGTTGATTAGATTAAATTCGGAGTCCGATGTAAACGCATCTCTGAGTAGATATGATAAAGTACCATATCCGCCGACCAGATACTTTGGTTTCTAAGTTTGAGATGGAGATTTGATCTCTCATATGGATGCTATACAGGGATCTAACTTTGAGAAGTGGCTTGGAGCCATTAAATCTGAAATAAAGTTCATGAAGATCGACGATGTATGGATATTCGTTGATTCACCTGAATGGGTGAGACCTATAGGGTGTAAGTGAATTTTAGATGGATAAGAGGCACAGATGAAAAGGTGTAGACCTATTAATTCTATCCAATTACCAAAATTTTTTTTGAAAGTTATAGTATTGACTATGAGAGATGGTTTTCTTATGGTAATCCTCAAGTCCATTTAGACTGAATCAAGCTTCTCATAGTTGGAACATATGCTTTGAACATATGACTTCATTAAAAACAAAGCAGAATCCTGTATGTACAAATGGACTAATAGTTCTGTAAAAATATTCTTTGTGTTATTTTAGATGAAATTTTCTTAATCGAGAATGACATCTCTACAATATAGTGAATAAAAGCTTGATTGTCATCTCTATTCTTCATAAAGATTTGGAAGATTATGAGAACCATCCTTAAGTATTTATGAAATACTAAGGACCAATGGCTTGTTTATGGAGAGTCTGACTTAAAATCTATGGAATATTGATTTCAGTTTCTAGTCAGATTAAAATGACAAAGTTGTGTCAAGTTGTATTTCTACCCTAAAAAGAGGAGCAACATACTGGAAAGATTCTATGCAGTATTCAGTAGTCAGTTTTACTTGCGATATGGAGTTTTTTATGGTATTTGATACTAATAAACAAGTTGTTTGGTTATGAAAGTTCATTAGTGAGTATGGAGTGGCACCCTCCATTGATGGTTCAGTTTTTTTGTATTGACAGCAGTACTGAAACTATAGCTTAAGCTGAAGAATTGATGTTCTATCTAAGAACTAAATATTTTCTGCATTGAAATCAACTTGTTTAATAAGATCGAAATAAAGTCGACTTTAGGAAGATCGATTGAAAAGAGAACTTGATCGATCCATTGACTAGAGCAATCAGATCTAATGAGTTCGATGATCTCAAATGGAAGATAAAAATTTGATACCAATCTAATTGGCTTTAGTCCAAATAGAAGTTATTAGAAATTATGTCCTAAAGCCAATCATCTAGGTTGTAGATGATTGTGCTCCATACATGTATATGAATTATAAAATTGATAAATGTTATATGGTAGATTCATTATAAAGAATACGTCTTTTAAAATAGAACTCATATGTTATGATGAAGTCCTTAGAACTACTACCAAAATGATAAAGAAGGATTTATCATGTGATTCTTAAATCCTACTCACAATCAAATGATACAATTGTTACAAGGATGATAATTGTATTGAGTGTAGGTCATTGTATACCATATTAGTTGGTTATCCTCTTAATCAAGACATGTGGTGACACGGGTATGGCATATGGATGATTTGTAGGAGTACATTTCACTGAGCATGACCACTTTCGAAGTACTCTACTGTCAAGGGCTACTTTGATAGGATATGGGTATAAGTGTCTCTCTGATTTGAGGCTGCCTCGGTGACTTGCAAGCAACTCATTGTGCTTTAGTGTCAGACTATCCAAATTTTTAATTCGATGATGGAAGATTTTTGGGTACAGTCAAGTGCTTGCGAAGTCTGAGTGTGAGTCAAGATGAGATTGATCGTTACAGAATTTTTAAGGTTGAGACACAATGTGGACTACTCTTCTTGGGTTGACAGTTTAACCCTTAGTCATCCTTGAGCATCAAGTGTTAAAGGGATGAATTATACGGTAACTATATCTAAATGGATTCTAGAGTGTTGCTGAGCATATATTCGATCTATTTGGATGTTGTGTCCCATTGCTAGATGGTTACATTGTACTCGTGGGAGCCGAGGGAAAGGATTGGGTGGCCATCTTTGCATATCAGCATAAATCCTTCATAACCGCAGTAGTAGGAGGGGTTCTGGATTTACCCAGAATGGATAAGCAGTAAGTTGTCTGCCACAGGTCGTGGAGTTTGGATAGAATGAGGTTGGGGGGCTGTTCGCAGGGTAACCGTTGATGGAGATGAAGAGGAGGAGGAAGACGAGGGAGATGAGGATGGGAGATGGTGATGAGAAGATTCTACAATGCATGGTTGATACTTGATAAATTGGTTGGACAAAGGCCAGGGATTTGATGCCGTAATGGGGAGGAGAGCGATATCAATCAGATCATTTCTGGATTTCGCATCGGTCATGTTCAGCGGGCCCTGCAGTTGCTGAGAAGATGAGCCAGAAGATTATTGAAGGGGTTTAGTCAAGATTTTGACTGTTCCAAGGGGCTAATATCATTATGATTTATTTATGTTACCTTTGCTGTTTAATTACTTGCCTGGCTACATGCTCGTTGCTGCAGAGAAATTATTGATTGGACCTGATCCAAAGCAGACCATAGAAATTGTTCTTATGCTACCGACTTAGGTTTGAACCTATGGGGTCACACATATAGAAGTACCTATCTGATCAAATGGCCGATCAACAATTATGAATTGTTGAAAGGTTTAATTATCAATTTAATTGATGATTAATTCTATATAAAAGTTATAATAAATTATTTATTAATGATTGATAAATTAGAAAAATAATTAAATAACAATATGATTGTTAATTGGCTCAATTTGATTGAGCAATGAAGATTGGATCAGAACTAATTGAATTAGATTCAATTAGATTGACTTTAAATTGATTGGATGCATTCCTATTGAATAACAAGACTTGTTTCAATTGATCTCAAAGATGCAAATCAAATTCTAAATTGAATATGATTCAATTAGTTTTATATAGTCTTAGATTGGATCAAATGTTGAATCGCACAGGGATTTCATGCATGCATTTTAAAATTTTTAGCAGAAGAATATTAGATTAAATTATTTAATTTATAAATATATATATAAGATCTAATCTTAAAATTTTTATAAATAAATTTATAATATAAATTTATATGCATAAAAATCTGAATCTAATATTACAAGTGTTTGAACAAGAACAGCAATTAATGATAGATCTAATCTATCACTTCTAGGGGTCCAAATCCAATATCTGAGCATGGATAGTCGATCTTCATAATTAAGAATATAGATTTGAAAGTTCTCTCTAGTCGTTCGTAGTTGCACAAGCGTCCGACCTCTACGGAAGGTCCACACGAAGTTCTCGAATTGATCAGCCCTCCATGGGAGTGCTAGCTCGCATAGTCGACTTCTGATGGTAGATATGATTTGATCTCTTCCTTTGATCATCTCAGACCTTTCTAATGTCAAAGATAGATCAGAGAGGATGCTGAATAGTAAAAAAAAATCTGATGAAGACTCTCTTCTCTTTGATTTTTTTTTTACCCAAAATCTTAGAATAGTTTTAGATCGCTCACCTGAGTGGAGATCGGTCTTCTCTTTTGTTCATGCCAAAGAAGAAGGAAATCCATCCAAAGCTTACATCCCAAAGAAGTATTTTTGATTCTCTTTCTCTCTAGTATCTCACAATGAAAAGCTTTCTTCATTTGGCATACAAAATTATGGCCTTTTTATGATCATCGCACAAACTAGATAAGACAGGATAAGGGCTGGAGTTTATTGCAATTCAAACCATTTTGAATTTTAATTTGACTCTAACTTTTTCTCATCCTTATCTAATTTAAAGAGAAACTTATAAAAAAAAATTAAGTATAAAAATCAATTGAGAAGATTTCTTTTTCTCGTACACAATGGGCACCTTTAGAAGCTACGGATGTGTGGAAAGATATGGATAAGATTTTAAGTTGAAATTCAAACCAATTTGAATGCAAATCAAAATCAATCAACTTCTATCCTTAATGGCTGATAAAAAAAAACTATTTTCTAATTTTCTCACATAGAAACTAATTTTATGCAGTGAGAAAAAATATGAGATAATTTAGATGGTGCAAGGGAAAGAGTTCCCACTCATTTGTGACTTTAGGGTTTAACCAATTAGATTTCTTTCAAATCCAACCCAATTAGATCCAAATAAAATATGATGAATCTAATCTAATTAGGCTTCTATAACTTTAATTAAATTTAATCAAATTAATAAATTAATTGAGCCATAGATCTGATCAAATTATGATCATTTCTCCCTTATCGATTAGGTCATCTCATAACCTAATCAGACTTGATCTGATTGAATCTAATTCAATCAAATTTGATTCAGACATTAACGCTCAATCAAATTGAGCTAATTAGTAATCTAATCATTAATTAATCCTTCATTAATTATAGAGTCCAAGTCTAGTGGGACTCTTCTCTAGAGTTTCCATCTAGTGGGACTCTTCACCAGAGTCCCCATCCACTGAGACTCTTCAGATTAGTCATGTGATTAGAAAAAAATTTCTCATATGTGTGACCCCATAGGTCTGAACCTAAGTCGGTAGCATAGGAACTGATTTCTATACCAATCAAAATAACCATCTAGCAATAGTATCCGACGTCTGGATAGATCGAATGTATACAAAATAACACTCAAAAACCTATTTGGATATAGTTACTATATAATTCATTCCTTTGACTTTTGATACTAGGATGACTTAGAGTTTAAACTGTCAACTCTTAATAGTATATCCATTATGTGTCTCAACCTGATGAATCCTGTGACTCCTCATAAGGATTGCCCTGGCCAAGGTCTTACTAAATTGAAACACAAAGCATTCTCTCCAATCTCTTAGAGTGGTCAATTCCATCTTGACTCACGCACCGACTTCACAAGTACTTGACTGTATCCAGAAACTTTTTGATCCTGAATTAAAAATTTAGGTAGTCTGACACCAAAGCACAGTGAGTTGCTTGCAGGTTACCATGATGATCTCAGATCGGAGGAACATTTATACCCACATCCCTTCGGAGTGACTCTTGATAGTAGAGTGCTCTGAAGTTGGTCACATTCAATGAAATATACTCTTACATTTCACCTGCATGCCATACCAGCGTCTCCATGCTCCTTGTTAAGAGGACAACTAACCTATATGGCACACAATGACCTATACTTGATATGTCTGTTATCCTAGTAATAGCATATCATTTGGTCGCACACTCATTTAAGGACTAAATGATAAATCTTTCTTTATCAATTTAAAACAGTCCTAAGGACTTTCATCATAACATAGAAGTTCGAAATAGAAGATGTACAAGCTTATGATAAAAAAAATACCAAATAAGTATTTTATTAATTAATTCATATATAATTATATCAAATAGCATAACCATCAATGGATTGATGATTGACTTTGGGATATAATTTTCAACAACTCCCACTTGTACTAAAG
This sequence comes from Elaeis guineensis, assembly GCF_000442705.2. Taxonomy (NCBI): domain Eukaryota; kingdom Viridiplantae; phylum Streptophyta; class Magnoliopsida; order Arecales; family Arecaceae; genus Elaeis; species Elaeis guineensis. Next base: position 69,567,099 of record NC_026003.2, read on the forward strand.
CCAATTGGTACAATATCGTATACCCATCTTCATTTTATGATCTTGGGACTCCTTCACCGTAAGGACTTTAGTTAATGGGTTGATCAGATTTTTCTTTCCATCGATCTTCTAAAGGTCGATGTCACATCGATCTATGATTTTTCGGATTAGGTGGTAGCAGCATGAAATGTGTTTGATCCATTGATGTGACTTTGATTCTTTTGCTTGAGCAATGGCGCCAGTGCTGTCACAGTACAACAAGATGGGGCCATCAAGGGAGGATACCACTTCGAGCTCATTAATAAATTTTCATAACCACACAGCTTCCTTCACAGCATCGGATGTCGTGATATATTTTGCTTCACAAGTAGAGTCAGCCATAGTGTGCTGCTTAGAACTCTTCCAGCAGATTGCTCCACCATTCAGGGTATAAATATATTAGGGTATAAATATATCCTGACATGCTCTTGCTGTCATCATGATCTGACTGAAAATTGGAGTCTGTAAACTCTATAAATTTTAAGTTAGATTCTCCATAGATAAGCCACTGATCCTTAGTATTTTTCAAATATTTAAGGATGGTCTTTACGACCTTCCAATGGTTTTCACCTGGATCGGATTGGTATTTACTCACTACCCCTAGTGAGTAAGCCACATCCGATCGCATACATATCATGACGTACATAATAGATCTCACTACCGAAGCATATGAAATTCTACTCATACGCTCTCTCTCTTGAGGAGTTATCGGACAATCACTCTTTGAGAGAGAAATTTTTTGGCCTATCGAAAGATAGTCTTTCTTGAAATTCTCCATGCTGAATCTTTTCAGCACAGTATCAATGTACGTTGATTGGAATAATTCAAGCAACCTTTTAGATCTATCTCTATAGATCTTCATCCCAAGGATGAAGGATGCTTCTCCCAAGTCCTTCATGGAGAACTGTGATGATAATCAAACTTTTATTCCTTGTAATGCCAGGATGTCATTTTCGATTAAGAGAATGTCATTTATACATAAAAAAAATACTATTATCGAATTATTAACCCACTTGTATATGCGGGGTTCCTCTTTATTCTTAATGAAGCCATATGTTCTGATTATTTTATCAAAATGTATGTTCAAACTCCGAGATACTTGCTTAAGTCCATAAATAGACCTCTGAAGCTTGCACACCTTTGACTCATCTGTGGATATGAAACCTTCAGGTTGTATTATATATACCTTTTCTTCTAGCTCTCCATTTAGGAAGGCTGTTTTTACATCAATTTGTCAGATTTCATAGTCCAGATATGCTGCTATCGCAAACATGATCTGAATGGACTTGAGCATTACCACAGAAGAAAATATCTCATCATAGTCAATATTATAACATTGATGGTAACTCTTGACAACCAGACAGACTTTATAGGTTTCCATCTTTTCGTCTGTGCCCCTCTTCTTTTTGAAGATCCACTTACATCCTATGGGTTTTACCCCTTCAGGTGGGTCAACCAATGTCCATACATTGTTGACTTTCATGAACTCCATTTTGGATTTCATGGCTTCTAGTCACTTATCAGAGTCAGACCTCTACATCGCTCCATATAGATGATCGGATCCTCATTATTCTCATCGAGTTCAACTAGATCACCGTCCCAGACCAAAAAATCATAGTATCTATCTGATTGATGTGGTACCCTACCGGATCTCTTTAAAGATGTTTTTACAATAGGTTTCGGATTTGATCTAATCAAGTCCAACTCAATGGGTTTACTAGATTGTGTCGATTCTTCTACCGATCGAGCTTCATCAAGTTCAATCTTTGAGGTATTAGTTCCTTCCATAAGAAATTCATTTTCTAGAAAGACTATCCTATTGCTAACGAACACCTTCTGTTCATCAGCAAGGTAGAAGTAATATCCCTTGGTCTCTTTTGGGTACCTTACAAATAGACACTTATCAGATCTAGGTCCAAGCTTGTCAGTTTTTAGATGTTTGACATAAGCCAAACATTCTTAAACTCCAAGGTGACAGAGTACTGGCTTACACCCTATCCACATATCATGTGGTGTTTTACTTACAGACTTACTTAAAATTTTATTTAAAATATAACAAGCTGACTCGAGTGTATATCTTCAAAAAGAGATCGACAGATTTGCAAAGTCCATCGTGGATCGAACTATATCTAACATGATTCGATTCTTCTTTTTCGATACACCATTATGCTGTGGTGTTCCATAAGGAGTCCATTATGAGAGAATTCCATCTTTTCTATGTATGTCAAAAACTCACTGGAGAGGTATTCTCCTTCTCGATCAGACTGAAGAATTTTAATACTCTTTTTAATTTATTTTTTTACTTCTTTATGAAATCATTTGAATATTTCAAACGATTCTGACTTATGCGTCATTAAGTAGACGTGCCCAAACCTCGATAGATTGTCTGTAAAAGTAATAAAATAATAATATTCACCTCTAGCACTGATGTTCATCAGTCCACATACATCAGTATATATGAGACCTAGAACTTTACTAGCTCACTCATTTTTTTCAGTAAAAGGCGACTTGATCATTTTTCTAAGAAGACAGGACTCACAGGTTGGAAGTGATTCACAATCACTGACTTCGAAGATTCTCTTTTGTGTCAACCTATTTATTCTGTTCTTGTTAATATGACCTAACCTACAGTGCCAAAGATAGATGTCAAAGACATCACTAATTCTAAGATGTTTGCTGGATGTGTACATTATACTAACAGGTTGTGACAATATGTAAATATCATTGTTCAGCTGTCCATTCATTACATTAACACCATTCATAATGATATTAAAATTATTTTTTTTATTAAAATTTCATAATCATTCATGACCAAGAGACCTACAGAAATAATGTTCAATAAAAAAGAAGGACAAAAGTGACATTCATTAAGAATAATTATATTCGACTTAAATACAAACTTAATAATTCCTAATGCTAGAACTGAAACTAATCTTCCATCTTCAATATTGAGAAATTTTTCATCTTCTTCAAATCTCTTACTGACCTGCAGACCTTGCAATGAATTACAAATATTAAAAGAGCTTTCGGTATCTAATACCCAGGTAATAGAATCATAAATTAAGAAATTACAAGGTGTTATTATATAATTATCTTGTGTAGCAACAACTTACTTCTTTCTTGACTTGTTTGGATCTAAAGAGGTAATATACTGAGGACAATTCCTCTTTCAATGCCCCTTCTTCTTGCAATAGAAGCATTCCATCTGACTCTGATTGGACTTGGATTTCTTGGTCTGACTGAATTTGGGTGCCCTAGCACTTTGCACCCTTTTCTTGCTCTTCTTATTCTTCTTTCTTTTCTTAAAGGATTGACATCCAGAAGAAGATCCTCTCACTATATTCACTGACTCTTTTTAGAGTTGGTAATCCTTCTCAAAGTTCTGCAGCAATCCCAGCAAACTGTGGTAAATGACCGCAGGCTTTGTCATTCAAAAATGAGTAAGAAAAGAGAGGTAGGACTTGAGTAGAGAGTTCAAAATGGCATCTTTCTCCAACTGCTCATGTAGAGAAAAGCCAAGCTTGCTTAAGTGCTCAATTATTTCGATCATGTATAGTACATGATCGGTGACTGACACTCTTTTCCTTATTCGAGCGTTAAAGATGGCACAACTAGTCTTATGTCTCTCAACATCGTCGGGTGTGCCAAAAGACTTGTTCAACATTTGTAACATATCTTGTGGCTGAGCATTCTCAAAATGACAACTGAACTCATCATTCATTACCATCAGCATAATGCAACGAATCATAGTTTGGTCGTTGAGCTACTTCTTATAAGTATCTCTCACTGTGCTAGCGCATTCGGAGCTGGCTCCTCGAGTGTCGGATTTGTTAGTACATACAAGATCCATTCATGCTCCAAGATTATTTTGAACTTTCGATACTAGCTATTGAAATTTGATCCCATCAATTTATCACTATCTAATAGTGATCGAAGCGACAAGGTGGTAGCCATAACTGCAAAAAAAAAAAATCAAAACTTAATTAGTATATGAATTGATTAAGCCTAAAGATATGATTTTTAGTCTAAAGATTCTCTCACTATTTTATTTGAATTGATAGCTTCTCCCTTCAATTCGAGAAATTACACTAATTTTTTAGTGGGTACTAGAATCCACATGGACTACACATGGATCCGAGTGTGGCTCGACCAATCTTTGTGCACCCATGGGTATGTTCTTAACCAATTATTTTATCAAATAATTTCTAGCATTTAATTTTTTCCCCAGACACCTCTTCAGCAGGCATGTGGTATCTCCACTAAAAATTTTGGTTAGGTCCAACCATTAACATGTCAGAGTTTAGTATATCTGACAAATGAGTGACCAGGTCCGAGTGTGGCTCAGCCAATCTGACCATCATTAAAAAGACACAACTAAATTCATATATTATGAATGATAATTCTGACAGCCAGATGAGCACCAGGCATGTGGCACCTCCAATGATCATCAAAACTGTTGGACTCACTATCATCCAACTTAATAGGAGGCTATGATCTAGTTATCACCATAACTATTTTATTTTAGGGACCTAATAATTTTTGAGAATTTAATTGGTTGAATTGAGAGATGAGAAGAACTTGATCAGTTAATCTTAATCTCCTCACTGACTTCACCAAGTCAGATTAAAAAAGATCAGGCATAAGCTGGTCTGACCAACCAGTCATGAATCCTCCCACCAACTTCATCAAGCCATAAAGAGGACTCAAGATAAGTTGAACTAGGGACACCTAAATTAGTTATACTAATTTTCTAGTTAACATGGGTCAACTCCCATCATTAAGTGATCTAATCAAAATATGATTTACTATATTGGTCAGATAAGTGAGATCGATGGGAGGGATATGCCATTAACTTGACATAGACTCAATCTATGCGAGTAGCTTCCAATTAATGACCACCGATCAAAGCTGCCATACTTATCTTAGATACCAACTGGTTAGTCATTTTCAATTTGATCAACTTATACAATTGAATTCGACCATGGAGCTATGATCAAAGTCTATATTGGTCTAATCAAAGACATAGACTTGACCAACTATAGCTATGAAAATTGATCAAGAGAAGAAATTGACCCAATCAAAATTAACTTTTAATTCAATTTGATCAATTATTAACATGGTCCGTTATCAATGATTTCTAACCCTAGGTTTAACCTAGTTAAATAGACTTGACTCGAGCTAACCTATTAACCCATGAATTATCAAATTAATACCTTAGATCTTTGATTCTCAAATCTAGATCGCTTAATTCTCAATTAAGTTTTAGGCTGACATGGGTTCGGGTTTGGTGTTTGAAAATAGTTTTTAATTTTATAAAATATTTTCACAATCAATCATCTAATGATCAAAATACTAATTTTAGATAAAATATATATTATTTTAGATCTAAAATAAAATTTTAATTTTTTTTTCATTATTCATCATCATGAAAAAGATCGCACAGCACCCCTACACACCATAGGAGATCCCATCGAATAGGCAAATAGAGTTGTGATGCCCTGATTTCTCTTATGATCGGATGGCTATGAGGATCTATCCAATCAGATTACTACATTACTCAAATGTAAAATTAATTATTTAGATCTAATCTAAATAATTAAAATCAGATTATATGCAAGAATAAATTTATGTTATAAGCAATCTTGCTTTGATACCACTATTTGATCGTGCAGGGATTTCATATATGCATTTTAAAATTTTTAATGACAGAATATTAGATTAGATTAAACTATTTAATTTATAAATATATATATATAATCTAATCTTAAAACTTCTATAAATAAATTTATAATATAAATTTATATGCATAAAAATTTGAATCTAATATTACAAGTGTTTGAACAAGAACAGCAAATAATGATAGATCTAATCTATCAATTCTAGGGATCCAAGCTCAATACCTGAGCATGAACAGTCGATCTTCATAATTGAGAATATAGATCTAAAAGTCTTCTCTAATCACTCATAGCCGCACAAGTGTCCAGCCTCTACGGATGATCCACACGAAGTCCTCAGACCGATCAGCCCTCCACAGGAGTGCTAGCTCGTGCAGTCGGCTTCTGATGGTAGATCTGATTTGATCTCTTCTTTCGATCATCTTAGACCTTTTTGATATTGAAGATAGATCAAAGAGGATATTAGATAGTAGAGAAAAATTTGATAAAGACTCTCTTCTCTTTGATTTTTCTCTCATCCAAAATTTTAGAATAGTTCTAGGTCACTCAGCTAAGAGGAGATCGGTCTCCTCTTTTGTTCATGCCAAAGAAGAAGGAAACCCCATCCCAAAGAAGAATTTTCAATCCTCTTTTTCTCTAATATCTCATAGTGAAAAGCTCTCTTCATTTGGTACACAAAATTATGGCCTTTTTATAGTCATCTTAAAAACCAGATAAGATAGGATAAGGGTTGGAGTTTGTTATAATTCAAACTTTTTTAAATTTCAATTTGACTCTAATCTTTTCTCACCCTTATCTAACTTAAAGAAAGACTTATCAAAAAAAATTGGATATAAAAATTAATTAAGAAGACTTCTTTTTCTCATACACAATGGGCATCTTCAGAAGCTACCGACGTGTTGAAGGATATGGATAAAGTTTTAAGTTGAAATTCAAATCAATTTGAATTCAGATCAAAATTAATCAGTTTTTATCCTTAATGGGTGATAAAAAAAAAATATTTTTTAGTTTTCTCACATACAAACTGATTTTGTGTGGTGAGAAAAGATGTGAGATAATTTAGGTGGCGCAAGGGATAGAGTCCCACTCATTTAGGACTCTAGGGTTTAATCAATTGGATTTCTTTCAAACCCAATCCAATTAGACCCAAATAAAATATGATGAATCTAATTTAATTAGGCTCCTATAATTTTAATTAAATTTAATTAAATCAATAAATTAAATAAGCCATAGATCTGATCAAATCAGGATTATTTCTCCCTTACCGATTAAGTCATCTTATAACCTAATCAGACTTGATCTGATTGAATCCAATTCAATCAAACTTGATCCAGACTTTAATACTCAATTAAATTAATCTAATTAATAATTTAATCACTAATTAATCTTCTATTAATGATAGAGTCCAAGTTTAGTGGGACTCTTCTCTAGAGTCCCCATCCAGTGGGACTCTTCAGCAGAGTCCCCATCCAGTGGGACTCTTCACCTCCACTGGGACTCTTCAGATTAGCCATGTGATTGAAGAGAAATTTCTAATATATGTGACCACATAGGTTTGAATCTAAGTCGGTAGCACAGGAACTAATTCCTATACCAATCGAAATAACCATCTAGCAATGGTACCCGACTCCGGATAGGCCGAATGTATGCAAAGCAACACTCAAGAACGTATTTGGATATAGTTACTATATAATTCATCTCTTTGACCTTTGATGCTAGGATGACTTAGAGTTTAAACTATCAACTCTTAATAGTACATTCATTATGTATCTCAACCTGATGAATCCTGTGACTCCTCATAAGGATTGCCCTGGCCAAGGTCTTACTAAATTGAAACACAAAGCATTCTCTCCAATCTCTTGGAGTGGTCAATTCCATCTTGACTCATGCACTGACTTCACAAGTACATGACTGTGCTCAAAAATCTTTCAATTATAAATTAAAAATTTGGGTAGTTCGACACCAAAGCATAGTGAGTTGCTTGTAAGTCACCGTGATGATCTCAGATCGGAGGGACACTTATACCCATATCTCTTTGGAGTGACTCTTGATAGCAGAGTACTCTGGAGTTGATCATGTTCAGTGAAATATGCTCTTACATTTCACCTACATGCCATACCGGCATCTCCACGCTCCTTGATTAAGAGGACAATCAATCTATATGGCACACAACGACCTACACTTGATATTTTTATTTTTCTAGTAATAGCATATCATTTGATCACAAAATTATTTAAGAACTAAAGGATAAATCTTTTTTTATTGATTTAAAACAGTCATAAGGACTTTCATCATAACATAGAAGTTCGATATAGAAGATGTACAAGCTTATGATAAAAAAATTTTAAATAAGATTTTATTAATTAATTCATATATAATTATATGAAATAGCATAACCATCAATAGACTGATGATTGATTTTGAGATACATTTTCCAACATCAAATTCTATTGGATAATAGGCTTGATTGGATCAAACCCGATTATCAAATAGTTTTCCTGATATCTATTAAGATTCAATCCCTGGATCAATGAGTTTTAATCTAACTAATTCTCCAATTGGATTGGGGCTTAATTAGTTTTATAATTGGGCTAGGATCTAATTAGTTAGTTTGTTATAACTAATCTTTAAATTGGTTAGGATTGGATCCAAGGATTAGTTAGATTTGGAATAAGATCTTGAATCCTATTTGGAATAGGACTGAACCAACTTAAAACCCAAAACCCATGTGATATTTATTCTCCACATCATATCCCTTCATGATGAGAAACACACACGCCCCACCAGATGTGCGCCCCTCTTCTCTCTTCCTTCCATAGAAAAAGAGGCATCCCTCCCCTCTTTCTTGTCACCCAAAAGAAAAAAAAAGAGAGAAGGGGGCATCTTTTTGGACGCCCCATATCCCATACATCTTGTCTCTCTTCTTCTTTTTCTTTCTTGAAGAAATTTTAAGAGACTTTCTTATTAATTTTTGGGCATCAAAGAGAGGTTCCTCTGCTGGTTATACAGTAGAAAATTGAAGAAAAAAAGTTCTTCTTAATAAGAGAAAGGGAAGAAAGAAGAAAGGTCTTCTTTCTTGTGCACAGCCTTGAAGAAGGAGTTCTCCTTTCAGATTTTTTTTTATTTTTTTCTATGATAAAAATTAAATTAAATCTAATTTTTAATATAAAAATTAAAAAAAATATATCAAAAAATCTGGTTGAGCATTTGGGGCTCCCTAGAGTTCTAGATCAAGGAGAAAAGGGAGAAGAAAAGAGAAGAACGGTTCTTCTCTTGGATCTCTCTTTTGAATTTTTTTAGAGCTCAAAAAAGAGAAGAACGGTTCTTTTTATTATAAAAAATTAAATTAGATCTAATTTTTATTATAAAAAATTAGAGAAGAAAAATTCTTCTCAAAGGTGTGAAATGAAGAGAGAAAGGTTCTCTCTTGTGCGTGAGAGAATTAAGAAGGAAGGGTTCTTCTCATGATCTCTATTATAGAGATTTGATACGTGAATTCAAGAAAAAAAAAAGAGGATTTCCTTATTCTTCATCTTCGTGATTTCTCTTAGATCAGCTAAAGCATGATGCCTTTGCGAGCTAGCACTCTCGGAGAGATCGGTCAGCACAAGGACTTCGTGTGGATATCTGTAGAGGTCGGACATGTGTGCGTCTACCAAGCATCATGAAGACCAACTACCATGAATTTTGAATGTGGTGATCTACTATCCATGCTCAAATATGAGATTTTGATCTCAATTAATATTTAGATATGATCTAAATATAAATTAGATATGATCTAATTACACATAGATATGATGTATACTTACTAAATTTTAGATTTTAGATTTACATACATGCATATTAGTTCATATCATGGATCTTATATGGTAGTTTTAGATTTGATCTTTTCATGTATTATATATTAAATTATTTAATTTATGTAAGTTCTGTTGCAAAATTTTAAAAATGCATGTGAAAAATCCACCATGCTTCCCTTCATATCCTCCATTCTCTAGAAGGATTTTGGAAGAACCGATTCTACCTTGGTTCAAAATGTCACAATTGGAGCCATATGTGACTCCTCAAATCCACTTGACCATCTCAAGAGCTATAAAGCTCTCATAATGATTCAGAGGAAAACTGATGGCCTTCTTTATCTTGCTTTTCTAGCGAGTCTTAAGAAGTCAGCTTAGATCTGGTACTCTTGTCTCCAATCAGGTACTATCCACTATTATGAATAATTGGAGAAGCAGTTCATGATGCAGTTCAGTAGCAGTAGAAGGCAACTGCAAACTCAGATAGACTCTTCTTGATCTAGCAACAAGAAGGAGAGTTTTTGAGGGATTATGTGGGGCATTTCAATGCCATCACCTTGGAGATCGATAATCTAAATGAAGCTATGGCCATGTCGGCCATGAAGTAGAGACTTCGAAGGTCTAGGCTTACGTTTTCTTGGATAAAATTATTTTGAAATTCTACTCCAAGCTCCTTATCCTGGAAAATATGCTTGAACCAAGGAAAGGGTGACTAATTAGCAAGAAGTCAAAAAAAAAAGGTTCCTTTAGAAGATATGAGCTCGGAAGGAGCCAAACAGAGCTCATGTTGAAAAAGCAGCCCCTTGATGATGATCAAGCCATAGGTCAAGGAGTCCAGCCTACAAGTTCGATAACTACACTTTCCTTTCAATCCTCCTCATGCACAAATCCTTATGAAGATTGGGGACCAGAAGTACCTCCTAAGGCCTCGACCCATGAAGGCCCCACCCATGGCATGAGATCATAAGAAGTGATGTTGGTTTCACCATGATCACGAGCATGACACAGAGGAATGCATGCAACTGAAGGATAAGGAAGAGACCCTGATACGATGTAGCTATCTCACAAAATTTATTTGTAATCATGAAATTTGGATGGCAACCGACCAGCTAGCTCGGACACAGGCCAACAAGGGAACCAATAACCAACTGATGGCTAGCATGATCCATATGATCTCTAGAGATGTGGACCTTAGGGAGGTAGAGTGCCCGGAGCACACCCCAAAGAGGTAGTGAGGTGATGATATTATTTTTTTTTGATGATGATGATGTGTAAGGAGTTCATACTCTTCATGATGATGCTATTATTATTTTTGTAATAATAGCAAATTATGATGTAAAAAGAGTTTTAGCATATAATAGAAGTTCTGCTATTATGTTGTTCTATAATGCATTCTTTCGAATAAAATTGTCTATGGATCAACTAAGGAGGGTTAATATCCTATTAATAGGATTTTTTGGTGACTCGATAAAGGAGGAAGAAGAGATTATCCTCCTAGTCACTATAGGCAGAGAACCTAGACAAGCTACTATACAACTGACTTTTTTTATTGTCTGAATACCTTCAGCCTACAATATTATACTAGATTGGCCTGGATTGAATGCATTCCGAGCAATCATATCGACTCATCACCTTCTTAGTTGTTTTTTGATGAGGAATGGAGTGGATGAAATGTGAGGAGATCAACAAATTGCTTGGCAATGTTTCATGATGATGACCAGAGGGAAAAAGCCATGAGAGACACTACTAGTTGAGGGGTTGGATCTATGACATAAGGAAAGCCAAGACAAACCTGATAAACAACTAACCTCAATCACACTTAAAGATGAAGACCCTACAAAGATCACGCAGATTGGATCATCGCTAACCATTAAATTTCGAGGTTGACTTCTAGATTTTCTATATAGAAATATGGATATTTTCATCTGGTCAGCTTTGACCATGCTCGAAATCCCTCTGAGGTAATTGTTTATAGGTTAAATATTGATCTAAAGTATAAACCTTTTCGATAGAAAAAGAGAAGATTTACTCTGAAGAGATAGCAGCTATTGATGAAGAGGTGGATAAGCTACTAGCTACAGATTTTATCCAAAAAGTGCACCTAGAATGGTTGGCTAATGTGGTTATGGTAAATAAGGCCAACAGAAAGTGAAGAAATTATATCGACTACATAGGCTTAAACAAGGCTTGCCCCAAGGGCAGTTTCTCTTTGCCCAAAATTGACAACTAGTCGATGTGACATTGAAGCATAAATTAAGTTTTATGGATGCCTTTTAAGGATACAATTAGATTTAGATGACCTTTGAGATGAGGAGAAAATAGCCTTTGTGACTGAGAAGGGTCTATATTGTTACAAGGTCATGCTATTTGAACTCAAGAAAGTCAGGGCTACTTACCAATGACTTATTAACAAAGTTTTCAAGGACCAAATTAATTGAAACATAGAGGTTTATATCGACGATATGCTCATAAAAAGTGTCAGGGTTGATCAACACATAAATAACATGGAGGAGGCATTCGATGCATCGAGGCAGCACTAGATGAACTTGAATTTGAGTAGGTCCATCTTTGGATTACTTTGGATAGATTTTTTGGTTTTATGATTATGAGATGAGGAACTGATCCAATCCAAAGAAAATATTGGCTGTTCTCGACATGAAACACTAGACCTCTAAGAAAGAAGTTCAGCATTTGACTGGATATATTATGGCTTTTAGCCGGTTTATCTCAAAATCGATGAAAAGATACCTCCCATTCTTTAAAATTCTTCGACATATGAAGGACTTCATCCCATTGGATGAATGCCAAAAAGCCTTTGAAGAGCTAAAGAGATATCTAAGCATGCCTCCATTGCTATTTAAGCCTTATGTGGGAGAAACTTTAAACATGTATCTTGCTATCTCCATAGAGGTGATTAGGTCTGTCTTAGTCCTAGATGATGAAAAGGGAGTGCAAAAGCAAATATACTATATAAGCAAAGTTCTACATGATATTAAGATGAGGTATTCTCAGATAAAAAAAGTGGTCTACATCCTTATCATCTTGGGACAATGACTAAGGCCCCATTTTTACGCATTCGGTTGTAGTCTTGATCGATCAGCCACTAAGAGCCTTGTTCTTTTTTTTTTTTTTGTTTTGAGGATAGAATGGAGGAGTAAGATACTCCCCCATAGTGATTTTTTACTTAAGCGATTTACATAGCATTAAGAGTGTGATACATAAGAAGAGGAGTTGTTGATCCTACGATTAATTTTGATGAAAATAAAATATTAAGTAATTATAATACTAATCATGTATTTCAAGATTAGATGTAGAATTTTTGAAGTATTCACAATGAAGTAATCATCCTTGAAACAAATCCTCTTAAGAAGCCAAGCCAAGGTACTTAAAAGAATAGATTTTTATAAGTTTGGATGGCTCATTATGAAGATAAATGAAATTGGAAGAAGCAAATATTATTTAAAAGCATTGAGGCCAAAAATTTCAAGTTTAGAAGGCTAAAATATGAAAAAAAATATTGTTGGAAGGTTTGGAGCCGACTTCAGAAGGTTTTGAGTCAACTCTAGTACGTTAGAAGAAAACTGACACAAATTTGAGTCGACTCGATTTCAATTCGAGCTTTCTTAGAGAAGATAGAAATTACATTTTTAGGATCCTTGCTCGAGCTAGCTTGATTTCAATCCAAACCAGCTCGCCTGCAAATGAAGTCGACTCGTCTGCAAATAGAGCCGACTCCATTTATGAAAACAGCAATAACGACTAGTTTTCTGCACTTTTTAAACGGTTAGTTTTTGGGTCTAACGGCTACTCCAAGCTTTCCAACGGCCAAAATTCATTCTTAAACCACTTCCAAGCCTATTAAAAGCTAGAGAATTATTTGAGAAGAATGATTAAAAGGGATTAAAGAGGAAAACATTCAAATTAGTAAGGTTTATTTAATATGAAAAAAAGAAAAAATGAGGAACGTTGAGCATTGATTTTTGAGAGCTTCCAAGGGCAATCTATTGGGATTCGGATGCACAACGAAAATAAATTTGAAAATTTTTTAACATGCTCTAACAATTGAAAACAAATGATCTGAACCCCAAATCTAAAATCATATTGATGCATTCAATCAAACAAGAACATAGAGTATATAAATAAGAGATCAGAAATGTTATACCAAACATATAGATCCGAATAGTCCAATAGTCAGTATCCTCGCAGCACTCAAGCATGTGCCCTCCAATGGTGATCTACATGGATCTCAATCTAGAACTCTCTCCATTTTGGATTCGTTGAATTTTCTTCATAAGAAATTCAGTAGGTGCTCCTATCCTGCATCACCAACTCTTGGTAATTTTTTCTTTTCTTTCTTGCCTCTCTTTGACATGTAGAACCCTCAGTTCTTAGCCCTTTTGCTGTCCAACATTTGGACCATTTGTTGTCCAATAATTGGACATTAGGAACCACACAAAAATCCCATTTGCATTAGCCTTATTGCTGTCCAACATTTGGACATATAAAACTACACCTTAGATCTGAAATTTGATTTCATAGATCCAACCTTTTGGATCTAAATTTTATCGCTCAGATCCACACATCCCTCGACTGTTTTCCAGCCTTTGTATGAACCCAAGTCATAACTCAAATTAGAGACATGAAAGGAGTAAACACCATCCAACACCCCACCTTTGGGTGTCCAAACAAGAGGCATGAAGCCTATTTTGGTGTGAAACATGGAAGAGTCCTACTCTGCATGGACTTCTCCCTAGAGCACCAAATATCTGAGAAGTAAATCTTTTTTTTCATGTGGAGAAATAAGGCCTACCCTTTTATGTAGGGTGAACCCCTTCATGTGAGAACATGAGGACATGTAACTATATATGGCATGAAAAGATGGAGTCCTTCTCTCAGAAGACTCCTCTCCTAAGTCACTGATTTTCAAAGGAGTGTGAAGCTTCTTCATTTGCGTGGATTGACCTTCAGAGTCCAACTCTTGGGCATCCATAAAATTAGGTGGAGAAAAGCATATAATGTGGGCTAACGAGAGAGTCCCATTTAAGTGAAACTCTTCCACTCAAAAATGAAAATAAAGAGGTGTGTTATTTAACTTCCCTTTATGGCATCGGAGACTTCTCCACGCAAAACAAAAGAGCTCATCTCTTAGGAAGGCGTGGTCTTTTAATTCTCTTGAAGAGGTGATGCCAACCAAGGGGCGTTAACAACCTAGCATGAACTCTTCACACATGGATAAGAGAGACGTGAGCATTATGGTATGAATAGAAATGAGGAGACACAAAGAAAGTAGGATACGTGGACTCCTTAATGTAAAACACTTTCACATTAAATCCTAACAAAATCAAGAGAGGCGTTGAGACTTCTTCTCCTCATGAAACATTTTCACATGAAGAAGGAAAAAAGGCATCCCAACCTTTAGTTATTCAAGCTTTGACCATTCAAAGCCATGTAGGAATAGGAGTCCAATTTAATTATGGTCTTTGACCATTCAAAGCCTAATGCAAACATGAATCCAAATAGATTAGGGATTAGGGTTTTATACATGTGCTCGCATGCTTGACTCAAACTCATTTAGGATTTCAATCAAATCTTAATTTAGTTAAGTTCAACAAGACCTAATCAAAAGTCCTAAACTAATTTTTTTTTATGTATGATCCATTGGGTTCCACATCTAGCCAACAGTAGGTCTAGATTTATGTACACCTAATCCAGTTAGGTCCAAGACACATGGAACCTAAATCCATCAATTAATCAGAACTCTTCTAATTAAATTGTTAAATTAAACTCTTTTAATTTACTAAGATCTAAAAGTTAAGATTGATGTCTAGCAACATGTCATCACTATCCAGAAGATGTGAAATTTGGTGGAATATCAAAATTATCTTTTTATGGCAAGTTATCATGCAATTCAATCCTTCGATCATACAACGTCCCAGATAGACCATAGGCATAGAATCATATCAAGTCCAAATATCTATCCATATGTATCTCGATCTACTGATGATGATACGGTTGATGAACCATTAAAAATTTATTTTAATGTTCATCTTTGCTCTAGCTAGAGACTCTGAGTCATCACCCTATGAGACCATATAGGATGTTCTCTCTTCTTATAAGGAGTGATCGATTTTTTGTTGACCACTCACAATCTCTATGCACACTTCACTACAGTCAGAATATTCCACACATATTTTAAAGAGTCATATTAGAGAATGAACCAAAATAGAGTCTACATACATAAGGTACCATGATGATCTTAGATCTAAGTATCACTTGCACCAATTTCACTGGAGAATCATCTTTTGATATGTCGTAAGACTCCATCAGATGTTTTCTTTATAGATCGGTTTAGTGAACTAATTCTCCAATGAGCACCTATATCCTTGTATTAACGTCACCACACAAGTGATTGTGAGATAAATCACCTTTTCCATCAAACATATATAGGATATACCAATCTTACCGATATTATCGATCCTTGACTTGATGATCCAATGATTGAAAATATTTTAGACTAGGGCTATCGAGGTTTTAAGTCTCATAATATGATCTCATCATAGTCCTAAAACCATTATCCTAATATATGAGGTTCGTCATAATCATAAATAAAATATGATATAGTAAATGATGAAACACAATGTCTCATATATAAAATAGCCAATATCATGCACATGAGTAGAAAGATTATACATAATAGTCCCATCGTATCATCTATACGATTGATTTGTAGGGCATTATTCTTTCAATCTCTCACTTGCACTAAAGTCAATCGCCTCTATACCTGAAGCCCATGCTATCAAGATAGTGATCACACTACTGCTGTGATAAGACTTAGTGAACAGATCCACTATGTAGTTCTTTATGCCAACTCACTCTATGATCATATCATGAATGAGATGAAAGCACCATAGGATGTGCATGGTTTCAAATGAGACCACACCCAACTCTGTGATGAACTCTTTCATCAAGCGATTTTTCTCAGCAACTTCACTTACAACAATATATTGAATTAACTATAGATTGCTGTTTGGAACTCTTTCAATTCACTACTCCTCTAGTACTTTCTAAGTACTCGAGAAATATTTTTCATGGTTTTCTAATGATCCTTTCCTGGATCTGCCTGAAAACTAATGCATCAAGCTTGGTATATAGAATATATAGGTAAGTAAACTCTTTTACACCCATCTATATTGAACTCCTTCAATACAAAATTAATGTACCTAGACTGTGACAAATCTAGCACCAATTAAGATCTATCTCATAAATCTTTATACTAAATGTATTGGATGCTTCACCTAGATTTTTTATGAAAAATTTTTGCGATAGTCAAGTTTTGACCGATAGAAATATTGAGATACCATTCCTAATATATAGCATGTCATCTACATACTGAACTAACAAGTCAATAAAACTCCCACTTGACTTTTTGTACAGTTCATCCATATTTTTGATAAAGTCAAACAATTCGACTATCTCATCAAAAATGGACGTACCAACTCCTCAATACTTGCTTACTAGATTTATCCTCTCACTAGAGTCAAATCTCTCTAGTTGATATATAGCAATAGCAAACAACATCCAGATGGACATATCTATTGGCAACCTATTGGGTCACACCTATAGGTACATCAATCAAAGTCCATACTTTGTTGATATATAGGGGGTTCATCTTGAATTTTATGTCTTCAAACCATCTGTCAGAGTCACTACTCATGACATCTTCTGAATAGGTCATGAGATCATCATTTCCAATGATGTGTAGCTCATTGTCATTCTCAATGACAAAAATCTATTTCTGAGTGGTACATTACATACTCTGATTGACCTTCAGAGAGGAGGTGTATGTCAAGGTTGTGTCTCATAAATGGGTACTTCTAATTGAAGATCAATATATAAACTCTCCACTAGTTGTTGTGAGATAGTTTGTAGATCTTGAACTTTTCAAGTTTAATTATTCTCCTACTGTCTCTTTCTTAGATAAACACTTTTTCTAAGAAAAGGGGCATACCTATTGACAATCATATTTTATTTAGTAGGATGATAGAGGTAGTATCACATACTCTTCTTAGAATAATCTACAAATATGTACATATCTATTCTAGCAGAAAATTTATGTACATCAACTCTTTTCACATAAGCTGGGCAACCTACCTCTTTTCTTTTCATATCTTATATGGAGTGCTAGTAACAGATTTTGATGATACCTTATTCAAAATAAGTGCAACAGTTTCTAGGACATATCCCTAGAAAGAAATTGAAAGATCTGTAAAGCATATTATGGACCATACCATATCTCATATGGAGTATCTACCTTTGGCCTGAATTGTTATTAGCCTTCAAACATCCATATGCATGAGGCATAACAACTCGTTCACCCTATCCCCATGTCCAATAAATGGAGATTAGGTCATCTTTATTCAGCTTCCATGTTCCTTGTAGTCTCTACAATGATTTGCACAAGTGGGACCTATGTATTGGTATCCAATACCTAAGAATCTAAAGCTAAAGTACTCAACGATAAATTAGTTTGTATCATATATAAACCTATAGCAAATACAATATTTGCATTCTTCTATTACTTCACACTTGCAAGACAACTCTTGTAATTTTTTTTTCAATACTCAACATTACTACAACAGAAATAGGTATCTTTGGCGGAGACATTCTTTACCATTTTCTCTTCGATGATGCTATCCAGAAAGAAAGAATCAGAAAATGATTGTAGGATCAAATCTTGGATCAACTCACCATCCATGAAAGGAATTTAACTAACCTAATCATATGATTAAGTTAATCAGGATACACTTGACAATAGTACTACCACCCCGCTGTATCTTATATGCGGTTCATTCCTCCTCTATAGCATCATTTCGATCGAATCAAGATCAGAAGGATAGAAGACTCTCTTTCGATTGAGAATTATTCTTAGGTCCCTTAACCAGTCCACATAGTTTAGTTCGGTCAACATATTAGCAGTGATAGTGAAAATACATATGAATATAAGAATATAAGCATAAAGAGACTACTCATGATGACATGCATAAATAAATAAGGTTTTTTATCTAATTGTGTCTCCCACTTATTTGGCGAATTTCATAGCTCTCTAGTATGAAAAATGAGAAATCCTATCATAAGGTTTCTTAGTGGGGTTGAGATCTCAATTCCTTATAAAAGCCTTGTGGATAGCATAAAAAAACTTCTATGAGTTCAAGGGTAGGTAACTCTTTACCAATTGCATCTCATGCAACTTTCAACATATCTTTTGCCTCTAAAATACTTACAGCCTTATGGATAGCACAACAAACTATAATATTTTAGTTAAATCGTACCCTTCATTTTTATGTGATCATATTTGAATAATACTATCCTTGTGGATAGCACAACAAAGCAGCAATATCCAAATATGTCATAAGCACCACTAAGTTAACATCATATTAAATCCTATAGCAAGCTTTGTGGATAGCACAATAAACTCACTATAGTTTTTTGAAGGAAAACAAAGTCTGTTTCTTGCAGATAACTAGAGTTGCATCTAAAAATTTTTATATATTAAACTAAATAAAGATCAAATCTTTACACCTGGATTGCAATAGAATAAGAATCAAATCTCAAAAATCTGGATTCAAACCTTCGCATTGGTTTGGATCTGCAGACCCTCTACTTCGTGCGCACGTCAAGCTCTGTAGAAAAGTAGGATGAAGCTTCAGATTGAAGTGCCTTCGCAAGACCACCAAAAAAGAAAAGAGAGGTGCTGGTGTGATGCCTCACACTAGCAAGGAGGATGCCCACAATGGATCCCATGGCAAAAGGAGGAGGGGCGGCAAGAAGGAAGACTCCAAGAGGGGATGCCCACAAGTGTTTGATGCCCACAAGTCTCACGACTCTCTCTCTCTCTTCTTCTCAATCTGATTGCTATGGATTATAGATAGAGATCCTCTCTATTTATAGATGATTCTCCATGACCCAATAAGAATAGGACTCTTAATTTAAATGAACTTTGAATTAGTCCACAACTTATTAAAGTAGGACTCCTACATAAGAAAGGATTGGCGCCTAGCTTGGTGCCTACTTGCACCCACGCCCACACCCATGTGGGATGGCCCACAACCAGCACCATACCAGATGCTGGTTGACCATGGAGGTGAGAGAGTCTCAGTGAAAATGGACTCTAAAGATCTCATCCAAAATTGGATCAATTCGAATCTAATTCAAAGCTGATTCGAAATAATTTTGAAAGGATGTCAATCCTAAACTATTTAGGATTTAGAATCAAGTCTAACTTAAAATTTTAAACCTAATTAAGTCTAACTAAATCAAATCAAATATAAACTTAATTAGCATTTTAATCCAATCTCTCATAGGCTCCCTAGATCATAGATCAAAATTATTCATCCCTGAGATTGAATCTGAACCTCATGTGTAGTGCTAGCTAGATATAGTCAACTCTTCAATTCTGTTTAATCCATAATTTAATTCTCAATCAATTTAGTCTATATATTCAATCAAATCAAGTACTTTCAAATTAAATATATAAATATAGATCAATATTTTTCTACATCGTCTGACTGATGTGCATGACTTCATAGGTTCGAACACTAAGCTAGAAGCACAAGAACTATTTCCTATACCAATTGAAGATACCATCTAGCAATGGTTTTCAATATCTGGATAGATCAAATAATTACAAAAGAATATTTCAGAACTTATGCATATGGTTACCGCATAATTCATCCTTTTGATTTTGAATGCTGTAAGATGATCAAGGGTTAACTATCAATTCAGAGTGTTTCATTCATATTATATTTCAATCTTTCCAATCTATCTCATAGATTATCCTGACCAAGATTTTATTAAATTGAAATACAGTGATATATTAGCTCATATAATCCAGAGGGGTCAATTCCATCTTGATCCACATACAGACTTCATAAGTACTTGACTGTACCTAGTAGCTTTCCATCACTGCATTAGAAATCTAGATAGTCTGGCACCAAAGCACAGTGAGTTGCTTGCAAGTCACTAGGTGATCTTAGGTCTGAGGGATACTTATGTCCATATGCTTTGCGAGCAGCTCTTGACAGCAGAATGCTCAGCAGGTGAGTCACCTGTTCAGTGATGATGTATTCCTATATCTCACCTGTATACCATATCAGTGTCACTACGCTTCTTGATTAAGAGGACAACCAACTCACATGGCACACAATGACTCCACTCGATAAACATCACCGTCTTGTAATGACATATCATTTGATTATGACCATGTTTAAGAACTATATGATAAATCTTCTTTTTATCGATTACTGATATAGTTCTAAGAACTTCATCACAACACAAGAGTTCTACAAGGAAGATGCAACTTTGTGATGAATAATTTCAAAATAACTTTTATTTATCAATGAATAATTCATATACAAAAAAAAGCTCAATCGTAATACAATTAGTTTTAGGATAAAATTTTCAACAACTCCCACTTGAACTAAAGTAAATTAGGGTAATATCTTATACCCATCTTCCATTTGAGGTCATCAAACTCTTTGATCTCAAGAGCTTTAATGAAGGAGTCGGTTAGGTTCTTCTTTCCGTCGATCTTTTGAAGCCTGACGTGACCTCAGTCCACGATCTCTCATACCAGATGATAGCAACGCAGAATATGCTTGGTGTGCTAGTGGGACTTTAGTTCTTTCGCCTGAGCTATAGCACCAGAGCTATTACAGTACAGTAGGATAGGGCTATCAATAGAAGATATAACTCTCAGCTCGATGATGAATTTTCTCAACTACACTGTCTCCTTTGCAGCATCGGATGCAGCAATATATTCTATTTCACATACACTAATTTTTAGTATTTCTCAAATACTTAAGGGTTGTCTTCATAACTTTTCAATATTTTTCATCCAAATCAGATTGGTACTTACTCACTACCCCTAGTGAATAGACCACATCCAGCCTTATACATGTCATAGCATACATGATAGATCTCACTACCGAAGCATATGATAGTCTACTCATACGCTTTCTCTCCTGAGGGGTTGTCGGATAATCCTTCTTGGAGAGAGTAATTCTATGATCTATCAGAAGATAGTCTTTCTTAAAATTCTCTATGTTGAACCACTTCAACATAGTATCAATGTATGTAGTTTGGGACAGTCCCAGCAATGTTCTAGATCTATCCCTATAGATCTTCATCCCTAGGATGTAGGATGCTTCTTCCAAGTCTTTCATGGAGAACTGTGATGATAACCATAGCTTCACACTCTGCAAAATTGAGATGTCATTTCTTATTAACAATATATCATCTACATACAGTACAAGAAAGATG
The DNA here is from genome assembly GCF_000442705.2 of Elaeis guineensis. Lineage (NCBI taxonomy): Eukaryota > Viridiplantae > Streptophyta > Magnoliopsida > Arecales > Arecaceae > Elaeis > Elaeis guineensis. Next base: position 69,588,907 of record NC_026003.2, read on the forward strand.
ACTACAGAATCGATAGCCCACTTATAGATGCAATGCTCTTCTCCATTCCTAACAAAGCCATACATTTTGATCATCTTATTAAAATGCATGTTCCAATTCTTAGATGCCTGCTTAAGTTCATAAATGGACCTATTTAGCTTGCACACCGAGACTTATTTATGAATGTGAACTCTTCAGGCTATATCATATATACCTCTTCTTCCAGCTCTCCTTTAAAAATAGTGGTTTTGATATCTATTTGTCAGATCTCATAATCTAAGTATGCAACTATAGCAAGCATAATTCAAATAAACTTGAGCATTACCACAGAAAAGAACATCTCATCATAGTCAATACCATAATGCTGACGGTAATCCTTGGTAACTAGACGGATTTTATATGTCTCTACCTTTCTGTCCGCTCCTTTTTTTTTTTGAAAATCTACTTGCACCCTATGAGTTTTATCCTTTTGGGTGGATCTAGTATCCATACACTATTGATCTTCATGGACTCTATCTCGGACTTCATGGCCTCAAGCTATTTTTAAAAGTCAGACCTTTGCATAGCTTCCATATAGATGATCGGATCCTCATCATTCTCATCTAGTTCGATGGGATCACCATTCCAAATCAAGAAATAGTAGTATCTATCCGATTGATGAGGCACTCTACCAGATCTCCTCAATAGTGCCTCTATTGGCTTTGGATTTGATTCTTCAATCAAATTCAATTTTGTGTGTGTCGGTTCTTTCACCTCTTAAACTTCACCAAGTTTAATTTTATAGGTATTATCTCCTTTTCTAAGAAAATCTTTTTTCAAAAAGACTATTCTATTGCTGACAAATTCTTTTTATTCTTCAGTGAGGTAGAAATAGTACCTTTTAGTTTTTTTTGGATATCCTATGAACAAGCACTTATAGGACTTAGGTCCATGCTTATCTGTCTTTAAATGCTTGACATAAGCTGGACCCCTCCAGACCTTAAGGTATGAGAGCACCAACTTACGCCCAGTCCATATCTCATATGGAGTTTTATTAACAGACTTGCTCGACACTTTATTCAGTATATAGTAGGCAGAATCTAGAGCATATGTTCAAAAAAAAATTGACAGACTAGCAAAGCCCATCATGGATCAGACCATATCTAACAAGATTCAATTTCTCTTTTTAGACATCCTGTTATGTTGTGGTATTTTAGAAAGGATCCACTGTGAGAGAACCTCATTCTCTTCTAGATATGTCAGAAAGTCATTGGTGAGATATCCACCTCTTCGATCTAATCGAAGGATCTTAATACTCTTTTTAATCTGTTTCTCTACTTCAGTATGAAATTGTGATTCTAATTTATGCTTCATAAGATAGATATACCCATATCTCGATAGGTCGTCTGTAAATGTAATGAAGTAGTAGTATCCTCCTCTGACACTTATGTTCATAGGTCCGCATACATCAGTATGTATTAGACCTAAGACATCATTGGCTCTTTCACCTTTTTTCTTAAAAGATGACTTAGTCATCTTACTAAGCAGATAGGATTTGTATGTTGGTAATGATTCACAGCCATCTATTTCAAGGACACTATTTGATTAACCTGTCAATCCTATTCTTATTTACACAACCAAGCCTATAATGCCAAAGATAGGATTCACTAACATTATCTATTTTAGGATATTTACTGGATGTGTATATTATACCAACAGGCCATGCTATTATGTGTATGCCATGTCTTAATTGTCAACAAATAATTACAGTATCATTCATAATAATATCATAAAAATTATCTTTTATTATAAACTTAAAATTAAATTTGGCCAAAAGGCCTACAGAGATGACATTCATCAGAAAAGAGAGACAATAATGACAATCATCTAACATGATACTACTGGACTCGAAGACAAGCTGTAGAGTTTTCAAAGCCAGGACTAAAACAAAACTTTCATCTTCAACGTTCAGGAACTGCTCGTCCTCTCAAAACTTTCTACTTATCTACAGTCCCTGCAATGAATTACATATATTAATCAAATTTTTAATATCCAATACCCAAGTAGTAGTATCACAAACAGAGAAATTATAAGGAGTTATCATATAAGTACCTTATGAAGCAACCGTTTGCTTCTTTCTCTAATTCTTAGGCCTGTTTACGTCAAGGGTGGCTATGTAAGCAGGACAATTTCTTTTTCAATCACCCAGCTTCTTACAAAAGAAGCATTCTGTCTGGCTTTTATTGGCTTTCGACATTTTGCTCTGTTTAAGATTGGGGCATGAGTTTTCTGTACCTTCTTCTTCTTTTCTCTCTTAGAGGATCGACGACCTACAGATGAACCTTTCACTACATGCACTGAATCCTTCTAGAGCTAATGGTTCTTCTCAAAAGTTTATAGTAATCCTAACAAACCATGATAGTTCACTGTTGGCTTCATCATTCTGTAATGACTGAGAAAGGGTATGTAGGATTTCGATAGCGAGTTAAGGATAGCATGCTTGCCTAACTGTTTATGCAACAAAAAGTCAAGTTTACTCAGATGTTCAATCTGCTCAATCATGTATAATACATGATCGGTGACTGAAGCCTCCTCTCGCATACGGGCATTAAACACTATGCAGGAGGTTTTGTATCTCTCCGCATCCTCAGGGGTGTCGAAGTACTCATTCAATATTCGAATGATCTGCTCTGACTGTGCATCCTTAAACTTATGGATAAGTTCATCATTCATGGTTACCCTCATCACACAACACACAGTCATATGATCATTGAACTGCTTTAGATAAGTGTCTCTCATGGTACGAAGAGCATTGGCAGCAGGTTCTTCAGATGCCTCATCCATAAGGACGTACAGAATCTCCTCATACTCCAAGATGATCTTCAACTTTCGATACCAACTATCGAAGTTGGGTCCGATAAGCTTGTCGCTGTTCAACAGAAAATGAAGGGATAGTGTGTTGAATATAGCTGAAAAGAAAAATAAAATTCTATTAGTATATGAATTACTTTTAATCACAAAGACATGGATTTTAGTCTAAAGGTTCTCCTACCATTTTGTACAAATTGATAGCCTCTACCTCCAACTCAAAGAATTATATTAATTCCTTAGCAGGTACTAGAATCCTCACAGACTGCATTCGGGCTCGAGTATGGCTCGATCAATTCTAGTGCATCCATGGGTAGATTTATAACCAATTATTTCTTGAAACAACTTCTAGCAATTAGGTTTTGCCCCAGCATCCCTTCAACAGGTGTGTGGCACCTCCACTAAAAATTCTGATTAGGTCCAACCATTAATATGATAATACCAAATGCATCCAACAAATAGATGTCCAGACTCGAGTATGGCTCGACCAACCTAAGCATTGATCTAAAGGTACAATAAGATGGTCATATGATGAATGATGATTCCAAAATGTAATAGATATCAGACGTGTGGTGTCTCCAATGTCTATTTGAAATATTGAACTCATTATCATGCACCTTAATGGGAGACTATGAACAAGTTATCATCATAACCGTATCATTTTATGAATCTAATAATTTAGAGAATTTAATTTTATTGATTTGAAAATAAGAGAAGAAGTTGATCTACAAGCTGTAAGCACTCTCATTGACTTTACTAAGTCATGTAGAGGATTAGACATAAGCTGGTTTAAAGATACCTAATTTAGTCATATTGATTTACCTTGATGGCATGGGTCAGTTCGAATCAACTAGTGACCTAATCAAAACATAATCTATCATGTTGGCTATGTAAGTGAGAACAGTAGGAGGGATATGCTATTAACTTGCCGTAGATGCATTTAGGTGAGTAGCTCCTAATTAATAACCATTTGATTGAATCTGTCAAACTTATCGTAGACACCAACTAGTTAATTAGTTTCGATTTGGTCTACCAGAAGATTCGAGCTCCACCATGGAGCCATGATCATAGTCCATTTATTAAGGTCAAAAAATATGGACTTGATCAAACTTCAACTATTGAGATTGATCTAGAAAAATTATGACCTAATCTAATTCAACTCTTGATTAGATTTAATCAATTTCTCTACTAAGTTCATATATATTTTCAACCCTAGGTCTAACCCATTAGAAGGACTTGATTCATGCTAACCCATTGCCCATCGATTTATATGGTATCTTAATGATCTTCAATTTTTAAATCTAGGTCACTTCAAATGTAATTTAAAATTAAGTGTATGTGAAACGTGTGTTTCAGTTTGTAAAGCTATTCTACCAGAATTTCAAATGAAGCATACTATATAATTTAACTCATAAAAATAAATTTTTATAATATGTTTAATAATTAATTATGCATAGGTATGATCTAAACTTCATACATATATCACATGCATCATGACAACTTTTAGATCAATACCGATTACATCTAATGTAACATGCTATTTAGATTCTCAAATAATTTTATATCTAAATTTATCTTATTATAATAAATTATAAATTATTTTAGATCTAATCTAAATATATTTATGATCAAAATAACTCATAAAAATCTATTCATTTTTCTTCTTCATAAAATTAGATCACAATAACACCCCTACACGTCATCAGAGAACCCGTTGAATAGGTAAGAGAGAAAGATTAATCCCTTCGATCTTTTATGATCAGATGGTCTAGTAATTTTATCAATCTGAGTACTAGGTTACTAAAATCTAAAATTTTATATGTAATCACATCAATATATAATTTTGATAAAATAATTTATGTCATGAACATATCTTTGATCTTATCAATCATGTTCTTCATCTAATCTAATTAGATCTGATACATCATATACATTGTATAAGATCCAAAATATATCTTATACTGATTATAAAATATTAATTTTAGATCTGATATTATATAAAAAATTAATTAGATACAAACATGAATGCATAAAGATTAAATTTCTGATTAAATCTATTTTGATATAGTGCAGAATTTTATTAGAATTCAGATCTAAAAATCTGTCAAAATAAATTTAATTTAGATCTAAACTAAGTCCAACTTTATAACCAAAATAATAATATTAAAATTTTATTAAAATTAATTTAAAATAAATTTTAAATTAGATTATTATTCCAATAAACTTCAGCAATAACAAAATTTCGTTATAACAAACTTATAACAACCTTAATCAACCATTGGTTAGGTTCATATAATCCAATCAAAATTAGATTATAAATTTTATTTAAATAGATTTAAATTAGATTTAATATTTAACATAAAATTTTAATTACATACAATATATAAATAATATAAAAAAAATTAGTTATGCATTCATGTTCAAAGTCTGTCTCTGATACTAATTGAAGGGAAAGAAAGTCTATTTCTTGTGGATAACTAAGGTTGCATCTAAAAATTTTCTACATATTAAACTAAATAAAGATTAAATTTTTATCTAGATTATAGTAGAATAAGAATCAAATCTTTAAAATTTAAATTCAATCCTTCATGTAGGCCTGGATCTGCAGGCCCTCTACTTTGCACACATACCAAGCTCCGTAAGAAAGAGGGATGAAGCTTCGAATTGAAGTACCTTCGCAAGGCCACCAAGGAAGAAAAAAGAGGTGCTGGTGTGATGCCTTACACTAACAAGGAGGATGCCTACAATGGATCCCATGGTAAGAGGAGGAGGGGTGGCAAGAAAGAAGACTCCAAGAGGGGATGCCCGTAAGTGTTTGACGCCCACAAGTCTCATGCCTCTCTCTCTCTTTCTCTCTTCTTCGCTATCTGATTGCTATTGATTATAGGTAAAGATCCTTCCTATTTATAGATGATTCTCCATGACTCAATAAGAATAAGACTTCTAATTCAAACAAGTTTTGGATCAGTCCACAACTTATTAAAGTACTCCCATATAAGAAAGGATTGGCGCCTAGCTTGGTGCCTACTTGCACCCACGCCCACACCCATATGGGATGGCCCACAACCAGCACCATACTAGGTATTGGTCGGCCATGGAGGTGAGAGAGTCTCAGTAAAAATAGACTCCAAGGATCTCATCCAAAATTGGGGCAATTCAAATCTAATTTGAAGCTGATTCGAAATAATTTCGAAAGGCTGTCAATCCTAAACTGTATAGAATTTAGGATCAAATCTAACTTAAAATTTTGAATCTAATTAAGTCTAATTAAATTAAATCTAATATAAAATTAATTAGTACTTTAATCTAATTTCTCATAGGCTCCCTGGATCATAGATCAAAAACTCTCTGGGATTGAACCTGAACCTAATGTGTAGTGCTAACTAGATATAGTCAACTCTTCAATCCCATTTGACCCATAACTTAATTTTCAATCAAGTTAGTCTATATGTTCAATCAAGTCAAATATTTTCAAATTGGATATATAAACATAGGCCAATACTTTTCTACATCGCCTGACTGGTGTGCGTGACTTCATAGGTTCGAACATCAAGCTGGTAGAAAAGAAACCGCTGTACCTATCGAAGATACCATCTAGCAATGGTTTCTGACATCCAGATAGGTCGAATAATCATAAAAAAATACTTTAGGACCTATGCATATGGTTACTGCATAATTCATCCCTTTGACCTTGAATGCTCTAGGATGATAAATGGTTAACTGTCAATCCAAAGTATTTCATCCACATTATATTTCATCTTTTTAAATCCATCTCATGGATTATCCTGGCCAAGGCTTTACTAAATTAAAATATGCTATATCAGCTCCTATAATACAGAGTAGTCAATCCCATCTTGATCTACGCACAGACTTTGCAAGTACTTGATGGAACCTAGTAGCCTTCCATCACTGCATTAGAAATCTAGATAGTCTAGCATCAAAGCACAATGAGTTGCTTGCAAGTTACTATGGTAATCTCAGGTCTGAGGGATATTTATATTTATATGCTTCATGAGTAGCTCTTGACAGTAGAATACTCAGCAAGTGAGTCACCTGTTTAGTGATAATGTACCCCTATATCTCATCTGTATGCCTTATCAATATCATCATACTCTTTGATTAAGAGGACAATCAGCCCATATGGTATACAACAATCTCCACTCGATAAACGTCATTATTCTGTAATGACGTATCATTTGATCATGAACATGTTTCAGAATTATATGATAAATCCTCTCTTTATCAATTACTGACATGGTTCTAAGGACTTCATCACAACACAAGAGTTCTACAAGGAAGATGTAACTTTGTGATGAATAATGTCAAAATAACTTTTAGTTATCAATGAATGATTCATATACAAAAAGAAACTCAATCGTCACACGATTAGTTTTAGGACATAATTTTCAATATTTTTGACATACTCTATTGACTTAGCATGAGCTAAATATATCATAAGCATCAATACATAGCAAGTCAACATCACATCAAGCCCTATAGCAAGTCTTGTATATAGCACAACAAACTCACTATAGTTTTCAATGTACTCTATTGGTTTAGCATGAAGAAAGGCATGGACAGTGTTCTTAATACTTTGCCATTATGACTTAATATAATTTAATGAGGGACTTTAGTTTCAAGCACATCCATAATATATATACATCACAGGCAGTACATATATTAAATTTCTAACTACTAGCATAGGAGAGCATATAAGAAAATCGAATGGTTATGGACTTTTCTAGTATAATCCATCCGAGCCACTTGGATGGATTGTAAATCTTATTCTAGGTGCATCATTGACTGAATCATCTTATGATCAATCTTCATGTACCTCTGCTCTCAATCCACTTGGTTGTTCAGTCTTCATCTCTATGAAGGCACAAATGAATGCTCTGTCTTCTTTCTTTATTTGTAGATGTAAAAAAATAATTTTTATCTATTTATAAATAAAATTTATTATTTTTAATTTTACATCATCATGTAAAAGTCCTAATCAGCAGTTAGAAATATACATAGGAAGGAACATAAAGATGTGGTTGAAAATACAAATACATTAGGGGCACTCAACCCCTATTTAGAAAATTACAACCATTGCAGATACATCCATACAGTTAGCCATCATAGATACATTCGCAGATGCATCTATCATATGGGTGTTTCTAGTCCATAACCATCCATCTTGTAATTTATAATAATTATATAATGAAAAGAATATGCCCTACAAGCCAATCAAAATTTATATTTTAATGAATTTTTCTTGTAATCTTCCAGACTCCTGTAATTGACACTTTATAAATAAAAGGTATTTATTTTTCATCATATGCTGCATCTTACTTTTATAATGATTATGATGAATTTCATAAATCAGAGCAATAGCTTTAGGGTTATGATGAGATCATACCTATGAGATGTTGGAGCACGATCTCTGCTCCTCCCACGGACCTTGGGTGTAGCGGAACCAGCAACGAATAGATCTGGAGTCATCTGGACACGATCCAAGGTCCTTGACGAAATCAGCCTGGTTGCTGTCTTCTTCGTCAGCCTTTCGTTTCAGATGAAGAACGCCTCTGAAACTACCTCTAAAAAATTCAAGATCTAGTACCCAACTAGATCAGACCTGGACCGAAGTCCTCCAATTTGTAGATCTCAAATCGGGATATTCTAGATGAGGAAGAAGATAGATGGAGACAGACCTCATAGATCTGTCCTGCTGCAGCTTTTCCTGTAGATCTATTGATGGAGATCTCACCCGTGCCTCAAACGACCTCAGATCAACTCCAGATCTGAGAGGGACTTGTACCAACCTCTTCTCAAGAGATTCTAGGTCTTGGACCTGGTGTTTGGATGCCTGCATAAAGGGGAGAGCAGATCTGGTAGGCGGCTGCAAAGGGGGGAAGGGGCTAGCGCCTCCCTTCCTTTCTTTCCTTTTATGGACTGGCGGCAAGAAACCCTAGGGTTTCTTGCTCTTGGTGCATGGAAGATTGCTGGAGAGAGAGGGAGAAGAGAGAGAGAGACTTGGGAGAAAGAGTCATCTATTTTCTTGGCTTTTTCCAACCTATACACAGTACATATATATATAAACACTGGGTCAAGTGACCCAAACCCAAAACTTCCTTGACCAACTCTATGGGAGATTAGGTTAACCCAAGCCCATGTACACCCATGACTCGACTTAATCTCACCTCGCCTGGGTCCAGACCTAGCCCATAAAGAGTTGGTCCCTTGAAGCCCACATAACCTAGACCTCAAGAATCCGAAAGGCCCACAGCCTTTCAACCTAGGGCCCAACTAGCCCTAGAGCCTCCATGAAGCCCTCATGAATGATGGACCTTGGCCTTAGCCTTGGTCCCCTGGGCCTTGGGCACACCACCTGGATCATAACAATCTCCACCTTGGTGTCCCAAGGCCTCAACCAGCTCCACTCTGTCCTTGTGACTGTAGACCCATTTGCAGCCAATGGGCCTCTTCCCCTGTGGCAACTGCACCAATTGCCACGTCTAGTTCTGGTGGAGAGACTGCATCTCCTCGGACATTGCCTGGACCCACCGCTCTCTGTCCTGGCTCTCAATAGCCTCCTGATATGTATATGGGTCTCCATTCATTATCACCAGGGCATATGACAGCGTCTCCTCGAAGCCATATCGGTCCGATTGCCTGATGGTCCTCTTGGGCTTGTGTAGGGCAATACCGATATCAGTCCTCGATCCAGCTCACTCCTACTGGACCTCTCCACCTTGATCATCCGTCCGAGTCCTCTCCACTTGTGGAGACACCTTAGGTAGGTTCTCCACCTGAATGTCATGTCCTCCCATGGTACCTGCAAGAGGCAAAATAAAAGAGGTAAGCTGTCCAGCAGCGCCCTACTAGACCTCCTCCTGCTCCTACTGCTCCTACTCGCCTCTGTAGGACCGACTCCTCATCAAAAGTCACATTCTGACTAATGATGACCTTCTTTTCCAAGGGATCCCACAGCCTGTATCCCTTGACTCCTCGCGGATAGCCTAGAAACACCGCCTTGCATGATCTGGCGTCTAGCTTGCTCCGCTCACCAGCTCCAATGTGCACATAGGCCGTGCACCCAAATACCCGTAGATGGCCCAGCCCAACTGTCCTCCCAGACCACACCTCCTCTGGAAGCCTGCCATCCAACCTGGTGTGAGGTGACCGATTGACCAAGTAACCCGCTGCGTCAACTGTGTCAACCCAGAACTCCTTTGGAAGCCCTATCTGTAGCCTCATGCATCGTGCCTTTTTTAAAAGTGTTCTGTTCATCCTCTCGGCCATTCCATTCTGCTGTGGAGTCCCCCTAACTGAGAAGTATCTCCTGATCCCACACTCATCATAGTAGTCCTGGAACTCTCTGCTGGTGTACTCCCTGCCATTATCTGACCTCAGACACTTCACGCTCCTCCCCTGCTCCTTCTCTAACTCCGCTCTCTAGATCTTGAACTTGGTGAAGACCTCTGACTTCTCTCTCATGAAGTAAATTCAGAGTTTCCTTGAGAAATCATCAATCAGGGTCATGAAGTATCTGGCCCCATTCCTAGCTAAAACTGGGGCTGGTCCCCACACATCCGTGTGTACTAACTCAAGAGGGGCTGCACTACGGGCTGTACTAATGGTGAACTGAACTCTCCTCTACTTTTCCATCTGACAAGGCTCACAGATCTCCCCTGTAGTACCATCCTCCAGATCAGAGATGAGTCCTCTCCTGCTCAACTCCCTCAGCCCCCTATCACCCATGTGGCTTAGGTGGTAGTGCCACATCCTGTAAGTCTCCTCCTGGTCCTGTGCTGCAGCTGCTGCATCAGACTCTCTGGTCACCACAGATCCCTCCATGCGATAGAGGTTATTGTCCAACCTCCTGCCTCTCATCACCACCATAGCTCCATTGGAGATGTTCAGTACTCTGCTTTTAGCCCTATTGCTGAAGCTGTATCCACTGCGCTCCAAGTAGCCTAGTGACACCAGATTCTTCTCCAGCTCCAGGATGTGCTTTACATTTGTCAATGTCCTCACAATCCCATCAAACATCCTCACCCTGACTGTCCCTATCCCAGCCACCTTGCAAGGATGATTGTCGCCTAGAGTCACTGATCCCTCATCTGTCTTGGTGTATGTAGCAAACCAAGACCTGTGTGGTGTGTAGTGATGTGAGCACGTAGAGTCTAGTGTCCACTCCTCTATGTACTGTCTGTGACCATCTAATACCACAAGTAGATCATCCTCTACCTGCTGCCCAACAACTGCACTCACTGATTCTGAGCCACTTCTTTCTCCCTTCTTTCTCTTCCATAGTGGACATGCTCGCTTGAAGTACCCGAACTCGTTGCATTTGAAGCATTTCACCTCTTTCTTTCCCTTCCTGGACTTGGACCGCCCCCTGGACTTGCTTCTGCCTCTGCCTCTACCTGTCCTCTCCCCTACTACCAAACCCTCTTGGGGAGCCCGATCTCTGGTCAACTTTTCTCTCTGCTCATTCGACCTCAGTACCGAGATCATATCCTCATACTCCAGAGTCTCCTTGCCGTAGAGCAGTGTAGTCACCAAAGAATCATATGATCCGGGCAGCGAACATAGAAGCAATAGAGACTTGTCCTCCTCATCCAGCTTCACCCCAATATTCACCAACTCCATGCACAACTGGTCGAACCTTTGAATGTGGCCAATCACATCAGATCCCTCCTGCATCCGAAGACTATACAACCTCTTCTTCAGCATCAGCTTGTTGCACATATTCTTCCCCATATACATGGTGTGCAACTTCGACCAAAGGGCCTTCGGGGTCTTTTCTTCCAGCACCGAATACAACGCCGCATCCATCAAACATCCTCTGATCACCGAGCATGCTTTCTTCTCCAATGATGCCCACTGTCTATCTGTCATTCCCTCAGGCTTCTCATCCAAAGCCTGATCCAGATCTGCTTGCACCAGAAGATCCTCCACCCAGATTTTCCACATGAAAAAATTCTCCTTGCCATCAAACTTCTCGAAATCGACCTTCATATTGCTGTCCATGATTGGATCCAAGCCAAACAAGCAATATAAATTCAAGAAGTGTAGAATATACCTTGATGGTACCTTGCTGAAAATTTTCAGCACTTGGGATCTTCAACTTCTCGCACTTGGAACCACTTCCTCACCACCGTGGCTCTGATACCAACTATTGGAGCATGATCGCTGCTCCTCCCACGGACCTTGGGTGCAGCAGAACCAGCAACGAATAGATCTGGAGTCGTCTGGACACGATCCAAGGCCCTTGACGAAATCAGCCTGGTTGCTGTCTTCTTTGTCAGCCTTTCGTTCCAGATGAAGAACGCCTCTAAAACTACCTCTAAAAAATCCAAGATTTGGTACCCAACCAGATCACACCTGGAGTAAGGTCCTCCAATTTATAGATCTTGAATTGGAGTGTTTTAGATAGGAAAGAAGATAGATAGAGATAGACCTCGCAGATCTATCCTGCTGCAGCCTTTCCTGTAGATCTATTGATGGAGATGTCACCCGCACCTCAAACGACCTCAGATCAACTCCAGATCTGAGAGGGACTTGTACCAACCTTTTCTCAAGAGATTTCAGGTCCTAGACCTAGTGTTTGGGTGCCTGCAAGAAGGGGAGAGCAGATCTGGTAGGCGGCTACAAAGGGGGGAAGGGGCTAGCGCCTCCCTTCCTTTCTTTCCTTTTATGGACTGGCGGCAAGAAACCTCAGGGTTTCTTGCTCCTGGTGCATGGAAGATTGCTGGAGAGAGAGAGAGAAGAGAGAGAGAGACTTTGGAGAAAGAGTCATCTATTTTCTTGGCTTCTCCAAACCTATACAAGTACATGTATATATAAACACCGGGTCAAGTGACCCAAACCCAAAACTCCCTTGACCAACTCTATGGGAGATTAGGTTAACCCAAGCCCATGTACACCCATGACTCGACCTAATCTCACCTCTCCTGGGCCCAGACCTGGCCCATAAAGAGTTGGTCCCTTGAGGCCCACATAATCTAGACCTCAAGAACCCGAAAGGCCCACAGCCTTTCAACCTAGGGCCCAACTAGCCCTAGAGCCTCCATGAAGCCCTCATGAATGATGGACCTTGGCCTTAGCCTTGGTCCCCTGGGCCTTGGGCACACCACCTGGATCATAACATGAGATCTAAAATCCTAAAAATTTTGATTTAGAATATTTCTAATCATAGGAGCATTGAGTAGGAGATCAATATTTTGGATAGACTGACACTTCCTGTGTATGCTCGATGGAGAAGGTGGCTGATCTTATAAGCCACTTATGTGAGATACTAATATAAGGATGTGGGTGTTCATTAGAGAATGAGTTCACTGAATTGAACCAATTTAAGAAATATCTTATGGAATCTACTTATCCATCAAAAGATGTTTTCTTATAGGTGGAGTTGTGTATATAATCCTTTGACCTGAGACTATCATAAAATATTGTATACATGAATCCATATTTTGATTCATACTCATTCATGACTTAGTCATATATAGGATGATCTAGATATGGTGGAATATGTATAGTGATTATGAGTAGATCAACATGGAATTGATCACTCTTGATAAGAGAAGATTGCATACTACTTGCTCTGATCGATTAATGAGTCAGAAAGTCTTTGATCAAAGTATGATGAAAATTAAAAAGAATTTTTAATATTTTATTAATCAAATCATCATTAATGATTAAAAGAAATATGAATATGATATTAGATTTGACATCTTTTCATATCCAAAATCATATTCGGGATGCAGATTGATCGCGGGATCGAATTGTACGATAACTTTCTACTGAAGGATATTTTTGATATTTCAATCAAAATTTTATATCTTTCAGGTAGAAAAAATATATTGCTAGATGTCAAACTTATCTTGTGGGTTTGGTCAAATTAAAAAGTTTAATTCGATCGTCAATTAGAAACGATTCTAATTACTGAAATCAAATTAGTTCGATTGGATCTAGATCAGTTAGATTAAATTCTAATCAAATCAGATCGACTTACACTCAAACCCACTACTGATTAGATGTGAAACCCAATGGGTCACATACAAAAAATTGATCAGGGGTCTAATTGGATTAGATTATGTTTGCAAGATGGACATGCTCGCACATGTTGCAAATCCTAGCTCCTTGTTTCTAATCAGATTCAAAATTGATTCCAGATTGGGCTAATTAAATCTAAATTGAGTTAAACCAAATTTGGGTTTATGTTGGGCCAACCCATGGCTGGATAAAATAGGGATTAGGTGCCATATAACTAGGTTCCCACATGCCAAAAATTTTTTCTTATGCGTGGGATTTGTTTTTGTGTGCAAAAGGCTTGTTGGCATCCCATGAGATGGGATGCCCCTTCCTCATCCTTATCCTTTGTTCTGTGGTAAAATAATTTTACAAAGAATCATGAATTAATTCTAGGTGCAAGGGAGTCCTTCTATGGCTAAACCACTTCATGGTTTATTTATGAAAATTTGATAATATTTGGAGACCTAGCCTAATCAATCCATGCGCCTAGTAAAGAGTCCATGTTGTTAAGGACTCTTATCTAATTGTCACGCCTCCTCTCATATCTGAATTTTCTCAACACCATCATGGAATTGACACCTCAATTTTGGTCCCTTGGATGGTCAAAAATTGCTGATGAATGGTGGAAAAAAATGCCGCCAAGTGAAGCCTCGCAACGCATCGGAGAAACATCGAAAAAAAACTTTTGAAGAGACTTTTTGCATGAAGCAACACTCAGATTCTTTTTTCGATGTTTGCCATGTGTCATGTGCTTCCAGATGGGCATAGAAATTTGACTTGGGGCATGAGAAAATTTGAATGGATGAGAGATGTCCCGTGGAGAGGCCGCGAGTCAATTCTGAATGCATCCCGTTGCTAACTATATAAAGGGGGCTGCATCGAAGATTTGTTCATTCAGATTTCTAATTCCATCTCTTCTTTCTTACACTCTCTCTCTATTATATAATTAGTCTCTTCCATCTCTTGTTAGGATAAATCTAAAAATAGTAAGGACAAGTCTGATTTTAGGACAAGGGCCTAAGAAGAGATATAAGGAAGACAAGGAGAGAAGAAAGGTAGAGATAAGAAGGCTAGGAGGAGAGAAAGAAGGTCTTGAGGTTCTACTACCCAAGAAAATTCTCAGAGTGAGAATTTTAAAAGAAGAATTATCTTAAGAAGTTGGTGTTCTGATCATAGCCCTATGTGGATCACCATTAAAGGGCAAATATTTGGGTGCCTGGTGGAGGTTCTGTCAGAGTTTTGAAATAAGTGTTGCAGGTATTCTTCTATACCTTGAATTATGTTATAAAAATATTTTTTATGATTGTTAATCATCAAAGAGATGCTGGTTTATAGGATTAATATTTAAAATTTTTTAGTTTAAATTTTTAAAATCTATTATGCTTCCACTATGCATGTTCTCCTTGAAACCCTACAGTGATATCTGAGCCAGCTTTGTTTGGTTCAATCATATATAGACAATATTTATGTAAAGCATATTATGATTCATTCTATAAAATTAATTATGCTATGAATTATGCTTTCATATGATGATTTGAATTGATGCATATCTGACTACTACTTTATCATTCTGAAATAAGGTTGTCCTAGCATAACGGGGTTATGCTGCAAGATTGTCCTAGGACGATGAATGTTCATATATTACACTAATATATATAAAATATTTAATACTGATATATATTAGTGTGCATTAACATTATATATAGTTAGAATATGCATGAGACCAAAAAAACCCTCAAAAAATTATACTATGTGGTAGTGATAAGCAACTATGGATTAACTAATTCTTGATCAATTGATCAATTAGTGTCTAGAAAAGTGCTAAAGGTGGTTCTTTAATTAATTTTGTTGACTGACTTGACCAATTTATTGATGTCTAAGAAAAGTAATGAGGGGACCTGTGTTGGGAATAGTGTCCCAAAGCCAATCGTCAGCCTATTGACGGTTGTGCTTTTTCATGTATTAGTATATGAATTATAAATAAATAAAAGTTATTTTGATATTTTTCATCACAAATTGTTTCATCTTCTAATGAACTCTTATGTTGTGGTGAAGTCCTTCGGACTATTTAGACTCGACAAAGGAGGATTTATCGTTTAGTCCTTAAACCTATTCACGACCAAATGATACGTTGTTATCAAGGACAACAATGTTTATCAAGTATAGATCGTTGTGTGACATATGGGTTGGTTGTCCTCTTAACCAAGGAGTGTGGAGACACTGGTATGTCATACAGGTGAGATGTAAGGGTACATCTGCACTGAATGTGACTGACTCCGGAGCTTTTTCTGCTGTCAAGATTTGCTCCGATGGGATATGGGTATAACTGTCCCTCCGATCTAAGACCGCTATGATGACTTGCAAGTAACTCACTACACTTAGGCACTGGACTATCTGAATTTTTAATTCAGTGATGGAAGGCTACTGGGTATAGTCAAGTACTTGACTTGTCGGTGCGTGTGTCAAGATGGGATTGACCACTCCAGTTTAGGAGTTGTGTACAGTCATATTTTAATTTAGCAAAATCTTGGCCAGGGTAGTCCTAGTGAAGAGTCACAGGACTGTTTGAGTTGAGTACGATTCGGATGATCTAATCAGGGTTGACAGTTTAACCCTGAGTCGTCCTAAACACAGAGGTCAAAAGGATGAATTATACAATAACCATATTCATGTAGGTTCTGAGTGTTGTGATTGTGACTATTCGATCTATCCAGATATTGGGTACCATTGCTAGATGGTCACTTCGATTAGTACAGGAATTGATTCCTGTACTACCGGCTTAGGTTCGAACCTGTGGGATCACACACATTAGAGGTTCCTATCTGATCTGATGGCTGGTGAAAAGTCCTAATGCTCATGAACTTTGAATCCTACGTGTCTGAAACTCTGTGATCGAGAATCAAGATTCTCTAATCACGAGTTCCACACATTTTGGGTATTGAGGTCAAGAGTCCCACTGGTTTGGGACTTTTTGATCAGGGTTTCATATCAATGGACTCTGATGTCCGATTGCCCATCAGATTTAGACTCAATATTTATGAGAGGTTTAATTAATGATTTGATCACTAATTAACTCAATTTGATAGAGTAATTATTTTTGGATCAAGTCCAATTGAATTGGATTCAATTGGGTTTGACCCGATTAGGTTAAGTGTTGACCTAATCGCCAAGGTTGTTTGGTCCCTGATTTGATCAGGGGTTGGGCTTAGTCAATTTTTAATTTGATTAAAATTTTATTGATCCTAATTAAGCCTAATTAAGTTGGGTTTAACTTAGTCTAATTGTGCCTAACCTATTTTGATTGGGTTGGCTCAATTAGGTTGAAACCACTTTGACCTCATCTCCCTGTGCCACCTCACTTATCTGTGCCCATTTGAATTCACGAGAAACAACTTCTCATGAATTTTCTCCCACAAAGAAGCCTTCCACGCCCCTCCATTTGTGTGCCATTTGGGTGGATAAAGATGGTTGGTTGGCCATTCAAATTCAAATGAAGTTTGAATTTGAATGGGCAACTAATCCATGCGCCACCTAGCCTTATCCATTTGTGTGCCATTTGCTTTACACGAGAAAGAGTTTCTTGTGTAAACTCTCCATGCACAAGGGAGCCCACGCCCTTCTCTTCTCACGTCAAGAGTGGATAAGGATGGGTTGGTTAGCATTTGAATTCAAATTCGATTTGAATTCAAATGAGCAACCACCTATCTTTATCCTCTCACGCATTTAAGATGCATCTTGCATTGTTTTAAAAGTGAGAAGAAGGTGGGGCGTGCGTACGAGATTTTTGAGAAAGAAAAGTGGGTGTGAGGAAGCTTTTTGCATGATTTTGAAAAGTTCAAAAATTTCAAGAGGAAAGAAAAGAAAGAGAGTGGGCGTAGGCTTTTCGGAGAGTACCCTAGGGTTTTTGTCTAGGGTTTGGGAAGTGAGAAAGTGAGCTACGAGTGTCGTGAGCCCACAAGATTTTAGAGAAAGCTTCATCAACCTTTCAAGTACATCTGCTGATGATCTGCGGCATCCGAGGAGTCGATAGATCAAGATCGAAGGAGTTCGATCAACATCGGCCGTCGAAAGGGTTCTGCAACGAACTAGCATTCATGAGGAGTCGATCAGCCCGGGAGCTTCGTGTGGATGATCCACAGAGGTCAGACACATTGTGTGGCTGCATTACGATGATCAAACCTTCTTGACCATGATCAGATTACGATGATCGACTATCCGTACGAAGGTAATGTGTTCTAAACACATAACAGTAAAATATTTACTTTAGAAGTTTGAATTTCAAATTTAAATATATGATATATATATATATCATATTTAGATTCTTATGTAAGATTAATATATATTAGTTAATTAGATTAATTAATAATTTTTACTGTAAAATTATAATTTTGAAAAAGTTTTAAAATTATCGTTTTACCCCTGCACTAAAATTCACTACAAATGGTATCAGAGCAGGTTCTAAAATATGATATACATTTGCATGTATAGATTAAGTAGTAATCTAAAAGTTTAAATTTAAAATTTAAAATTTAAAATTTAAAATTTAAAATTTGAAATTTATTTGAAATTTAAAATTCAAAAATTTGAAATTCAAAATTTGAAATTTGAATTTTAAAATTTGAAATTTGAAATTCAAAATTCAAAAATTTGAAATTTGAAATTTAAAATTTATTTAAAATTTTAAATTTAAAATTCAAAATTTAAAATTCAAAATTTGAAATTCAAAAATTTGAAATTTGAAATTTGAAATTTGTTTAAATTTGAAATTCAAAATTTGAAATTTAAATTTTGAAATTGGTATATTTAGATATACTTGATCCAAGTAGGAAGTAGTCTAATTGGGTTGGTTGCCATGGTCGTCTGGTCATAGGAGAAAAGTAGGGTTTAAAGACCCTCTCCTCCCATTCGATGGGGTTCTCCTATGGCGGTAGGTGTGCCGATGCGATTATATCCCATGCAGACGAAGCAGCAAAAAGATTTAATTTGTAAAGGTTCAATTGTGAAATTTATCATGAATGTGTTAGATTAGATCTAAAAAAATATTCATAATTTATTTTGATTGAGTTATTTTCTGTTATGTAATTAACAATAGGATTGCTGTTTATGAAATATGCTGATCCGTTTATGAAATGAGTCAACACATTTGGTGAACAGAAAATAAAATCTTTTAAATTTGAAAATTATTTTTGAAATACCAAACTCTGACCCATCGGCCCAAATACTTAATTAAAAAAATTAAGTATTATCTAGGTGGTCTAGAATTGTGAATTAAGATCTAAGACAATTGCATAAACTTGTGGATCAATGGGTTAGATGGATTAGATCCATAATTGGGTTAGACCTAAGGTCAGCTTAAAGAAATAGACTAAATTATAGTAATTGGTCAAATCTAATCAAAAATTAATTAGATTAGATCAAGGACACTCTAGACTCAACTCTAATAGTTGTAGTTGAATGGGTCCATATCTTTAACTAGACCAAGATGGACTTAATTCATGGCTATGCAGTGAAACCCTATTTACTAAGTTGATCAAATTAAAACTAATAAACCGGTTGGTGTCTAAGGTAAGTTTGACAGTCTGACCAATGGTTTTTAAGTGGGAGCTACTCGCATTGATTCGATTTCTGATGAGTTAATGGCATATCCTCACCACTGATCTCACTTACCTGACCAACCTGGTGAGTTAGGTTTTGATTATATCACTTGGTGATTAGGACTCACCCATGTCATTAGGTAAATCAGTGTGACTGATTTAGGTGCTCGTAATGCCGGCTTTAATTAAATCTTTTTTAATCTAACTTGGTGAAGTCAGTGGGAGGACTGAAATTGGCTGATTAATTTCTTCTCTTCTATCCTTTAATAAAAATCCTCAAAAATTATTAGGTCCCTAAAATGATTAAGTTATAGTGATAACTAAGTCATAGCCTCCCATTAAGTGAGTGATAATGAGTCCATTAGTTTAATAATCATTGGAGGCCCAAAGGCCTGATGCTTATTGACTAATAAAATTATCATTCATAATATGATAATTTGATTGAGTCTTTCTGATGGTGGTCAGGTTGGCCGGCCAAAGTCGGGCCTGATCATTTATTGGTCTGATTCATCAAATCTAATCATGTTAATGGTTGGACTTAACCAGATCTTTTCAGTGGAGGCCAAAGCCTACTGATTAGGTTCTGGGGCAAAATTAATTACTAAAAGTTGTTTAGAGAAACAACTAGTTATGAACCTACCCATAGATGCACATGGGTTGACCAACCAAAGTTGGGCTCGTGTGTAGTCTGTGTGGATTCTAGTACCTACTAAGGAATTAAAGTAATTCCTCGAATTGGAGGTTGAGGCTACCAGTTCGTAAAAATACTAGGAGAAACTTTAGACTAAAGTCCAAGTCTTTAGTATTAATAATTTATATACTAATAAAGGTCTGATTTTCCTTTATGTAGCTATGGCCACTACCCTGTCGCTCCGGTCATTATTAGATAATGACAAGCTCATGGGACCTAATTTCGATAGCTGGTATCAAAAATTGAAAATCATCTTTGAGCATGAGCGGATCCTTTATGTAGTAACAGATCCGGCACCTGAGGAGCCAGCCCCGAATGCTAGAGGGACGGTCCGAGATACTTACCAGAAGTGGCTCAACGACCGCACCATCGTTCGGTGCATAATGCTGGCGGCAATGAATGATGAGTTCAGCCGCAGGTTCGAGAATGCCCAGCCATAGGAGATGCTTCAAATGTTGAACGACTCCTTTGGCATGCCTGACGATGTTGAAAGGCACAAAACTAGTTGTGCCATTTTCAATGCTCGAATGAGGGATGGGTCCTCAGTCACTAATCATGTACTGTACATGATCGAAATGATTGAGCACCTAAGTAAACTGGGCTTTTCCTTGCATGGGCAGCTCGCTAAGGATGCGATCCTTAGTTCTTTGCCCAAGTCCTTTTTCCCCTTCCTTACTCATTTTCGAATGACAAAGCTTGCAGTGAACTACCATGGTTTGTTGGTGTTGCTGCAGAACTTTGAGAAGGCCCACCAGCTCCATAAGGAGTCGGTGAATGTTGTGGGAGGGTCTTCTTCTGGTCGTTGACCCTTTGAGAAAGGGAAGAAGAACAAGAAGAAGAAGAATAAGAAGGTGCAGCCACATGCTGGGATGTCAGCACAGGGTCAGACCAAGAAGTGCAAGCTTGACCAAAGCCAGGCGGAGTGCTTCTTTTGCAAGAAGTAGGGGCACTGGAAGAGGAACTATCCTCTATACATTGCCTTCCTGGACCCGAACAGGTCGAAGAAGAAGCAAGGTAATTATATGATAACACCTTGCAACTTTTTCATTTGTGATACTACTGCCTAGGTATTGGATACCGGAAGCCCTTATCATATCTGTAATTCGATGCAGAGTCTGTAGGTCAGTAGGAGATTTGATGAAGGTGAGAGGTTCCTGAACGTTGGAGATGGAAGCAAAGTTCCAGTTCTAGCTTTAAGAATCATGAACCTTGTAATCAATTGTCGTAAAGTAATTCTGAGTGAATGTCACTATTGTCCAAGTTTTTTATTAAATATTATTTCTGTAGGCCTTTTGGCCATGTACAGTTATGAATTTTTAATAAAAGAAAATGTTTGCAATATCATTTTGAATGGTGTTACAATGTTTGTTGGACAACTAAATAATGGAATTTACTTACTATCACAGCCTGTTAATGTGGTTCAAACCTCCAGTAAATGCCCTAGAATGGATAATATGTCAGAAGTCTACCTTTGGCACTGTAGGCTAGGTTATATCAATAAGAACAAGATAAACAAGTTGGCTCAAGAAGAAATTCTTGAAGTTGGTGATTGTGAATCACTTCCAACCTGTGAGTCCTATCTTCTTGGGAAGATGACCAAGTCACCTTTTACTGGAAAAGGTGAGCAAGCCAGTGAACTCTTGGGTCTGATACATTCTGATGTATGTGGACCCATGAGCTCAAGTGCAAGAGGTAGATATTTCTACTTCATAACCTTCACAAATGACCTATCGAGGTATGGGTATGTCTACTTAATAAATCATAAGTCGGAGTCGTTTGAAATGTTCAAACTATTCTGAAATGAGGTAGAAAAATAGACTGAAAAGTGTATTAAAACTCTTCGATCTGATCGAGGAGGTGAATATCTTTTCAATAAATTTCTGACATATCTTGGGAAGAATGGGATTCTCTCTCAGTGGACTCCTCCTGAAACATCATAGCATAATGGTGTGTCTGAAAGGAAGAATCGGACCTTGTTGGATATGGTTCGATCAATGATGGGGTTTGCTGATCTACCGATCTTCCTTTAGGGATATGCGCTCGAATCGGCTTGTTACCTTCTAAATAGGGTTCTGAGTAAGTCTGTAACCAAAATGCCATATGAGATATAGATAGGATGTAAGCCAGTACTCTCGCACCTTAGGGTTTGGGGGTGTCTGGCTTATATTAAATGTTTAATTATGGACAAGCTTGGATCTAGGTCTGACAAGTGTTATTTCATAGGGTACCCAAAAGAGACCAAAGGGTATTATTTCTACCTAGCTGATGAGCAAAAGGTGTTTGTCAGCCTTAAGGCAATCTTTTTGGAAAAGGAGTTCCTTGGTAAAGGGACTGCTGCCTCTAAGGTCGAACTTGAGAAAGTTCGGTAGGTGGAAAAACCGACACAAATTGCTGAACCTGAACCGGATTTGGTTAGATCAGATCCGGAGCCCATTGTTCCTGCACCCTTAAGGCGGTCTGGTAGAGTACCACGTCAACTGGACAGATACTATGGTTTCTTGATCCGAGACGGTGATCCTGTCGAACATGATGAAAATAATGAGGATCCGATCACCTACATGGATGCAATGTAGAGACCTGACTCTGAGAAATGGCTAGAGGCCATGAAATCTAAAATGGAGTCCATGAAGGTCAACGATGTGTGGACATTGGTTGACCCACTCGAAGGAGTAAAACCCATCGGGTGTAAGTGGGTCTTCAAGAGGAAGAGGGGCACAGACGGAAAGGTGGAGACCTATAAAGCCCGTCTGGTTGCCAAGGGATATCGTCAACATTATGGTATAGACATGACGAGATGTTTTCTCCTGTGGCAATGCTCAAATTCATTCAGATTATGCTTGCGATAGCTGCCCATCTGGACTATGAAATCTGACAGATGGATGTGAAGACTGCCTTCCAAAATGGAGAGCTGGACGAAGAGGTGTATATGATACAACCTGAAGGGTTCACATCCACAGATGAGTCTAAGGTGTACAGGCTACAGAAGTCCATTTATGGACTTAAGCAGGCATCCCGAGGTTGGAACATACGTTTTGATAGGACGATCAAGACGTATGGCTTCATTAAGAATGGAGAAGAGTCTTGCATTTATAAGTGGGCTAATGGTCTAATAGTGGTATTTCTTGTATTGTATGTGGATGACATTCTCTTAATCGAGAATGATGTCTCTGCATTACAGGGAATAAAGATTGGCTGTAGTCACAGTTCTCCATGAAAGATCTGGGAGAAGCTTCCTACATCCTAGGGATGAGGATCTATAGGGATAGATCTAAAAGGTTGCTTGCTTATCCCAATCCACGTACATTGATACTATACTGAAGAGGTTCAGCAAGGAGAATTTCATGAAAGGCTATCTACTGATAGGCCATGGAATTTCTCTCTCAAAGAGGGATTGTCCGACAATACCTCAAGAGAGAGAGAGAGCGTATGGGTAGAATTCCATATATTTTGGCAGTGGGATCTATCATGTACGCCATGACATGTACACGATCAGATGTAGCATACTCACTAGGGTAGTGAGTAGATACCAATCTGATTCAGGAGAGAATCACTGGAAGGTTGTTAAAACCATCCTGAAGTATTTAAGAAATACTAAGGACCAGTGGCTTATTTATGGTGAATCAGACTTGAGACTTATAGGGTTTACAGACTCTAGTTTTCAGTCTGATCACGATGATAGCAAAAGTGTATCGAGATTTATTTTTATCCTTAATAGTGGGGCTGTCTGCTGGAAGAGTTCCAAGTAGCATACATGGTTGATTCAATTTGTGAGGCAGAGTATGTCGCTGCATCAGATGCTACCAAAGAAGTGGTGTGGCTAAAAAAATTCATCACCGAGCTTGGAGTAGCACCCTCTCTTGTTGGTCCAGTTCTGCTCTACTGTGACAGCTCTGGAGTCATTGCTCAAGCGAAGGAACCGAAGGCACACCAGCGGACGAAGCATATTCTGCGCCGCTACCATCTCATTTGGAAAATCATAGATCGAGGTGACGTCGACCTTCAGAAGATCGACGGGAAGGAGAACCTGACTGACCCATTCACTAAAGCCATTACGGTGAAGGAGTTCGATGACTTCAAGTCGAAGATGGGTATTAGATACTGCACCGATTGGCTTTAGGCCAAGTGGAGATTGTTGGGAATAGTATCCCAAAGCCAATCATCAGCCTATTGATGATTGTACTTTTTTATGTATTAATATATGAATTATAAATAAATAAAAGTTATTTTGATATTTTTCATCATAAATTATTTCATCTTCTAATGAACTCCTGTGTTGTGATGAAGTCCTTAGAACTATTTAGACTCGACAAAAGAGGATTTGTCGTTTAGTCCTTAAACCTGTTCACGACCAAATGATACGTTGTTACCAAGGACAACAATGTTTATCAAGTATAGGTCGTTGTGTGCCATATGGGTTGGTTGTCCTCTTAACCAAGGAGTGTGGAGACACTAGTATGGCATACAGGTGAGATGTAAGGGTACATCTGCACTGAACGTGACCGACTCCAGAGCTTTTCTGCTGTCAAGATTTGCTCCGATGGGATATGGGTATAACTATCCCTCTGACCTGAGACCACCACGGTGGCTTGCAAGCAACTCACTGTACTTAGGCTCTGGACTACCTGAATTTCTAATTCAGTGACGGAAGGCTGCTGGGTGTAGTCAAGTACTTGACTTGTCAGTGCATGTGTCAAGATGGGATTGATCACTCTAGTTCAGGAGCTGTGTATAGTCATATTTTAATTTAGCAAAACCTTGGCCAGGGTAGTCCTAGTGAGGAGTCACAGGACTGTTTGAGTTGAGCACGATTCGGATGATCTAATCAGGGTTGACAGTTTAACCCTGAGTCATCCTAAACACAGGGGTCAAAAGGATGAATTATACAATAGCCATATTCACGTAGGTTTTGAGTGTTGTGATTGTGACTATTTGACCTATCCGGACATTAGATACCATTACTAGATGGTCACTTTGATTAGTACAGGAATTGGTTCCTGTGCTACTGGCTTAGGTTCGAACCTGCGGGGTCACACACATTAGAGGTTCCTATCTAATCTGATGGCTGGTGAAGAGTCCTAATGCTCATGGACTTTGAGTCCTACGTGTCTGAAACTCTGTGATCGAGAATCAAGATTCTCTAATCACGAGTTCCATACATTTTGGGTACCGGGGTCAAGAGTCCCACTGGTTTGGGACTTTTTGATCAGGGTTTCATATCGATGGACTCTGATGTCCGATTGCCCATCAAATTTGGACTCAGTATTTATGAGAGGTTAATTAGTGATTTGATTGCTAATTAACTCAATTTGATTGAGTAATTATTTTGGATCAAGTCCAATTGAATTGGATTCAGTTGGTTTGATCCGATTAGGTTAAGTGTTGACCTAATCGCCAAGTTGTT